>NW_022146968.1:129455-516153 GCF_002938485.1 Sitophilus oryzae | reverse complement strand
CGGTACCACTTGACCCCCCTTCCCATTTGAAAAAAATTGGGGTATGACACCCCCGCTTAGAGGGTTGAAGATTTTGCAATCATTTTTGGGGCAAAAGTTGTCCTCCTCACAAAAAAAATTGACGTGTTTTTGAATTTTCTGAAAAAAAAAATTACCCTGGCCGTTATGCATTGCGGAAAGTTTTCGATGGGCCACCCTAATGGGTATCTAAATATTAGATAGATATTTTATATCTAAAAAATGACAATAATCAACTTTGTATTATTTATTTACGAAAAATTATATAATATCAAAATAGTACTATTATTGTTTCGTATTCATTAAAAACTACAACACCTAGTAGTTTTGCTTTTATAACTGGTACTGTTCGGTCAATCCCATTTTTTGATATAAAATCCTTTATAGATTTGCCCGAAGGGTAAACTCCATTTATAATAGTGTTTTTAAATGTGTTTTTTAATAGATCTATTTCACTTTGCGACCAACCTAAAAAAATATAGTATAAAAAATTGTTACTGCAGTGTTCAACATAAAAAGCGCTTGAATATTGTTTTTTGAAATACTCCTTTTAAATTTGATTCGATATGTTTATGTTCCCATACATCTAGTTATGGATTTCCACCAAGTATCTAAATCAATTAATTTCTTATAATTTCTTTTTTGATGGATGTTCTAGTTCAGGAAATATATTTTTAAGTTTTTCAAAATTGTAATTATTCATTGGAAATGGAACATAAAATATACATCCTTACCTCGCTTAATATGTTTCCGTTTTTTATGCACCACATCTTCGATAGAGCTGGGAATATTTACATCCAATGATGTGGCTTCATCATCTACTTGATTAGGATCATTAGAATCTAAAAAATAGTTACAAACATTTGGTTGTAATGTCGATGTATTGTACAGGCTCTTCCATTTTCGCTGCCTCGCTAGATATCTTCGTCCTTGCTAAAGGGTTCTCGCTATCTTTACAACATATTGATAGCTAATTGTAATTTTACTTTTTGAATAGTATTGATCAAATTGGTTCAAATTTATTGTTTTGTTAAATTATGTAGTTAATAATACATTTTGTATGATGAATATTATATAAGTGAATAAATTCATTGCACGTTACAGAGTACGTGAAAAAGTAGAGAGTATTTAAGTACAGTGCGAATACTTGTGTAATATTTAAGTAATCATAGCAAAAGTCTGACAATGCCACTGGCTTTTATGTAAAGAACATATAGGGACCTGGTTTTAGCTATTCCGTATGTTGAAGGATAACTATTATTATTAATAATTTCATCCTTTATCTCACAAAATAAGACTATTAGGACAATTTTGATTATGTTATATTATGATTATTTTAATTTTCACAATATAGATATCCGGAAAGAACAGTCAAAATGGGGCAGTCTGTATATTGTCTAACGTAAAAAAATAATTTACCAAAAACTTTATTTGTGTCTAAATCAGTTTTTGCATCACTCGATTGTTGTTTTTTGGACGAATATAAATTATCTGAAATATAAAACGAAAGTATCTATCGTTTCATATGTATTTTGATAAGATGAAACATACCATTATTTTCTTCAGGAAATTCGGTGTTTATTTCTATATCATTAAGAGACTTTCCTTTATATTCGAGTGGTAATTTTCCCTTTTCCATTAGCAATAATAATTTGGAAACTTTGGCGGTTTGATATATATCTATGGGCAATCTAAAAAAACAAATGAAAACATTTTACAAAAAAAGCACTTGTGTATTGATGAAAATAAAGAAGAAAATGATGAAAATGTGAGTAGGTATTTTATGAGAGAGCCTCCTCCTCATTTTCTGTGATTTTCCCTCCTTGTACCATGAGAGAGCCTCCTCCTCCTTGTACCGGTATGAGAGAGCTTCCTCCTCATTTTCTGTGATTTTCCCTCCTTGTACCATGAGAGAGCTTCCTCCTCATTTCTGTGATTTTCCCTCCTTGTACCGGTATGAGAGAGCTTCCTCCTCATTTTCTGTGATTTTCCCTCCTTGTACCGTTATTCTACGGCATTGACTCTTAGCTTATAGGGACGTACAGAAATATCGATATACTACTTTTCGATATTTCATTATATTAAAAATGTCTTAGATAATAACTATCGATCCATATATAACAAGTCGATTCATTCCTACTTTTTCTTCAAAGAGGGGATGATATAGAGAAACAGAGATATTCTTATCCCCACTATATCAATATCCAATCATATATAGTAAAATATCCAAAAGTAAGTATTAGTTCAGAATGACCGACGAAAATAATTTACAAACCCTCTCTCAACAGACGAGTTTTACTGTTCAACACCAATCTATACTTAGTATAATCCTCCCTAGGGAAGAAGAAGAATCTAGAACCTGCGAACAAAATACAAAAAGAAAATGAAGAGGAAATTAAGCGACAGTTTTGTGCTATTGTCAAGATGGTTGATTGCTACGAAACTTGTGTGCCAAATTAAGCATGTTCACACTTTTTTTGCTTAAACTGTATATTAACATGGAATGATGTACATTATGATGCAAAAATGACAACTAAGTGTCCACTATGTGGTTTACATTATAAATATTTAGTGCAGTTTCGAAAAGATATAATTAGATATTACTTTGTCCAGAGTATAAAAAGGGGATTAAAATAAATGTGACTATAAATATTTGCAGTTTTATTTCACATCATGTAAAAATTCTATTGATTTGACAGATAAATATCATTTAAAAAAAGTTCTAGAGATTTTATCCAATGTTCCCATCAAACACTTCATTTAATTCTAAACACACACACAAGCAAACAACAACACAACCAGTTTAATATATTATTATTAAATAAAACATTTTATCGATATTTCAAATCATTGCTCATCTCTAATATAAAATTTAAAAAATAAAACCAGTATCACAGGTTCAACGATCTCAGAGAGAATCGAGAACCAGATACCTGCAGATATAATCTCAGATCGACCTCGCCTCTGCCGACCAGTTGCTTGTAAAAGACGGTTAGATGGTTTGGTTGTAAATTTCGCACCCATTGCAATAAAATTAAGGATATTTTGATAAACATTATTTGTGTTAGTTAAAGTTAATATCTATAGTTTTGGTAAGTTATAGTTTTACATATTCATCTAATAAAATTAAGACTTTCTATTCAAAAACTTGTCCAGTTCTTAATTATATTTTTACACTTATAAAAATAATATTCTTCAAAAATTTAACTCGTTATTAATATTAAAATAGCATTATAAAAACACCCAGGTAAATAGATTAACAAAAGATAGATAAAAATAGTCAGTAAATCACTATGGACAAATAAACAATACAAAAACACAACTAAACATTAACTACAGTAAAATTAAAAAATAGACAAACTACACCAACAAACACAAAACCACAAAACAGACAACAAACACTCAACAATAAAAATAGACAAACTACACCAACAAACACAAAACCACAAAACAGACAACAAACACACTAACAAAACAGACTGTCTAAATTTAATTCACCATGGATACATGAACAGTAACTAGAGTAAAATTAAAAAAATAGACAAACTACACCAACAAACACAAAGCCACAAAACAGACAACAAACACTCAACAATAAAAATAGACAAACTACACCAACAAACACAAAGCCACAAAACAGACAACAAACACACTACCGAAACTGACTGTCTAAATTTAATTCACCATTATGCATGAACAGTAACTAGAGTAATATTAAAAAAATAGACAAACTACACCAACAAACACAAAGCCACAAAAACAGACAACAAACACCAACAATAAAATAGACAAACTACACCAAACAAACACAAAGCCACAAACAGACAACAAACACTAATTACCGAAACTGACTGTCTAAATTTTAATTCACCATGAATACATGAACAGTAACTGTGAGTAAAATTAAAAAATAGACAAACTACACCAACAAACACAAAGCCACAAACAGACAACAAACACTCAACACAAAAATAATAAACTACACCAACAAACACAAAGCCACAAAACAGACAACAAACACACTACCGAAACTGACTGTCTAAATTTAATTCACCATGGATACATGAACAGTAACTAGAGTAAAATTAAAAAATAGACAAACTATTAACAAAACAGACAACAAACACTCAACAATAAAAATAGACAAACTACACCAACAAACACAAAGCCACAAAACAGACAACAAACACACTAACAAAACAGACTGTCTAAATTTAATTCATCATGACATGAACAGTAACTAGAGTAAAATTAAAAAAATAGACAAACTACACCAACAAAACACAAAGCCACAAACAGACAAACAAACACTCCAACAATAAAAATAGACAAACTACACCAACAAACACAAAGCCACAAAAACAGACAACAAACACACTAACAAAAACAGACTGTCAAATTTAATTCACCATGGATACATGAACAGTAACTAGAGTAAATTAAAAAATAGACCACACCAACAAACACAAAAACCAACTATGCCCAATATAATATACAATTTCCAAATTTCTTTCATGATTAGGTCCTAGACACAACATAATATTTTAATAATATAAGTTAAAACATAGAATTCTTTTTGTAGAACTAAAATATCAACATGTTCAATTGTACATCTTGTGTTAAATCTTTTAATCGTAAAGATAATCTATTACGCCATATGAGGACTGCCTGTAGCAAGTCAAGTTTTTTCAACTGATGGTTTGGAAAGTCTGCTGAAAAAAGGGTAAGACTTTTTCTCACTGTTTTACAATGTTAGTCTTATAAATATTTCTTTTATAGAGAGATTTTTGTGTAATCAACGCATGACAAAAATATCGATTTTCTGCAGAATCGATTTAAACTTGAACATCCATAGTCAAATAAGAACCTACTATAAAAGAACTTGCTTTTACCGCAGACTGCAACAATATTTCAAACGTGCAAGGTGTGTTTGACTTTGTTTCCAACTGTTTACAGGTAAATATTTTTTTTAAAATGGATCAAATTAATTTATTGCAAGTTGTTGCCTTCAAAACTTTTCAAATCCTCAAAAGTTATTTTAATCATTAAACTAAACATTAAGAAAATATCTAAACCATATTCAAAATTAAAAAACTTAGGTTAGGCTTCAAAAATGTTGTTGAAAATATTACTATTAATGAAGAAAATGCTGTGAATAGAACGTTTAAAAACAATGTTTCGATACGTTATGGATTCCATTTGATTAAATATTTACATTTTTTTCCATTTCTTAATTTAATTAAATTGAAAATATATTTATACCTTCTTCTTTCCAAATTTTATTCAATCTCTTTAAATATTCAAATATACAACATAACTTATATTACAGAATTAAATTGAAAGATGTTCACATACATCTTGTCAAAAAAATCTTTTACTCGTAAAGACAACCTTATTCACCACTTAAAGAATACGTGCAAGAAGTCTTTTCTAAACCGTTTTTTGGGTAGGTCAGCAGCTGAAGAAAAAGTAAGACATTCCCATTGTATAATTTTATAAACTAACAAAATAATTTTCATTTATAGAAAAAATATTGTTCAGAATGTAAAGAACATATTTTTACAAAATTTGTGGGAAGTTGGTCATCTGCATTCAAACAGCTTCACAAAACAACTGTAAAACGCGGAAAAAGGAATTCAAGTAATAAAATCAGCTTTCAAGGAAAGGATAATATCATACAGATTATCTATCGAAGAAAATATTTTAAATGTTAAAACTATTTTAAAATATTGGAACAAAAGATTTACGGGTGTTTGACAATCAATTGAAAAACATACTTGTATTAAAATCAATATAGAACTTTTGGATATTACTATAATCCAAGTACTGATAATCATGATGTCAAATCGTTCAACACTCCATTTAAAGTAATTTGTAACAGCAGCAACAAAGGATTTGATAGAAGAATTTGCAACAATTATTGACAACAAGGCTGATGAATTCGCAGAAAAGGACTCTTGGTAAGTGTTATATTTTTAATATAAATGTAACATAACAATAGTTTTATTTTTTCTGGATGATTTTACTAAATATTCTTTTATGGAAATTAACATCAACAAATTCAACTTTGAGAGCATCATCTTTATTTAACTTCCTCCTAAGGGTCAGTACGACGTCAATAGTACGACGTCAACATAAGAAATAAGGATGACTACTGCTTCGCATGGTCCGTAGTTGCAGTTCTCCTTCATCTCCGAACAGGTGTTGATTTTCAAACATCATCATACCCACACTATTCAACAGTTTTGAACACTACAGGTATTGATTTTCCAATATCATTAAAAAAGATATTAAAAATTTTGAAAATCAAAACAATATTTCTATCAATGTGTACGGTTTAGAAAAATATTGTAATAAAATTTCTAATACTTGAATATGAAAAAATAATTAGTCCTCTACATTTTCTAGTGATAGAAAAATATTCATGTTAATTTATTATTAATAAATGATGATGATGAAAAATTTTCATTATTGCTACATTTCCGATCTTTCTAAATTACTTAAACAACTTAGTAAACATAATGGAAGAAAATATTTGTGTGAAGGATGTCTCTCAATACTTTGACACAGAACAAAATTACAGTATCATAATAGTTATGATTGTGATCATGTTAGAATTAATTTACCTTCTAAAGAATTATTTAAAGACAATATGGAAAATGTAGTATATGAAAACATATTGGGTATTTATGTTAATTATCGAAAGCAAATGAAAGTTCCTTTTATAGTATATGCAGAGAATGCATTTTAAAACCTTGAATGAGAATTATGATGTAGAAAATCCAAATAATTCATATACATTAAAAAAATTTAAACATATTCCATACTCTTTTATGTATTACATCAAATGTTCATTTGATGATAAATATTCTAAGTTTGAAAATATAGGAGGTTTCATGCATAACACGGAAATCAGAGACAAACAATCCTTTTCTATCACCTCTTTGATGCAACAAAAACCTAATAAATATATATAATGTACTATGATGCAACAAATTTATACGGTTTTGCTATGTCCCAATATCTGCCAACAGGTGATTTTGTATGGTTAACCGGAAAAGAAATAAAAATCTAGATATTTTTTCAATTTCTAGTACATCTAGCAAAGGACATGTTCTAGAGGTTTTCGATCTGAATATCCTGAAAGTCTCCACGACACTATAATGATTTTTTTTGCCCTGAAAATTAAACCACCCATCTCAAAATCTACAAATTAATACCAAATTTAAACAATAAGTTAAAATATGTAATTCATTACCAATTGTTAAAACAATGTCTACAAATGGACTTAAGATTTCTAAAATTCATAGAGTAATACAATTTTCACAACTAAGCTTGGTTAAAAAAAATTTATAGACTTAAATACCACTACGAAATCAATCGAAAATGAATTTGATCGCCACACATACAAATTAGCAAACAATAGTATTATGGCAAAAAACAATGGAAAATGTGGATAGAGGTTTACAAGACTTGTTAATGAATGTGGGAAAAAATAAAAGAACAGATGGAGCTGAAAATTTGTTAGCAAAGCCATATTTCAAGGACTGAACAATTTTCAGAAAACTTGGCTATTCAAATGAAAAAATACTAGTTACTTATAATAAACCAATATACGTTGATTTTTGTATTTTAGACATATCAAAAACTGTCATGTACGATTTTTTTATAATTTTTAAAACCTTTGTATAAAGATAATGTGTCTCTTTTGTATACTGATACAGATTCTTTATTCTGAAGTGACAAAGAAAATGTTTACCATGATATGCATAGAGTATTCATAAATTTGACACTTATTTGCCAAATAATAATCATAATATGCCTATAACACAATCAGTGGTTGGTAAGTTTAAGGATAAATATGCTAGTGAACCCATTGTAGCTTTCTTTATGGTATCGGAAGAGATAAGCAACTTGGTGCCTGAGCTCAAAATCCTATGCTTTTTCTTATGAAGGACCATTCTGTCCTTTGTACCCAAAGTGGTGGGTGTAAATTCTCTTTTGTCTGTCAGTCTGTCTGTCACTACCTGTCTGTCTCATGTCTATCTACTACCTGTCTGTCTGTCGTTCGTCTACTCCGAAAATGGTTTATTAAAGAAAGCTAAAGGTATAAGAAAACATGCTACTAAAAAATCAGTTGCATTTTATAATTATAAAGATGTAGTAGAAAATAATTAAATTTTTTGCTCCATGTATGTTTTTCGTTCTAGACTACATTCAATATTTACTGAATTAATACATAAAATTGCTTTTGAATTTGAAGATAATAAAAGATATCAAATTCCACATGATTTTAAAACACTTGCTTGGGGTCATCATGATATTTCATTTTACCAGTGGAATGATTATCATCCAGACCTCAGCATATTTTTTAAATAATATTTAATTTAATATTATTTCTTTAATTTAAACATTTAAACATTTAATATGATTCACTCTGATTGTATTTAGATCCATTTAAAAAAAAATATTTACCTGTAAACAGTTGAAAACAAAGTCAAACACAAAAGCACAAATCTGGTCACACGAACACCTTACACGTTTGAAATATCGTATATATTTATTAATATTAATTTATTATTCCTTTAGAACTTATCATAATGTATACATATTAGTTATAGAGTTAGAGGAACAATTATATTTTATGTATTTTAGTTTTATATGTTAAATGGAATTTAGAATGTAGTGACTAATTTAATTATTTTATATGTTAGATTAATTCTGATTTTAGTTGTTGTAATTTTAATTAATAATATACTTTTATATGAGTTAATGCATTTTTAATGAAAAATATACCTACTTAAAGAATACGCCTTTGACAATATTTCATTCCTTATTAACATTTCTTAAGATGTGTTTGGAAAGTTTTGATAAAGATATTGATGATGTTACTTATAAAACCTACGAAAATCGACTTTCTACTTTTAAAAACTGGAATGGAAAATTGGAACCTGAGGTATTAGCAGGAGCAGGCTTTTATTATATTTCATATAGTGATGTATGCAAATGTTACTATTGTGGAACTGAAATTTATGAATGGTTCTATGATGACTGTCCTGTCGAAGAGCATCACAAAATTTCTCCATTATGTAATTTAAACGAATGTTTATGGTTAAGCCAATACAAAAAAATAAGAAACAAAAATTCAAAAAATCTAATAATTCACTGGAACGTGTAATTTTGATGATATTATTATTCATTAATTTACATCTTTTTTTTAACATATATTTCTTATGCTATTAAGTATTTATATTCATCTATAGAAAAGATATTGTCAAATATCATTTGGTAACCATCTTGATTGGAAGTAAATTGTAGTTAAATAAATTTTTAATAAAATATTTACTTTCCTTCAATGGCTCATCAAACCCATTTTATTCTCCTTTATTTCATATTTCAAAATGTTATTTATGTTCATTATCCCCCCACTGTAACCCGTTGTGAAATATGTTTTTCCAATGAAACAAACATTACACTTGATAAAAATTGTCAGTTTATGAAAGTTGGTTTAATCAATAATAATACGCTTAGTTTTATATATCCCATAAACAAAGGAGAAAATGTTAGTAGGTTTTTTAAAATTTTATATCATTATTCCAATCAAACCATTTTTGATACTAATTGGATTGAAAGATCCGAATTAAAATATACATATTTTCAAAATGAATCATTCAACTATACTAAATTTATTAATGAAAAAAATAATGGATATAACATTTTTAATATCGTTAATCTCTTTTTAACTTTTACTATATTTTTGTATATTACAATTTTAATTATCTTTTTTTATTATAAATTTCAAACAGGAAATTTATACTTTCATTAATTAATTTCATTTAAAAGATTGTTGTGAATAGACAATAAGCAATGCGCATGAGTTGACGATATCAATAGGTGGGGGTATGAATTGGTAGGGGTTCGAATATTAAAGTAAGAGGAGAACTTAATATTATTTAGTTCATTCACCATGTCTTCTAAAAATTTTGAAAATCTTTTAAATTCAAAAATTTTCTTTTTGAATAAATCTTCGTCAAAGTTTGTTATTGTTGGTATAAGTAATCAAGATTTTTCACCGAAAATTATAATCGGTGGAAAAAATGGGTTTTCTGTAACTCTAAGTGAAGAAAGTTGGAATAGTTTTTGCAGTCATCGGGGAGTTATTGAAAACTACTTCTGCTTTCCCCAGCAAATTAACGAACCCATGTTGAATATAGACAACTTTAAATTATATTTTGAGAAAGTCAACAGTCTTCCTGTTATAAAAATTAAAGAAGAATATTCAAGATATATATATTTGGGATACGAGTCTATAGAAACATTATGGCGATTAAAGGAAGTTGTGGATTACAGAATTTCTATTATAAAGAAACAAGAATTTTCACTTTACTTTAATGTATTCCAAACCAGCATTTCAATTCAGGAAGGTGATCCTATTGATAATATTTATCGCATTTTGCAACCCAATCAAAATCCCATCAGTGAAAATGTGTCAACTATGTTGGAGTTCCTGATACTGTACCCGGAGGAATTGGAAAAAAGGTTAAAGAGGAATGAACACAAAAGAAAATATTATGAAGAAATCGGTGACTTTTCAGGAAGAGAAAAATAAACTTTATGTGTTAGTGCAGTGGAATTTTGCTTATAAACAAGCACGAAAATGTGAATTTAGAACTTATTATTTAGATAGACTTCGTTTTGAAAAACGAATTAATAATTGTAAGCTTATTCTTGATCCAATACTAAGCAAAGAACACAGAACTAAAATGTATTTAACACGATTTGCTAATACTTGTATTTAACCAAATATTAAATAAAACTATATTATATTAATTAGTGCTTTATTTTATTTTAAGTTACATAAAACAACTATACAACATCATTTTTATTAATCCATGTATTAAACTTTTTATCTAATCCTAACCATTTTACATAACTTTGTTTCCCTTTTCTTCTTAGAATTTTTTTTCTAACAAGGTATAAGACGGGTGAGTGTTTTAAAATTTCAAAACTCCTGTCTCATAATCCAATTCAATTTCCTCATTTCTTTTCATCTTCAATTATATATGTTCTGGGATTTATTATCTTAACTTTAATTTAAATATTTATTTGACCAATTTGAGTAAACTTTGGAAATATTTCACTGATACTTTGTTTATACGCATGATCTCCTAACTTAAAATTTAGAAGTTTTGAATCTACTGTTTTAGTAATAGGATTGATCCTTAAAATCTCTTTCATTTTATTTATTTACTTGGTTTATTTCTTAATCAATTCATGAATGTTTGGTGTTGTTGTAACTTGTTCGTAAAAATGTCACATCTTATAATTTCCTTTAAAAACCAAACATTGTTATTTTGAGTTTTTAATGTTCAATACTTCTTTTCAACTAGCATTTATTTTAATTTGAAAACGTACTATAATGATTAATTTTAAACCATCAGTTTTTAAATGTTGGTTAGTACTAAATTATCCGTTTGCAAATTTTGTAGGCTGGTTTTAAAGTATGTAATATGGTTTCGCCAAGTTGCGCAACATCCTTACCAGATTTTGTTTTACAGTAACTCTGCCCAAACATATTTTGAAAACACATTTATAACAACTAAAATAGATTCTGAGAACCCCTACAATTGGAATATGGTTGCATTTCTACTAGATCTGTGATCATTTAGTCCTTTAATGTACCTTCTTCGCATAAATTTTTTCAGTGTAATGTTACAACTTATTAACTACTTGTTCTTAATGGTTACCATACTTTGAAATTTTACCAAAGATTAGTTGATGAACTAAAAGCTATACACATCTTTCCCATTCTTTTTAATTTTTGTATTTGTTCATCTCTTATGGTTTCAACTGTAATCATTAATTTTAATTATTTCGATCTAGTTTATCTAGAGATTTCCTTAATCATGTTAATAGAAAATCTTTTCTTTTTATTTGGTGAATTTTCTACTCGTTTCTATTTTTATTTGCCTTCAATATTTAGATATGAGATATTAATTTGGTAAGATTTCTAGTTATATTGTCTACTGTCTAAAGGTACTCAACTAATTTTACCATTAAGAGAATGTTGAAAAGTTTACTTTTAATTTGATCAATATCAATATCATTTCTTAGATGTTAATTCTTTCTTTTGATTTTAATTATCACTCTAATTTGAGTGTTCATGGTCTTATCAATTTCACTTCAATATCAGCATTACTCTGTATTTTCTTTTACATACTCTTCCAATAGATTCTAGACTTACATAAAGTTCATCCAATTTTAAATTTGAAACTTTCTAAACTGGATTTTATTGTAGAAATTTCAATTTTTACTTTATTTCTTATCTTCACTTTCCAAAATTTTTTTCTGATTTTAATTTTGTAAATTTCATTAATGTGTTTATTAAGGTCTCAGATCTTGTAGTTCTTCGGCGTTCAGGCTAATCTGCGTATATTTAATGCTGTCGCTGTAATTTTTTCGCCCACAATTTTATCATGAACATCCTAAAATAAGCTTTACTTTGATTAACTCTTTCTCGTAATTAGTTTGCGAAATCTTCTCAAATTTTGGTTTTAATAATGTTTGAAGATTTCTTTTGATTGATCACCTCTGTGATAACGTTAATTTGAATCTTTGATTCTGAAATTCATTTCTGTTTTAAATTATTAATTGTTTTTATATTATCATTAAATGCATAATTTTATCTTCATGTTTTGTAATTTTATCATCAAAAACTTAATCTTTCTTTGCAAAATTACTATTGTTTGATTCATTTCACTTAATCTCTTATTTGTGTTGTCTATACTACCCAGAAAATGTTCAATTACTTTATTTTCAATATAGTTTTTACATCTGTCTTAAACCTATTTAAAGTATTTCACATTTGGATAAGACTTGTATCTTCCAAGGTTGTTGTATTTGTTACGCGTTTAGGAATATGACAACCAAATTTATCAACAGACATGATTTGATATTAATAACAAATTGATTTGTTTATAACTAGCAATTTTGGCTTATAGTATAACTTTAGCCTCCCTTAATTCTCTTTAATTATAGATAATATTTCATTGTTGTGGGTTGCATTGCCAGCATCTGTAGATGCTAGTAAAAGACGAAGTCGATCCACAAGTTCATTTATATTATCCCAACACACATAATCTGTATTTGATTTATTTACTTTAAAGTTAAACCTTTCTGAACAGCAGTCGTTCTACTAGTTCTAAATGGTGCTTTTCAAGTTTAGCAAAAGCTTCAGACAACCTTCCAATGGTGTTATTGTTTTAGTTTTTGTAATACCCTTTCGTTGCAAGGTCCAATTATTGTTACATATTTATGTGAACTATTTCCTTGCACTTGCTCGTTGGGATCAAAATTTCTTGGCTGATATGCATTGCTAGTTCTTTTTAATATGTCCATATAATTTTCTAAATCTTCTTACTTATATCCAAACAGGTTCTTTTTTTAAAAAAGTAATTCATATAAACCAACCGTTCCGGGATATTTTACACCTTCCACATGAATATTTTTACCAATTATTTCCACAGGTTTTTGTGTTAAAACCCCAAAAAATTTATCTCTTCGAGATCATGCACCATTCCATAATTATGATCAAACTTTAGACATTGTATCTTTCAAGACCTTCATCTATATATGTTCTTGGTAATTCATGGAAAGCATTCAAACTGAATCATCATATCCCGAACTCCCAACATACTTTAATAGTTTGTCTTTGTCTCTTCTAATATATCTGATAAATTTCTACTTTCTGAATGGTTAAATTGTGAAGGAAATGTTTCTGCAATAATACTTGTTTCTTGTATATTGGGAATCTGACTTATAGATTCTGTTGATCTGTTAAAAAATGATGGAGTTTCAGGTGGTAATATAGGAGTTTTGCCAGTTTTCGGAGTTATTTTAACTTTTGTAGGTGTTGAAGTTTTAAAATATTCTTCTTGTAAGTCAACAGGTTCTTCTTTTATGTGTAAATGTTCCGATTTTCCAATAGCTGAGACTAGTTCTTGTATAGGTTGTGTTATTGGTTTGTAAGTTTGTTCTAACTCTGCTTGTGTTGTAGATGCTGCTGATTTTAGCATATGATACTTTTCTTTTACTGCTTGTCTTGACTTTATCAACTCTTTAGCTAAACGTTTATCCATGTTAGATAATTTTTAAATGAGGAAAAACCACAAAACTCGTCTTATATATAAATATAGGAGTCAAATTTATTTCTATATCTACCATTATTTAATTGACAATCTTTATCAATTACAAGAAAACCATAGGGTTCCCTCCAACATTTAGCACAAATATTTTTAAACTGATCAAATGTCATATCTATCATACAATGATCATTATATATATGTTTTAAACTTGAAGAATCTTGTTTAAACAAAATCAATAAATTTGAATTTTCACGAATTAGTTGTTTAAGAATAGAAGAGTAGCCCTGAAATATGAAAAAACAATCTGTGTTTGTATGTCTACCATGTGTAAAATAATCTCGAATAATTGATTGATTGTGACAAGGAATATCGTCGAAGATAATAACAGAATTTGGTTTTATTTTATGAGGTGAAATAACATTTTCATCATTATCATATTCAAAATAACCAATTTCTTTCATAGGTTCTAAAAGTTGTCTTAAATATTTATATTTCGGTTGATCTAATGATTTTGAATATATATAAACATTTTCGAATCTAATACCATTAGGATGTTCAAGCAATGTTAGCATAACATTAGTTTTACCACTTCCACTACAACCAACAATTAATCCTCTTTTCGAACCACCACCAAACAAAGCACCATGTTTCCTAAATTGTTTGTGTGAAACTTTTTCATCATGGTTCTTAATAGGTAAAGAGAATTTTTGTTTTTCGATCTTCATTTTTAAAATTACTAATATATTCCATTGTGTGTAAAAGTATTTATACCCTAGCAGCAATAGTTTATTTTTAGTATTTAAATACGTTTTAATGATTGTACATCACTCCAGTGAGAACAAAACTATAAATAGGAGACGAAAAAAAGGTTTTGGTTTAGTAAACAAATTAATTACCAACCTTCCCTTCGAATTTCACATACCAGGATATAACTACTGTGGACCGGGTACAAAATTGGAGAAGAGAATAGCCAGAGGGGATATTGGTATAAATCCATTGGATGCTGCTTGTAAACAGCATGATATAGCATACTCTCAATCTGAAGATTTATTAAAAAGACACGCATCTGATAAACTGTTAGGAGATCAGGCTTGGAATAGAGTAAAAGCTAAGGATTCTTCAATCGGTGAAAAAGTAGCTGCATTAACTGTTGCTGCCATAATGAAGGGAAAACGAAAGCTTGGAATGGGTATAAAGAAGAAAAAGGAAAAAAAAGGTGGAAAGCTTAACATGAAGAAAAAACGTATAATTCGAACACCTGAAAAAATTGGGGGATTTTTACCACTTTTGCTTCCAATATTGGGAGCGTTAGGTGCACTAGGTGGAGGTGCTGCAGGAATTGCCAAAGCAGTCAATGATGCTAAAGCATCTAAACAGCAGTTAGAAGAAATGCATAGACATAATATTGCAATGGAGGATGTTTCTAAGGGAAAGGGATTATTTATTAAACCGTATAAGGGAAAAGGACTTTTTATAAAACCGTATAAAGGTGGTAAACTTGGTATAAAAAAAAAGACCAAAAGATTAACATAAGTTTTCCACGTAGACCGCTTACAAATATTGACATTATTAAGTATGTAAAGGTAATGAAAATTCCTAATTTCAGAGGTGTATTTATGCTTGATGAACTTCCAAATACAATATCTTTAAAAGAGTGTGGTGTTGTTAATTTAGACAGGAAGCAAAATAAAGGAACACATTGGACTTCATACATTAAAAATGATAATCATGTTGTATACTTTGATAGTTATGGAAATTTAAAACCACCTCTTGAACTTTCAAAATATTTTAATTCAAATGGTGAAGTGAAAATATTTACACATATGAAAATAAACAAAAAAATAATTCATACAACTGTGGACAACTTTCTCTAAAATTCCCAAAAAATAATATATAAAGCTAACAACATGTAATAAAAATAGCATTTACACAATGTCTACTACAATAGCAATATCAGGAAACAGTTCAGTTTTATCAGCTGATTTCAATCCACCTATATTTGGATGATGAAAACAATATTATTTAGGTTTAGCAGATTTTGAAACTTTTATGACTATACCCAATATAAAAAAGGGTCACAATAAACTTTATATAGGTGATAAAGTGATTGTTATTCCAGAGATGGAACTTATGATATAATTGATATAGAAACATATATAAAAGATAAAGTTAAAACTGTGTTTGAAAATGAAAACGTTGCTTTTTTATTAAAACCTCCAATACTAATACCCTGAAATGTACCCTAATGTGCAGCAAACAAAATTGATTTTACAAAGATGATTCAATAGGAAAAATATCAGGTTTTAAAAGTAGAATCTAGAAGCGGATAAAGTAGATCATTCAGATAATGTTACAATATAAGTAAAGTCAACGCTATTTGCATTGATTGTAATATCTGTGTTGGTTCATTAGTAACGGAAAACCTGTTCATATTATTCACCAATTTTATCCTGCTGTAGCTCCAGGTATAAAATTAGTTGAATCTCCTTATTATATTTTCCAGTCAGCGTTAAAGCAATTAACAACATTACAGTAAAAAATTGTTGATCAAGACGGAGATCTTATCAGTTTCAGGGGTGAGACTATTGCTAGTAAGATTACATTTAAAAACAAACGGCTTTATAAAATGGTTGTTAGATATAATAGAGGTAATATAAATTATTCTCCAGTTATTATTCCTAATAAAAACTTATAAAAAGAGACTGACACAAAAATTATTCAGTGTCAAATCCAACACCAATCGATTAACACGAAAAATCATAATTTTCTAAAATCACTAGGTTTTAAAGTCTAATATAATGAGCATATTAAATGTAAACGAAAAGTTATATATTGATAACTCTATTGTTAGTTCAGAATTAAGACATACCTATCAACCTTACATTTCTTCAAAAATTTGATTATACGATGAAATACGTATACCAATCCAAGAACTTGATGCTTACACTCTACCATCAGAAAGCCTACTTACATCGAAGGAAAGCAACAAACACAGAGGGAAATTATACAAAGAGATTGGTGATTTATTTAACAATGGTATTGCTTTCTTTATTTAGAGAAATTCGTTATGAGCAAAATGGTATTACTATAGATGCCCTGAAATGGTGACTAGCATCAACATTAAAAGGTTATCTATCCAGTAACACAAATGAAAGCTTAAAATTGCAAAAATGCAGGTTGGTTTCCAGCCACAGAAAAAGAAGAGGATAGAATTTTTAGTTGATGATAATGGAAAATTCCTCCGTATCTATACCTCAATTAAAACTGTTAATGGATTCTTTTGAAGATTACAAAAATTATAATTAATATGAAACAAGAGTTGGTTCTCTATTAGATCTAATAATGACTTAGATGGAGTTTCTTTAAGGATGATGTAACACCTCCATCTACAACTTTAGAAAACCCTTAAAGTTACTTTCGATAAAATCTATTGAAAGTACCGCACATTTTAGTTGATATACCACAACAACTAGCTCTCACTAGAATACTGGAGTCAAATAAAGATATACTAATTGGATTTAGAAGTTGGGAACTTGTTGAATACTCTTCGCTAACTGAAACAACACGACACACATGGCCTGTAAAAACAACTAGTAAACTTGAAGCTCCCCGTCATGTAATAATTGCCTTTCAAGAAAATCGAAAAGGAGATGTTAAAAAAGATATGAGTCAATTTGACAATGTAGATTTGACAAATATTAGAATATTTTTAAATTCTGAAAGGTACCCTTATCATGACTTATATTTAAATTTCAAAGAGAACAAATATTCATCTTTATATGAAATGTTTGCCAATTTTCGCTATTCTTATTATGGTACTTCTAATGAACCCATTTTTAATCCTGAAAAATTCAAGGAAATTTCACCGATTACATATATTGATTGTTCTCACCAAAAGGAAACCCTTCAAATGGGTTCTGTTGTAATGAGAATTGAGTTTGAGACAAACAGTGCAATTAAAAAAGATACATCTGCTTATTGTCTTATTTTACATGACAAATTATTTAGTTACAATCCTTTAACAAAAATTGTTAAACAATTATAAACTTTTACCCCCACCCTCATAGATTTAATATAAATAAGTAAACATAGTGTCTGTAGTAGTAAATATGTCATCAACACTTCAACTAGAAATACAAAAATTTATTTTTAAAATACAAAAATTGAAAGAACAAATTACAAATTACTCAAGACAAAAAAGTCTAATTAAAAAGTTTAGTGAACTAAAAATATGAGGTTGATTGTGGATATACAAGGATTTAAAGATGAGAAAAACATATTTTTACCTAAAGAACTTGCAGCTTTTGATGGACATAGAATCTCACATTATATCTTTAAGAAACCCTATCCATTAGACTTTCTGTCACCAGAATGTCACAGACAGGCGGTATGGCTAATGAAAAACCATCATTGTATCAACTGGAATGAAGGATTTACACCTCACCATTATTTTTCAAATATAATTGAAAAACTCACTGAAGAACCTGAAGTGGAATTTGTTTATGTTAAAGGAACTGAAAAAGCAGAATTTGTAAAGAAATATTCCAAAAAACCAGTAATTGAAATAGACGAACAACCTGCTTTGCCTATCGGAACACCAAAATGCTTTTATCATTCTAAGTCAACTTGTATGTGTGCATTATCAAATGTTTTATATTTGTATGATAATTTTTTTATGAATGAATAAAAATCTATATAATATTTATAACATCTTTTATTAAAATATAATTTATACTAAATTAGTACTTCTACATCAACTAAGTTATTGGATGAATTATCCGGGTTAACTAAATTGCTATTTATGTTAGTGTTTACATCATCTGCTACTTGTTCGTAAGGTATTCCCCGATCTTTAACAAATTTATTTAAATATGTTATTTGATTTATAAAGCCTAAGTCTATCATTACAGAGAATAATTTAATATATCATAATTTTTCATAATATTGTGCACACGCACTCATTCCTTTTTCATATTTACGAATCATATCATTATATTTTTTCCATCTGCCTAAGTTTTTGATAATAAGTCTCATGAAATGATTCAAATTCTTGATGAATACATATATTACTGAACTAATTAGTTCAATATTCTCACTTGACATTTTTCACCTTAAACAAAATATGTTTTTTAAATATTTCGAGCACGATATTGACGAAGAAGCCTGTTTTCTTGATATTGTGCTCTTAACTTCCGGGTTGTGGTAACTTGTCTTTAAATCTTTGAAGTAACTGGATCTCTAGCGTCATCCAAGTGGAACCGCTCGAACACCTTTTAAAATTTCTATTATAACTTTTGAATTCTTCGTTACTCTCAGGTATGGAAATAATGTGTGTTAGTTCACTTAAATATGTATGTCCTAATGCACAAACTGTAAAGATTAATCCTTTGTAATAGAAAATCAGCACAAAAACTCAGTTATCCTATGACAATCTTCTTTTAGTGGCAAAAATAAATCTTTTTTGATTTATTAAAACTATTTGATGAGAAATAGATTGATGGAAATCAATATATTTTTGAATCAGCTTTCTCTAACAACATCAGTTATTTTTTTCTTATTGTATTGCATCACTCTCGATGAATAAGAGATTCGCTTTACTTTCTTTCTAAAGACCTACCTTACAAACTATATAGTGGGGATAAAAGTAGTGGGGATGAAAGTAGTGAAATTTATGTATTTTTTGAACGTATATTATATTGGTGGAGGAGGAGGTAGAAATAAGTGGGGATAAAAATAAATAGAGAGAGCCTCCTCCTAAGAGGAGGAGGCTCTCTCATGGTACAAGGAGGGAAAATCACAGAAAATGAGGAGGAGGCTCTCTCATAAAATACCTACTAATGTGATGTTGTTATAAAAAGCATAATTAAACAGACAAAACATTTTTGATTTGACATTTGTCTAATATTAGGCCTTATTTGGCAGGCAACTAAACGAAGCAATGTCAAATGTAAAATACATAGCCCGTTTAATTATATCTTTAATTACATAGTATACCGGGTGCGTCTCAAAACCTATAACTTTTTTTGGCTCACCCCTATAACTTTTTTATATTTTTAGATAAAAAACGAGATTTGATATGCTAGTATATGACATAAATTAGGATTGATTGACATATTCAATTGTTTTTGGTCACTTCCTGAAAAGTTGTAGTTATTTCCGGTGAAACAGGGAGTGATAAAAAACAATTGAATATGTCAATCAATCCAAATTTATGTCACCAAATCTAGTTTTTTTATCTGAAAAAACAAAAAAGTTATAGGGGTGAGCCACTTTTTAGACGCACCCGGTATATGACGTTATTGCACTTTACTAATGGTCCAAATGCTTTTTATTTATACTTACTCATAAAAGTCCCCATGGTTTTTTTTCAGTATGGCCCATAAATTTGCAAAACTGCTTAGTTTCGTCTTTGGTCAAATTAAGTATTTGGGTAACTGTGGTGATGTGCTTTCGTAATTTGTTACTGGTAATAGCATCTGGTCGTTGCAAATCAAATTTTTTTTGTCAGAGTACGAAGAGCTACGTCACCTTGACCCCATTTGACCTTGCTTTGAGGAATGGCAAATATATACTCATTTTCATGTGGTATGTTAGTAGTGTAGTTTACCTCTAGATTGTAATAAAATTTGTATAAACTTTTGAATTGTTTCTGGGATCAAAATGGCGACAGCTCTTGAACCTTTGCCACTATTCACCACCCTTTTATATTTTTCAGTTAGTGCTTTCTCATACTCCGTCAAAGCATCTTCAAAATCTTCAGAATTGGAAGACGTATCTCTGGAATAGTCTTTGATTTTTAAGTACTGGACGTCCCCTATTCTTCTTCTATTGAAAAGAATAAGTAATGCTAATGTACAATTTACCAGAAGCTTATATATTTCAATGTCATCTTCATTGTTATTAAATTTTTCTACACAGTCTGATGCAATTTTAATAACACCCTCTCTGAATATTTTTATATCACTTACTAAAGGAATCAGAAGTGGCTTATTCCAACATTTTTCTTTATATCTTTATTTGCCAATGAAGATAATTCTGTATTCCATCGTGTATTAATAAGGTTTTTTAAATTTTTAACATCTTTTAGGCTCTTTTGCATTTCATCTTTACATTTATAAGTGAATCCTGGGCTCTTTTTTAAAATTAAATGATTAAGTTCGTCGCAAGTATATTTCAGAGAAGTGCCAATGTGCATAGCTAAACTAGGTGTAGAATATGATTTATTGTTGCAGTCATAACCGGAAATATGTCTAGTTCCTTTTAATATATTATTGAAGTTTTTTGGATGTAAGACCTCTTTTAGAGATATGGTTTCAGTTTGTTTAATTTCCAGAAAGGCAATTAACAAGCGGGCAAGTTTACGCATTCTATTACTGCATGCATATTCCTTTCGCTCGCGTTTCTGTTTTTTCAACAATTCAAACAATTAGTAAATCTTTCTTTGCTTCAAATGCAATTTCATCTCCTTTCATAATAGTAAATACCTGTAAAAATGTATAAATTCTTACGAAGTTAATTTAAAACTAATATCTAATTTAAAATTAGAAAACATTAAGATATGTTCGGAAAATAGATAATTTTCTAACTGATAGCATTATTTGTGATTTAGAACAGTAAAAAAATGTTAATATACGAAATTTAACTAAATTATTTGACATAGATAATAGACAAATATTTAGTAAAACTTTTTATATTTCTAAAACTAAATACCTTCTTAAAACTGTTTGCAGTTTTATAAAAAATAAGCCATTGAAAAATTTACATATAAATGTCGAAATATATATAAGGTGCATGTTAGAAGTGGCTCACCCCTATAACTTTTTTATTTTTTCAGATAGAAAAATGAGATTTGGTATGTTAGTATATGACATAAATTTGGATTGATTGACGTATTCAGTTGTTTTTGGTCACTTCCTGTTTCACCGGAAATTACTACAGATTTTGATTTTTAAATGACACCCTCGGTATTTTTTTACTTTATTCGATAGAAAATGACATTCTGAATAAAATGACATAATATGTCAACTTTTGACATTCTCGTTTAATAAAAAATCGTATTTTAAAATTCAATCTAGAGTGCCATGGCTGTGTAAAAACACTAATTCTTAATCAAGGAGCCTTGGAAAAATAGATTTGTTCGTCTAAAGTTTTTCGTGTCTTGTTCGGTAACCGGCCCGAACAAGACACGAAAAACTTGAAAGTTGCCCAAATCGTATTTTTTTTTTCAAATGGAACGAGGGTGGCTCATTAGCATAATTTAATACCATACACTTGGTATTTCGAGTCAAATTTTCGTTACGAACCGCAAGTTATAATTTGAAATAAACCATATGCGAAATTGTCAAAAGTTGACATATGTTAGGTATCTCATTCTATTCAGAGTGTTATTTTCTATCAAATAAAGTAAAAAAAAATACAGAGGGTGCCATTTAAAAATCAAAAGTTGTAGTCATTTCCGGTGAAACAGGAAGTGACCAAAAACAATTTAATATGTCAATCAATTCAAATTTTTATCATAATATATGTAACATACCAAATCTTGTTTTTCTGAAAAAAAAAATTGTAGGGATGAACCAATTTTGGGACGCACCCGGTATAATAATAATAGTTCCAGTATGTAGCGCTTAACGCCTTGGGAGTAGCAAGGTACGGCTTGCCATGCTAGAGCCGTTCGGTATACAAGGCGAAATATATATCACAATTAAATTATTAAGGCATAAATAATCATCGGAATGTAGGTGTAGTTTGAATTTTTAAAATAAAAGATCTTGGACTCACATTGTATTTGTCTTTGAAATGTTTACACAACGTTTCAGGCAGATGTATTACTGATTGTTATCAAGTGTGACCTGACAAGAGCCAGTGATAAGAGGGTTTTCATTTCACACTTGATAATGGTCAGTTATACATCTGGCCAAATCGTTGATTAAAATTTTCAAAACTAAGACAAAGTCGGTCAAAAAAGATATTTTATTTTATATTTTTTATATGTTCGAGAGAATAAAGGTTGATTCTCACTATACCTTCCATATCAGCTCCCTTCCGCTTCCGTTCCGTTTACATAAAATATTATATCATGTAAATGAATAGGACAATGCACACTATCCGTTCCGTTTCCCTTCCGTTCCATATCCTTTCCTTCCATACATTTTTTTGGCGGACCGACCGAAGCGTATCGGAAATAGCGTTGTCAAGTTCTTACATTTGTACCAGCTCTGTTAACGTTTTATTTATTTATTATTTCACCTCTCAATTAAATCTATTACTTTTTTCAAAAGATACAAATTTTTCGTAATGATATAAATTGTACAATAAAAAGTATGGAACTGATACGGAACGGAAGCTTACGTATGGCATCAATACAATAAAACATACGGAACGGATATGGAATGGATATGGAATGGAAATGGAAGGTATAATGAGAATCAACCTTAAAGTGGCGATATTTCAAAGTAAAATAACATATTAAAAATATTTCGGGTACCTGTTCTCTAACATTCAACTTCGATATAACATCCGTTGGATCAACGGTGCAAGCTATTAAAGTGTGTGATAGCGTGAGATACGTAATTTTTGCGCTTATTACTGTCTTGTGGTGGTCTACTTCGGCAGACTTTAGAATGCTGCTTGATGTAGTGCTTTTTGTATATACCTTTACAATAAACACAGGGACAAAATAATGTTTTGGGTTCTAGTTCACCAGGTTTTAGGGAAGGGCGTGTTTCCCCTGTTAGAAATAATTCAATGTTTGTATCATGTCGTAATAAAGCATATGCCTCCCTTCGTTCTTTACATTTCTTCGGTAATAATAGAATTTTCTTCACTTCATTTTCTTCGCGGTGATGTGTTTCCACGTGTCTGACAAAATTTTTAGATATAATGCCATTTTTACAAAATTTACGAGATTCTTTTTTTGTACTTTTTAGCTTCGCTAGTTTTTTGTCATATTTACTTATCAGCTTGTCCGAATTTTTCGCTTGATTAGATTATTGTATTAACTCATTTGATGTTTGTATTTTGTTCTCTACGTTGACTGTAATATTCTTTTCCCCCTCGAATATATAGTTGTTCTCTTTTTCACTTAAAGCCTCACTATCAGTAGTCTCAGTGGAACTTGAATAATCACTAATATTAAAATCTTTATCTCTGTCATCATCTACTGTTTCAGAACTTGAATGATTAGAATTTTCGTTTATCACAAGAAGCTCTGTTTTTTGACTATCTATATCATCTTGGTTATTAAATCTATCTTCATTGTAACATACAGTACAAAAATTGGTCATAAAATTATATTGTGTTATTAGGTTAACTGATCTTTCAATATATTAAATGAAATAATATAGAGAGCAAAGAGGTATTTACATTCCAATAATTTGTTTAATAATCTCAATATACAGTATGTCCCCGGATTGTCTTTACAAGAGGAAAAAACCTTTTTATTATTGATATTTTGAGAAAAATGCATTCTTTTTTTGAAAATTTTTGCTTCTTCTAAAATAGTTAAACCCGTTTATATTTTCCAAATTTCAATACCGTTTCAGAGAAAATTAAAAAAAAACATGAAGATATAGTTGAGTCCTAAAAATCAAAACGCGTTTCTATGGTAATATAATTCATTTTCATTCTTTGCTAGATTGATAGATTTTATTTTGTTTTCAATGTTAAAGTGGCACAAAATGTATGCTATGGCCATTCAATGCTATGGAATGGGTGATAATAATTATCGGACAATTTGATACTTTAACAACAGCAAAAAATACGACGTTAATCATAATTAATAATAACCTCTATCAAAGAATGAAATCCAAATGGTATTACCATAGAAACGACTTTTGATTTTTAGTACTTGACGCATTTTTAGGACTTGACGGAAAAAATGCAACCATAATTCCATGTTTTTTTTTTAATTTTCTCTCAAACGATATGGAAATTTGGAAAAGTATAAGCGTAGGAATAGTATTAATCATTTTAGAAGAAGTAAACATTTTTATGAAGAAGGAATGTATTTTTCTCAACATGTAAATAATAAAAAAGTTTTTCCTCTTGTAAAGACAATCCGGGGACATACTGTATATTGAAAACGTTTAAATTTATAGGAATTATATATCTTGAAGTGCTAAAATCAACCAATAAATAATTTTCGTCAGAAAGCTTTAGTAGGTAGATACCTAAATAAAAACTAGTTTTATTTGTAAAAAAATATATGAATTATTCTGAATTCGTTTTTTAAGTACCTATGTATTTCTTTCTGTAGAATCTACCTCATTTTCATATTTATCCTCAGAAGTAAATTCATATACATCATATCCCCTTACCGCATACTGTGCCAAATTTGGAACATGTCATATATACCTTATTTTCAAACAGAATTATTGGTTTTAAGCCGCGACCGCAATCTGTTCCGTATTCGGCACGCTCGCTTCTCCGCGTACGAGTGATATTGCCGCCCTCTAGCGCTTATTCTCTGAGCTGCCCATAAGATCTTCAAAAATCACATTTTAGTGGAGCTAAAATTATCTGCGTTTCTGTAAGTGTTTATAGCTGTGATTTATGTAAAAAGATGCCCCTTGACGTATACACCTGTCCGTTATACGTCATTTTGTTTTCTTGTGCCGTATTCGGAACAATTGGCAGTAAATGAAAGTCTTCCTAATATATCGCTTATCTTTCTAGATGGATCCAAGACGATTTTATGGGGTCAAAACTGTTGAGATTCCAAATTTATGTGGCAGTGAAGATGAGAATTTGTCCGATGATGATGATTACCGAAAAAGAACATTTTCTGAAGTTTTAGTGGAAGATACCAGCGAAGAGGAACAGTCTGATAAAGAGGTCGAAGTAGAGGATATCATAATTGAAGAAAGTGATTGCTATGATAGTGAAGATGATGTTCCCCTCTCTACTCTAGCTGCAGCAAAAAACAAAAAGAAAAAAAATAAAGACCGTATTGATTGGGAAGACAAATATTTGAGAGTCCCTGATGAAGATACCTTGTTGAAGGGATCTCAGTCCTTAGGAAACAATATGTTGAATTTTGATGGTATTTACGAGTTTTTCAAGTTCTTATTTACCGATGACATTCTTGAATATATATAACGCAACAGACGAATTTATATGTTGTCCAATGTAGGCCTGATAAGCCAGCAAACATAACAAAAAGAAGAAATAAATATTTTCATAGGAATTTGTATATACATGTCTGTAGTGCACTTGCCATCCAACCAGAAGCTATTGGAGCAGTACACTGAATATCCCTGCAATAACACAAGCTATGACATGTAACCGGTTTGAACAAATGAAACGTTTTCTGCATTTCAACAATAATGAAAACCAAAAAGATCGCAACGAACCTGGTTACGATAAGCTATTCAAAATCCGCCCGTTTTTAGAAAAAGTACGAGAGAGGTACCGGCTTGTCCCAAAAGAAGAGCATCTTGCAGTTCACGAGCAAATTATACCAACAAAAGTTCGATCAACTCTAAAACAATACAACCCAAAGAAACCCCATAAATGGGGTTATAAGGTGTTCGTACTAAGTGGAGTATCGGGTTTTAGCTACGATTTTGACTTTTTTTCTTGCCCCACCAACTTGCAGCCTCATCAACCAGATCTTGGGGTAAGTAGCAATGTGGTAGTAAAACTTACAGAGTCTATTCCAAGGAATCTAAATTACAAAGTATTTTTTGATAACTGGTTTACCAGCCTTCCATTACTAGTTTATCTTACCAAAGAGGTCATTTTGCCTCTTGTACTGTTCGCAAAAATCGTGTGCCAAATTACGAATTTCCCATCGAATCCAGAATGAAGAAAAAGGGTAGAGGTTCAGTTATTGAGAAAGTTGCCAGAGTCGATGGTGTAGATATTTCTGTAGTTTCCTGATATGACAACAAAATAGTAACCACAAGATCAACTTATGTAGGCAGTCAGCCCATTTCCGAAGTACAGAGGTTTTGCAGAAAGGAGAAAAAGCATATTATGATTTCTCGTCCAAAATGCATAGAAGTATACAATAACTAGATGGGTGGTGTGGATCTTTTTGATTCTATGCCAGGGTATCATAGGATACTTATAAGGCCAAAAAAATTCTACCTAAGAATTTTTTTTCCATTTCCTAGATATGTTATGCTGTAATAGTTGGATATTGTGGAGAAGAACGCTCATTGGCAAGAATTCTGAAGATTATTTACCACTGTCTGAATTCAAACTTGGTTTAGCAGAAATTCTAACAAGATCTCACGTAACATCCAAAAAGCGCGGCAGACCCAATTGCTCACTACAACCACAATTAGATTAAAAAAAAAAGAAATATCCTTTTTCCGAAATACCAGCCCAAGAAATTCGTTGCGATAATGTGGGACATTTTCCTGAGCGGCACGAAGATCGCCAGAGATGTAAATATCCTGAGTGTAAGGCAAAATCACAAGTTTCATGTGACAAATGAAGACCTTGGGGGAAAATAGTAATAAGCCACATTTTAATCGTTTAGAGAAAGACACGATAAACGTTTTCCATTAAATCCTGAAATGAGGATAATTAAAACATACCTATAAATAATTGTTTGTTTTTCTTTGTTTATACGACAAAATAGTATCATTCAGTTTCCGCAATAAGAAAATGTCGTGACGGATTTTGAAAAAAGATGAAATTTTGAAAAAATGTGGTTTGTTACCT
This sequence comes from Sitophilus oryzae, assembly GCF_002938485.1. Classification (NCBI taxonomy): domain Eukaryota; kingdom Metazoa; phylum Arthropoda; class Insecta; order Coleoptera; family Curculionidae; genus Sitophilus; species Sitophilus oryzae. Next base: position 488,320 of record NW_022146968.1, on the reverse strand, counting down.
TTTGCAACATATTATACATGTTAAATATTTACCAAAGAATGAAAAGAATGATAGGTAAAAATATTTATTGAAATCAAAATGTCAATGCAAAATCAAAAACAGATATTAGGTTATTTGATTTCAACGAGAAAATAAACCATTTAAACGGATTCAGAGTCACCATCGATATTTTCCACTCCTCCTTCTTGGTCTTCACCATCATCATCGATTTCATTAACAGTAGTTTTGGACACCAACACTAGCATAATAGTTGTGGTAAACTCCAGGAATATATGGAAGTAAAACCTTTAAATTCGCCAACTTTTTGCATTAATAGGAACTGGGCCAACATATACTTTTTCTAATGCATTAAGCTCTTCTTATCTGTATTTTTTGACCTCTTCTTCCCAATGTTGACTGCCTTGAATGCTTTTATTCAAAAAATGCTTAATAAACATTGTATTATGATAACTTTCTTTCGAACTTGAAGCAACGTACTTTGAAAGATCCACATTTTCTTTTCATCAGTCAACTTTTTTCTTGCTTAGAGATTTACTTATTTTTTTCAAAAGAAAAATGTCATTCTGATTGATTCTATATACCGTAAATGGATTTTGAATTTTCGAATCTTTGACGGCCTCTACCCAACATTCAGGGAGAGTAAACTTGTCCCAAGTATTTTTATGCTTTTCAATCGCAGCAAAGTCTCGATCGCATGGTGGGTGTGTCTCCAGCGACAAGGAATCTATGTTCAATAGATTTATATACTTTAGTCCTTACTAGATGAAGCCATAATGCCATAATAGTCCAATTTTTATTTTGGCCCCCACAGTTATATCAGTAAACACTATCAGGTGTTTGTTGGGAGTGGGAGGATGCTCCTTGATATATTTGAGAAGGCAGCTGGCTATTTCATCGGAGCCTCGTTTCGCCACATCTTCCGTCCACATATTCATATAACATTTTCCAGTTTTACCGTCATAAATTCCTAAGTTATACATTCAGATTTTTCGTAAGTAGAAAGCTTTACCTGCCAAAAAAAATAGGCAGGAATACGCCACAATATCACCCACAGAGATAAATATTTCCGGAGAAGTTATTAACATCGACATACCGCAAACAAAAAAGGCAGTGGCAGCACTGAAAAATAACAGAGCCCCAGGACCGGAGAATATTCCAGGTGAATTGTTAAAATGTGGAACAGAAAAACTATTTAAAGCCTTAATCTGGTGTATAAATAGATTCTTGAACGGGGCCCCAATACCAAGAGTGGAAAATCGCCTATATATCCTCAATCCACAAAAAGGGAAATAAACAAGTGTGCTCCAACTATAGAGGTATATCAGTAACAAGTACCTTAAGTCGATTATACGGACGGATCCTTAGAGATTTAATAGAACAGGAATACCAAATAACAAGAAGAGGAGGAACAATCTGGTTTTCGGACTGGGGAGAACTCTGTACCGATAATATTTTCTGTCTGAAATAACTAATAGAGAAAAAAAAGTAGTATTGATCAAGAGACACACCTCATGTTTATTGACCTTCACAAAGCATATGATACCGTTCCAGTTAACAGACTAGTCAAGGTACTACAAGACACCAACATTAACTACACCTTAATTAGAGCTCTGAAAAACTTGTACGAAGAATCGACATCACAAATTAAAATAGGCAACACATTATCTGGAAAGTTCTGGATTCAGTCTGGATTCTTTGCCAATAAAGGTCTACGACAAGGATGCTGTGTTTCTCCCACATTATTTAAAATATATGTAGCAAAGGCCTTGAGACAATGGAAGAGAAAATGTAATGGAATGGGCATTAATCTGGGACATACCTGTCTATATACCCTGCAGTTCGCAAATGATCAAGTTCTTATGGCCAACGATAAAGATGATTTGGAGTACATGACAAGGAAACTACATGAGGAATATCAACGATGGGGTTTGGAAATAAATACAGGAAAAACTAAATATCTACCTATTGGTGCAGAACTATCTAGCGTACATCTAGAAAATGAGGAGATAGAAGCCTGCAATGACTACACCTATCTAGGAGTGATATTTGATACAACAGCTAAAGATGACAAAGAAATTAAAAAACGAATATCACAAGCTAGAAGAACAATTGGCTGTCTGAATGGAGTATTTTGGAATAATGAAATAGGGAAGAAACGGAAGATCAATATATACCAGACCCCCTGGTAAAGAGCAGTCTACTTTATGGTGCAGAGACTTGGCGGAATAACGGAAGCCAACCGAAAAAACTGGAAGCGGTGGTGAAATGGATGCCTATAGAAGAACCTTAGAATTTCCTTGAAGAGATAGAGTCCGGAAAGGAAGAAATCAAACAGAGGATAGGAATAGAGGGATCTTTTGGCAACCAACATCGAACGCCAACAACTTATGTGGTACGGACATGTCCAGAGGATGGATGACACACGACTTCCAAAACAAATTATGCGTGCGGGATACCCCAACATCGAAGAAAACGTGGAAGACCTAAGAAGACTTGGAAGGAGGGTGTCACAAGAGCAATGAGTGCCAGAAATCTAAGCGAGGGACAATGGAACGATCGGAAGACGTGGAAGTTAGGCATCGGACAACGTCGCAAGACGTTCTAAACCGATATATGTTAAGAAAGCTTTACCTACTGTAAGCTGAAGAATAGGCAAAGCTTGTTGTAAATCAAAGCATATAACTTCCAAGTCATTTTCATTTTTAGATCTTTGAATTTCATTCTTCATGTTTGTCTGCATCGCTTCTGCTCGTCGTTGGTGTAGGTCTAAATTTGTTTTGATTTCCTTCAATTTATTCTCATCACCTTTGTGGGTATTAAGCAAAGTATTATATTCATCACACGTTGCACACATGGCGCTCTTAGGGAGTTTAAATCCGATGTTGTATTCAGAACAAAAGATTCTGCGATATCTATCTTCCTTTGCGGGAATAATGTTCCGTTCTTGACACCAAGGGATATAGTACTTTTTGTATAGAGAAGATATAGATATATCGTGATCAATATAGCATTTTTGTCGGTTACGTTCTCTACTATAATGACTACGATATTTCGGAATGGCCTTAATGTGGTCATGAATAGACTGGATAGTTTCTTCAGGTAACCTGTTTTCCGATTCTTGTGTCTTCCGCGACCATCGCTCTTTGGTGTGTGAAGTCCTTGGGTTTATCTGGGTACAGATATTATAAACTCCGTCTTTTGAATTTTGCAAACCATGGATAGATAAAAACTTTGTTTACAAACTTCTTGGTCTTCTTTTCCGTTGATTTTAGAAAAGTACCTAAACGTAGTAGATCTTGAGGATGTCTGCCTTTTGTTTTTCTTTTGGGTAGACTCGTTTTTACCGACACTCTTGATTGTGCCAAATAAATAAGTTGTTTTGTTTATCGAACGCTTTGTAGGTCCCAACATGATTGAAATATCGCCATTTCTACTCCGTGTAGTAATTCTCTGCATTTTTTTCTTGCAGCTACATGGTGGGCCCAAAGTTCTAGGTATTTGAGTCTTTCTTTCTTTGTAGTGGTATATCCATGTCCGAGATTTCGTCTATGTTGGGCTTTTTTAACTTTCTTCCTGCATTCTGTGTTGATTTGTTCTTTCCTGGCGGCCTTCTTTTTTCTCCGGCATTTCGATGAATCCTCTAGTAGCACGTCCACCCTGGATAAAAAAATAATACATTACCTTTTATCAGTTGTTTTCACCAAAACTGAAATTGATAAATTTTTATGCAAAAAGGTAATAAGTCACAAGCCATCTGAAATAACCTAACCTAACCTAACCTCTTTCTATTCAAAAATCTTACGCCTTTTTTAGAATAAGAGTACGTTCCATAAACTCAGGTGGAAATAAATACTCAACGCATATTCCAAGTTGCAATAATTGAAATATTTTTAAGCTTTCAAAAACGTTCAAAGTTTTAGTTAAAAACGTAACAAGCCACGTTATATTCTATTTACCTCTAAGGTGACAACACTGCTGTCATCGCTGTTGCTACTCGAATTAAAATAGTCCTTATCCCTTACACTATCATCCGTTTCACTCGAAATATCACTACTGTCGCTGTTTTCATCATAAATAAACAACTTTCGCTTAACCGCACTATCTCTGCCGGTCGCCATGATTAAAATGTGTGGCTTGTTCCGTTTTTCCGTCAACATCAGACAGTATTCAGTCCTGACCGAAGAACGTCACTAGATAACTGTGGCGCCATCTGTTGCCCAAATACCGCACTTTCTTCCTTGTGGCTTGTTACGTTCTTAAATCAATAAATCATATTATTAAATCAATTTCACTCATGTTGTGGCTTGTTACTATTTTCCCCCGAGGTCTTCAAATGTAATGTTAGCTTATGTCTAAACAAAGACCGAAATTGTTTTCGTCGTTTTCACTTGGAGTAACTAAATATATCTTCAAAATTATTGCATTGCATTTATTTTAGATACTTTTGCTTGTATTGGTAACAATTTGTAATAAATATGGTTTAAGTGAATTATTTAGTTTTCTTTCCAGGGTTGCAATTTGTGCCAAATCTGGCACAAGTCAAAAAAATCAATTTTTTTCAAAAAAGACATATTTTTTTAGGTCATCTTACACTGTAATCTATCACATATATTTTTTTGACAAAAAATAAAAAATCATGCAGTAATGGGATATATCTGGCTATTCAGGGGATATATATCGCTCTAACAATTTCGAGCAGCTGTTAGCCACTTTTGTATTTAAATTACTCGGGTGGTCTTCCTTATCAATAGAGGGTGAATTATAGAAATAAACATACTCATCACTTAGAATATTTATTTCGGTTTTTTCTATAAGAGGAATTTCTGGAAATACTTCTCTACTTTTGTGGGTACTACTATTTATGCGAACAATTATTTTTACTGGCCATAGTAGTCTCTGATATAATGCCAACAACTTCAACTATTTCAAATAATAAAGGCATTTTGAAAAAGCAATTAAAAGATAAAAAAAACGCTGATAAGACTATCAAAATGTTGATGTAATAAAAATTTGACGTTTATACTATTACGTCAAAAGCAACTTTTTCCAAAGCCTACCATGACTTCACTGAATCATCGTTTCTTGTTCACTGTTATTAATATCTTAATTATTAGATATTAATACCTCTGGTATTATGGTATTCTGGTATTTCTGTCGATTTTAAAATAAACTAACTGTTTATATCTTATTTTCTTTTTTGTTAGAATGGGCATAATTAAGAGGGCTACTGATACCGTGTTGTAAAAATAAGGTAATTAAAGCCTAGTTCATGCACTTGCGAATTACGATTTCCGAATTGCGATTCGTGTGCGATTCTGAATACCTTTTCACACGCTTCCGAATTTTCTAGGAATATTTTTTTTTATAATTTTTTTTTAATAAAGATATGAGGATCTAAACTGACTAACAGTGTGTTAAAGTTAATATATGCTTAAATGTCTCACTTTAACTGTTTAAGGAATGTATCTTTTAGATTCCGCCATTTTTTCTCCAACTGAGGAAGAGGTACTTGTTCACCAATTTCTTTGTGGACTCTCCATAGCCTCTCACGAACATCTTTACCCCTTACTTTTAAAGGTAGAGTATGGTCCCAAAGAGCTGGTCGAGTTTGTACTGCTTCTACCAGCCTCGGTATAAGAGAATTATCGTCTTCAGATTTTCGACTACTGTTAGTACCTACAGAGCCAAGGGCAAGATCGTTTAAACCTTGCCAGTCACATCTGTGACTTGCGAATTCCTCCAAATTCATGATTTCCCCACATTCACACTCAACATTGAACTGAAAAGGAACAACATAATGCTTATTAACTATGTTTAAAACACACTAAGTCCAAAGAAGAATAACTGTTTAATGTATTTTTGCTGAACAAATATAACATTATTGTAAACTTAATAAATTTGAAACTAATTTAAAAATGAAACTAATCATTGTTAGAGGCCTTTTTAGGAGATTTTTCCAGAATATATCACAATAATTCTAGAAGAAATCTAGTCAAATGATATAAATAACAAATTAAATAAATGGATTAGTTGGTGTGACTGTATTCCTTGTTTGTTTTTTAATTACATGAATAACACAGCTAATTCTAACAAATTACATACATACCTCTTCATTGCTCGACATCTTCAACTTGTCAATTCAATAATAATATGTAGAAAAATACTCAACAGTTCTAAAGTAAAATAACACAAGCGAATAACCCAACCATAGAAAACAAAAACACAACTATAAATAATAGAATAGGGTTAGATCAGTTTTTGTGTCAAGCTCAAAGTACGCACGCGTCTGTCAGTTACTATTGCGAATTTCGTAAAATTTTGAAAGGATTTCAATTTTTCCCGCCCCCTAAATTCAAATAATACGAATCGCAGAAAGTTGAAAAGGCCTTGAAGGCGACCAATCAGAACCCATTTCGCAATTCGCAATTCGCAAGTGCATGAACTAGGCTTAAGGGCTTATATTTTGGTATTTATTATCATTTTGCTAATATCTTCGGTATGAAAGAAGATATCAAAATGCGGTTTTCGCTGACTTTTTAAGCTTTTACCACTCTTTACTATCAGCTAAAATTACATATACTATTGCATTTATTTTTTTTGAAAAAACGCGCAATGTTTGTTAAATTGTAAGACAACGCCCCCTAGTGTCATGTTCAAAAGCTTATTATTATTGTTTATATGGTACAATATAGAGTAAGAAACGCTCTTTTAAACGAGCCCTCGCTTGTTGGATTCCTATCCAGTCCAGAGTTATTAATATTTAAATAAAAACAGATCTAACCTTCCCCCACCACTTTATTTTGGTAGATAGGGGAAAATGGCTTTAACAAAAAATATTCAAAATTTACTGAAGATTACCTTATCTAGGCAAAATTGTGTAAAAACTCCATTTTCATATTTTTTGTTGCAGTTGTGCCCCCTAGCGGTGGTTCTACAAGCTTGAAAATAATTTCCAGCAATTTCTCATAGCCCCTTTAGTTATAAATATTTTTTTCCGTAAACCCTACGGCTAATACTTTCCGAGATACAGCCGAGAGCTATTCTTAGTGGGATACCCGGTACATGGAGTGGTTTTCAAAAATCTCTTATGAAGATTTTTCATGGTATCAAGTAAATATCTCTTCTGTTTTTTAACTTGTTTACGAGACACAAATTCTTTCTTACATGCAGCTTGACGGCTGTTAGAATCATCTTCAAAAAATTTCTGCACTAATCCTTGTATTCTAATTTTGCTTTTATTTATTTTTCTATTTGTCAGGTTATGCCCAGTTTTTTTATAGGTGACTGCTTTGTTTTTTATTCTCCATAGTTTGTATTTGTCTACTACATTTCCAGATATAACTTGTTTAAATTTGTTTCTTTCTTCATGAGTCTTTAGTTTAGTGTAGTTTTCTCCAATTGTGTTTTAATAACTTCCCCAAAAAGGGCCTTCTTCACTAACTCTTTCTTTTTAGTTATATCTTCAATCATGTCTTCAATTCTGGTCTTCAACAGATTTTATTACTTTTTTAACTGCTTTTTGGGTCGTTTATATTTTTGACGCTAAGTATTTAGTTTAGTTTTAAGGTTTGAAACCCTGTTTGTTCCCTGTTTCTAGATTTTCTCTGTCTTTCACTTCTCTTTTTAGCTTCATTTGCTCTATGGTCTTCGTTAATAACAGGTCTGATTTCTTCATTAACTATGGGTTGTATTTCGTCGTCAGTTGGTGGAGGAGTATTCTGGTGTATAAAATTATTAGTGGTTTGTTTCAATAGCTGTTTTCTTTGCCTGTAGTTTGATGGATAATTTTTCCATTTTTTTCTAGTTATTCGTTGCTCTCGTGGTGTCATGTCTTCAACATTTTTTATTTGCCCCTTCTCTTCTTTTTTATTAAATACTGAAGTTTTTGTTTTTCTTTGTATTCCGCTAATTTAATGGGGTCGCTTTTAATTCTGGCTAAGCGAGCTTTTTTGGCTTCTCTCTTTTTTTAGTATTTCTTCCCTACTCAATTTGTTTTTAGCGTGCCGCATGATGTTTTAAACTGAAATATAAAATAGAAATGCTTATACACGGTAGCAATTATGATAAAAGTACTCTAAAACAAAAAACATCAGTACCATGGAAACACGTCAGTCCTCTGGCGCGATACCTGAGAAAGGACTGACGCCAACGGACTGACGAAAAAGACATAATTTGAGGTTATATTCAGAACTAATGTTTTTTTTGGTAATTTCGAATATCAACAGACTACATTTTAACAAATCATAGTTTTGACTATGTATAAATGAAAATAAACCTCAGATTAACAAGAAAATAATAACTCACCACGGGACTGAAATTTTGACTGACTCAGCACCTGTATAGACGACAAACATAACTCAAGCGCTGGTACAGTTATGGCGGTCGTCAAATTGTGCGGTCCGCAACAACTTCATTACCAACATTAAAATTCAAACAGGGATTTGATGTTGAGTCGGTGATATTTGGCGCGAATTTCAAATTTAAATAAACCCACAATGGACTGACGAATAAAACAAACACAAAGTTTCTTATTTTTTTTTTAAATAAAGTGGAGAACATTGCATTATGAAAGTTGTAGTATATATTACTATGTACATCACAGATTGTAGTAAATTAGTGTAAGGGCCAAAAATTTTTTTTTCAAACGGTCAACTCAAAATTAAAAATAAAAACCATAAAACAAATTTAAAGGGCGTAAATGTTGTATAATAAAATACAACTAATAATATAAAATAAAAATAATACTAATTGATGGTACGTTACTAATGGTAATAGCCAACTTTGATCTGGGCTCTGCAAATGGACAAATGATATATAGCAACAAAAGTCTTGTATGACCTGTCTACCGAGATGACCTACCTGCAATTAAAGAGAAAAATGGTGTGAGCAACAATGTTATTTTAATGTTATATGTTTAATTTAAAATTAAACAGGTACTTGAATAGTTTCTTAATATTCCAACATAAAAGACACATGTTTTAAAACAATAATAATACAGTCACAAAGGCATGTAGTCACACAGAGAATGTGCCACACAGGCTAGTCACAAAGACTGTTCTCACACAGAGAATATAATGCACAAGTTAAGAGGCCAAACTACGCTACGGAGATAACTACTCTTCAATACTAACTACGCTATACAGGGTAGTCACAAAGACTGTTCTCACACAGAGAATATGCCACACAGGCTAGTCACAAAGACTGTTCTCGCACAGAGAATATGCCACACAGGCTAGTCACAAAGACTGTTCTCACACAGAGAATATGCCACACAGGCTAGTCACAAAGACTGTTCTCACACAGAGAAAGTGCCACACAGGCTAAATATAATGCAAATGTAAAAGTAATAGGCCAAACTACGCTACGAAGATAACTACTCTTCAAGGCAAACTACACTACGGAACCTAACCTAACCAAACTACTTCTCAAGACTAACTACGCTACACAGGATAATTGCGGAAAGTAATAAAGCTAAACATAATTCAGTCAAGATGAATTTGATAATATCGATACACAAATATATTCTTATCTTCTGTTAAAGTCACATAAACAAATATAAATAAATCAGTATAATGAAATACTTCAATATCTTCATCTGCAAATCACCTTTTCGTTATATTCAATGAAATATCTTAAAATTTATCTGAGATTCAGAAATATAATATATCACAATAAAAACAATAAAGAGTAACCAACTAGTTGCTCAGTGAGATAAAAATAAACTCACCATAATTAAACTTCTTATTCGGCACGGCAATGGAACTCAGAACTACCACAAAACCTTAATTAAATCTCAGAAACTTTTTAATTTAATAAGCGCGTACCACTTCTTTCTCTGACGCTGTCTAATACTGTTTTAGACGGCAATACTGTATTGAATGTTATCTGAACCTTTTTGAAAAGTGCAGGTACCATGAATTTTGGGCTTGTTTTTGTTTACGTTCGAAATTCCATTGCGCTCCGGCTTTTGAAATGTCTGTTTGTTATTACATCAGATAAAGAAAACGTAGCATAGAAAAATAGAGTTCTTACATTCGGCCATCCTGCAAATATCTCGCCTCGAGATATCTTTACTGGTCCTCATCATACTCGGTTGGAAAGAGTACTCCATCACTACTACTCTCACTATCTGTTTTCTCCCGAAACTGCTCCAAGTTTTGCTAAGAACGCATCTTATCAACGGCTACCGACCTCTAGTCTTTAGCTATTGGTAGAAAAATACCCATAAAATGCTTTATGACTTCTTAACACAAAACATGGACGTAAGTAATCAACGTGAAAAGTATGGTATGCACCAGTCAATTTCTTGTTTCAAATACTTTTGCTTTCGAGAAACCAATAATTTTGGCAGTTTTACTAATGTTTGTCCATTCCAAAATCATCGTGTACTACATTAACAACTTTCTGTCCTTTCATTCCACGTAGTACTACCCACAAAACTCCTCTGGCTCTAATTCTTATATGTTTGTTTCTTGTGGTCAGTTGTTGAAGGTTGTTCAAGAAATTTGTTACTCTAATTTGTCTTATCGTTTCATCTGCAAGTTGTCCGGATAAAACCCAGTCAACAAACTAGCGTGGTTCATTCTTTTACCAAACCTCTAATCCACCATAAGATGAAATTCTCGAAATTCCGGCCACCATCTAGCAATTCGAAAAATCATATCCAAATCCGCGAAATCATATCATATCCGAATCATATTCAAACTTCTTTGTTTTAGCTGTCTCTAATGAATTACAATCTGTTACAGAAATTCTAGATTTTCTTAGACTTACGAAAACAGATATTTTTGTTAGGGGCCAGATGGATGTGAACTGTCATTTGACTGCCACTGAAGTACAACTCTGGCGAATTCAACTTTGCTTGCATATGTATTCATTGCCTTGATTGTAATGATGTGATTGTTCTTTTCATTAACTCTTATAAAATTATTTCATTCAGTACTTTCAATATTTTAAATTTGAGAATAGTAATAATAAATAGCGACTCTGAAAATATAAGTATTCTTTATGATAGCTCTAATAAAGTTCTACTTCAAACAAGATATTATGTAGCAAATAATTTGAAACTACATGCCAGTAGATGTAACAATTCACTAAATGTAAAACACAGTTTTCACACATAAATATAATCGATGTAAAGTATTCGGATTATATTTTCATGTATTAGAAAATAAACATATCATTTTAGTATTTTAGGCTATTCCCAATCATTAACTTATCAATGAAGTCACTCCTCAATTAAGGTTGTATTAAATCTAGATTGACTGCACATGTTTAATCAAATAAAAATAAATATATTTTTTAAATCCAGCTTAATTCAAAACTTCTAAGCAAGAAAAATCCATCTTTTAAAAAAAATCTCTATCAAACCAAATTAATCCATAATATGTGAGAGCAGTAAAACAACTACTGCCAAACCATATCGCACACACAGTTGCTATTGAAACCTAAGCACAGCATCATGCTGTGACCTAAGTAGTGGTAATCGTCTACAAATCGTCTACAATATCTCTATTGAAATTACAAAATACAAAACCCTCAGTCCGGTTTTGATATAAATTATGCTCAGTAATAATAACACATAAGAATTGCTATTTTAAATATTCTGAACTGAAAGCTAACCTTTTCACCCGTTTATTTACCTCTAGTATCTTTGGAATATTTTTTCTAAGAATTTGTTTATCGATTTTTGTTCATTACGCCCTACAATGTTTATCTTAGCTTGACAAGAGCACCTATGTTTTTGTGTTGTATGGTATTAATTTTATGTCTTATTGTCTTTATGTCTTACATTTTAATCATATTATCTGTAGAACTGAAGATAAGCTGAGTACTGAAGAACTGAAGATATATCTAATCTGTAGAACTGAAGGTAAGCCTCTCTTTTTACACTCCCTCCTATGCCATCTCACGCTCCTTTACCATGGGATGTGGCGAAGAAGTTCCACTTCGCTACAACGGCAAAATCGTTCTTATGGTTTATTAAGTTAGCAAAGTTGTACTTATTTTTGTACTGCGAAGCCGCTCCGTCCGAAAAGTTTATTATTTTTTTAATGTTATTAGCGCCAAATTTATTTTTTAAGAATTTAATTAATTTTGAGTTAAAGAGGTGGACCGAACTCCCGTCGTCGTGAACATTTTTTTCTGAAATCACCACAAAATTTTCATGTTTCATTTCGCCATTTTCTTTATAATATGCGACATACGGGTGAATCGTGGCTTGATTGTTGGAGCAATGGTGGGATTGGATAGCGTCTTGCGCGGAAAAGGAATAATTTTCGGCGAAATCGAGGCATACTGTGAACTGTCTAACTTCAACCGATTCTTTTTGTTTTGAGAAGTAACTAGCTTGAGACTTTGCAACAAAATCGTGTTTCAATAACTCAGGCCACTTATTTTCCAAATAATTTAAAAAATCTTTTTTGTTATAATTTGCTTCAACGATTTCACTCCTGAAAATTGCAAAAAATGCATTAGAATATAGGCCGCCTAAAAGCAGATAAAATGAAGTAATACACAAAATGAAAGAATGAAATTCATAATTTTATATTAAATAAAAAAAAAAATGATATATTAATAAAATTTTGCAATTATTAAACTAACAAGTTATTCTCTAAAAATGTGTGTTAAAATCAATAATTATATTTAGTTTTTTCTGACCTATCGATACTTTTCAATAATAAAATCAACTCGGGGACACTGAGTGCAGTAGAAAAGAAACATGATGATGTAGGTTCCTCGCAAACCGAGCTTTTAATCAAGCCATTCGAGCTTTAAGAGAAAGTAACTCCTTTTTTTTTCTTCAGTTTTAAGTCCATACAACAGTAATTTAACATTTTGGTGAATTTTGCATACACATACATTATGCGTTCCACTTTTTCCAGCAGAAATACATTCTCGTGGTCTTAAAGATTGAAACTTTGTATGCCCTATCTTCTCATCAGGAAACTCTACTTTGAATTTTTGGTATAAATCACGTATATTAAACAATAAGAGTCTTTTTTCTTTTTGGATTTTTTTGCCTTTTTTTACAACCGAAACATAGTCTTTAATACCAGGCATCACCCGGCTTACATCATCTGATTAATAATATTTTTTACGCGACCGAGTGTTATCATTCAGGCTTTTGCCTTTTTTAATGTCAGGTTGTGACGCAAATCCTGATTTTTTCCTGATGGTTTTAGCGACCTGTACCAGCCTCTTTGAATCTTTAAATTCGCGTCGTATTGTTTTAATTGGCCAATCCAATGGAAGCGTAGTCAAGACTTGGATTTTTTCGGATCTACTAGTTTTGTTATTAAAAACAGACTTAAAATTGTTCATTAGGGCTTCATTTGGATTAATATTTATATCACCGTTATGTAATTTTTGCACAGAAGCTATTATGGCTTTCTTATATTCCGTGACACTCGACATTCGTTTTACCTTTATTGGTGGCTCACCGACATCCAATAACAATTTATTCATTTTATCAATTTTTAATTGGTTGTCTATTGTATCGCATTTGAAGGTAGGATCTTTTTTTTGGTCGTCTTTAATATCATTAACTTCTGTTTCAGTACCAGCCTCTTTGAATCTTTAAATTCGCGTCGTATTGTTTTAATTGGCCAATCCAATGGAAGCGTAGTCAAGACTTGGATTTTTTCGGATCTACTTGTTTGGGGCTTTTTGGTTTTACCTTATTAAGTAATTGTTATCAGGTAGTAATTGTTAATTTTGGAGTTTAACTTGATATAATGTCATTTTAACAGAGCGTCAACGGTTTCTTGTAGACGTATCTGTTTTAAAAAAGTAAAGTGTTAGAATAGTTGAATTTAAATATTTTAAATAGTTTTTTTCTTTATTCTTTGTATTTTTTTGCTTCCGACGACGGAAAGAGGTAAACTTTTCGAAACGTTAAGCATTTTTTTCTTTGTTAGGCACATTTGTATAACTGTAAACATAACTTCTGTAAAGCAGTATCCGTTTAGGTTTAATGCAGAAGTGTTTACAAAAAATAACTATTTTATTTTGTGATTTTCTTGCAGTCAAGTGCCGAAATACCCATAAAGGATTTTTTTGGAGAGATGAATCCGCCACATAGGTATAGACATTTTTTGATACATTCATATTCCAAACGTCAGTATAAACGTCAGTATATATAAATCGTAAGAACATGGATAGTTAGGATTATTTTTCGTGAAGTTTTCATACATTTGTTTTATTGAGATATCACTAGGCAGGTAGCGCCTGTTGGGCGCATGCTCCCTCCCATAATGAGCTATTTTTTGTTCGAAAGATTCAATGTGTTCAATAAGTAATTCATGGTTGAACTTATTTTTAGGGACTTTTCCTCTTCTTTTGTCAGGGCCAGGAGATATTTTGTTTTTCAGGCTAGGAAGGCACAGTGGTTCCGACTTAATACAAAAGAGGTCATAAATAGAAAAATTATAATAGAGCCTATTTGTTTGATTTAAAATTTTTATTTAAGTTCTTTTTAGGAATAATAACAATGATAAAATAAAAAAAAAACTGCTAAAATATTTATACAGGGTGGTCCATTTTAAAGTGTTACGAAGCAATATTTTTAAGAAATGGCTTATTCAAACAAAATGAAGTTTGGATTGACGTTTTGAGATCTTGGGGGATCCTACTTGACAATATGGTCGACTTTGCAATTGCAATCCTTCCTATACAGGGCGTCTCTAGCATGAGGCTCACCCCTATAGCTTTTTTTGTTTTTAATGATGGTAAATTGAGTATTGGTACGTAGGTATATGACATAAATATGCATTCTTTTGCATATTCAATTGTTTTTTATCACTTCAGGTTTAACCGGAAATGACCTTAACTTTGTTATTTTAAATTGCTTACAAACCAAGATACTTGATTTGTTTTATAGCAATAGTAATTTAAAATTAAAATAATAACTCTTTTTAACATAACACAAATTAAAAATACAAAACAACGAAAACAAGCATTAAACGTCCAGCAATTCCAATACACATTCTGACAATATAGTTTTCTTTTGTGGGGGAAGTTTCCGAAGACTAGTGATGAAAGGCTCTGAATGTAACAATAATCTTTGTATTAAATCTCGATTAGTCAGAACACGTGACATTTTCCTTGTGTTGTCTCGCCGAAATATTTTAATATGTTTATTAGTAGCTTCAGCAGCCTCTTCAGAAATTTCCCCGATAGATAATAAAGCACGGACGGAAGAAGGGACCACGGATATTCCTCAACAAGTTTGTATGCTGTTTGTAATGCGTAATTTCTAAATTTAGTCTTATTAATTTGGTGTCCCGATGATAAACTTTGTAATACCACGCAACAACGATCTATAAGATTTTTATTTAGACCAGTTATTTGAGCTGAATTATCCGAATTCATAAAAAAAATCCTAGCTGTTTTTCCATCATTGGATGTCCCATTTGCACCACTCCGCGGCTTGTCCACGTTTAAACCTAATTGTTCTCTAAACTGTGATTGCACATACTGTTTCTTATCTGCTAACATCTGTTTTACATTATCATTCCGAACTTGCCATTTCTTAATAGTTAATCTATAAGAAAGATGAATAAAATATTCGAAAAAACGAATCCAAGAATGTAAAGGTGATAATCCAAATTGATACCTACTTTCCGTTACTGGTTTCCGTAAGCAATCGTCTATTTTATTCATTTCTTTAGGAGTAGCGAGACAGTAATTTGGCGATTGCGATTATTAATCTGAAAAATAGTGGGTTTCAAGTTGATAATTTTTTCATTGAAATAAGACTCCTCTTGCTTAGATACTGCAGCCGTTTCCCTCAAAAATTGATATCGAATAGGACGGCAGTATCTAGGAGAACAAGAGCGAGGATTTTTCCATAAAATTTTACTGCTGTCATCGGATAATTTTGCTACTATTTGAAACGGAACGTGAGATGTTACAAACAAACTACTGTCTTGCAAAGATGGATCTGAAAAACATTGTTTATACTCGCTGTGTCGCGTACTACCATTAAATAAAAGAATAAATGGTATATAATTTAAAAGTTAATACAAATTTCGAAAACGTAATAAAAGTAGATGCAAAGTTAGTGATGTTTGAGCACGTGCCTATTATATCAAAATACTGGATGATATTGCATTTAACACAAAAAATGGACAATACATGGGTCAAAATCACCAAGGTGCGAAATTCGCTTCGCCACAGTATAATTTGCAAAAATCGCATAGTTATTGAATAACCAAATTTTGATAAAAATTTAATTTATTTGTTTTATCTGCACATTATTTAATATACTTTAAATGTAAATAATATTTAAAGTTATTTCAAGTTATGTACATAAAAAGTCATTTCGAGAACGCGTCCTAAAGTAACGATCGCTAGAAACAAGTACTAAGAACGCCTCTAAATTAAACAATATTACACATATTCATAACTTATGATCGAATAGTTTTATCTAATATTAACATTTTATTATAAAAATACAAACATCATTTTTTTCCAATATAAAGAAGGAAAAATATTTTGTCCGAAAGTGATTGATTGCATCGTTTCAGTGAACGCAGTTTTAACTAGCCAAAAATAATTTATTAAGAACGCTGCGGGTTGGCGCTAGTGTGCAGTCTTTGTATATGGCGGTAATCAAGGCGGTTGTCGCGTGTGTTTATAGTGAATATTAATAAAAATTAGTGGTAAGTATCCTCTTATTTATTATTTATTGAGCGTACATCAATAGTTCATCATCCCGGGAATGCCTGTATTAGTTTGCAATATCAGAAAATGATTATTTCAATTAAATATAGCAAAAGTAACCTCAAATATTTTATTATAACTGTCTCAGATGACGTGTATGATGGCTGCCGTTAATAGAAAACGCATTTTTATTTGAAAACGTCATTTCGTGAACGATCATTTTGGGAACGTTCCCGGACATGATGATGCGTTCCCGACATGATGACGTTTCCGGAATGATAAATTCGTTCAATTCGGAACAATATTGTAATGAAATTACTTGAAAATGATATTTTACTTTAATGATATTTTTTTGTAGCAATATGGAGTCGGACAAGACTGAAAAAATGAAAAAAACTCAAAAAACAACTGAAAAATAGTGCAGCCTACTTGCGGCAAAGAGAACAGGCTAACGCTCGAAAAAGAAAGTTTTTAGATAAGATGACAGATGAACAGCGAGAGATTAAGAGGGCTAAAGACAGAGCATACTATCAAAAGAAAAAAGCAGAAAAGAAAGTGAAGAATATTGCTGAAATGACAGAGCGGGAGAAACGAAAGCAAAGAAAAGAATGGAAAAAAGCTTCGAAAAAATACAGGGAAAAGAAAAAAGCTTTAACAAACATAATAAACAATACACCGCCACACTCAGATGATGATTTGGGAGCCACTTCTTCAATAAGAAAACAAGTAGGAAGAAAAATAGTTCGAAAAGATAGAGCCAAAGCATATCGTAAAATTAAAAAGCAAAAAGAAACTATTGTCCAAATGAAACGTAAAATTGAGTCTTTAAAGAGAAAACTAAAAAGAAAACAGGCAAAAGTAAAACCTATATCTTTAACACCCAACAGCAAAGTAGATGCCCTAATAAAAGATATTGATGTGCCTCCCGAAGTACGCAAAAATCTTTTATTTTGTGAAGCATTAACTACACAATTACAAGACAAGTCAGATACATTACAAAAAAATTCCAAAGAAAGGGAAGTCTTCCAAAAGTGTGTCAGTGGCAAAATACTAAGAAAGTACAAATTACTCCACATGGCTAAGACATTTTTACCGAAGGAGAAGAATAATTCATTGATTTTGGAATCTGATACCAAAGTACGCGAAATCATTTTAAAGCCAGAAGTACGCCGAAAGATTATAGACTTCTTTGAAAGAGATGACGTTAGTAGGATGAGCCCAGGTAAAAAAGATTTCGTTATAAAAGGTGGTGTTAAGAAACAAAAACGTATCCTTTTATACACGGTTAAAGCACTGACATCGAAATTCATTACAGAGAGGGGGTTAATTTATCTTATGCGACATTACTTAGAGCAATGCCGTTTTGGGTAGTAGCCCCAAAGTTCAAGGACCGCGAAACTTGTTTGTGTATCAAACATGAAAACTTTGAATTAAAAATTAATAAATTAAAAAGTCTACAACTGCTTAATCATGGTAGAATAGAAAAGATTCTGGAGGAGTACAGTTGCGACGTAACTTCGTACGACTGCATGAACGGTTTGTGTGACAAATGTAAAACTCAGTCGTTGGAGCCGTGTAATAATATAGATTCTGTGACATATTTTCAATGGAAGACTGTAAGAGAAGATAAAATTGTAAAAGGTGAAAACAAGATATTTAAAATCACAAAAAAGCTAGCAATTTCGAGCACAGTCAAAGATTTAAAATTGGCCTTTGTTGAAGAGATTCCACTAATGAAAAAACACATCTATGGCATTTACAGTTATAACAAAATGAAAAAAGAGTTGAAAGAAAATTTGACTGAAACAGAGATATTGGTACAGATAGATTTCTCAGAGAATTACACAACTAAGTATGCGAATGAAATTCAGTCCACACATTTTGCCAAACATCAATTATCTATTCATACAGGCGTATATTATTTTCGTAATGTGGATAGAACTTTGACATCAAGATCTTTTGCTACAGTAAGTGAAAATTTAGACCATAAAGCCTATGCAGTTTGGGCACATATGAAACCGATACTCACATTAATTTTAGAAAATAAAAACATTAACACTCTTCACATATATTCTGACGGACCTACATCACAATATCGTAACCGTACCAACATAAACCTCTGGCTACAAACCCTGATCAATGACTACAAACAAATAGCAAAAGCATCTTGGACATTCAGTGAACCTGGACATGGCAAAGGACCCATGGATGGTGTAGGTGGCTATCTTAAGAGAACTGCAGATAGTCATGTATTAATGTGAAAAGATATTAAAACGGCCTCAGTCTTTGCTGATTTGTTCACAGATTCTGCTATCCAATTAAAAGTGATTTCTGATGACGATATAACTAACATAAATAATATAGTTATATATAATAACTAACATTATTGAGATATCACTAGGCAGGTAGCGCCTGTTGGGCGCATGCTCCCTCCTATAATGAGCTATTTTTGGTTCGAAAGATTCAATGTATTCAACAAGTAATTCATGGTTGAACTTATTTTTAGGGACTTTTCCTCTTCTTTTGTCAGGGCCAGGAGATATTTTGTTTTTCAGGCTAGAAAGGCACAGGGGTTCCGACTTAATACAAAAGAGGTTATAAATAGAAAAATTATAATAGAGCCTATTTGTTTGATTTAAAATTTTTATTTAAGTTCTTTTTAGGAATAATAACAATGATAAAATAAAAAAAAACTGCTAAAATATTTATACAGGGTTGTCCATTTTAAAGTGTTACGAAGCAATATTTTTAAGAAATGGCTTATTCAAACAAAATGAAGTTTGGATTGACGTTTTGAGATCTTGGGGGATCCTACTTGACAATATGTCGACTTTGCAATTGCAATCCTTCCTATACAGGGCGTCTCTAGCATGAGGCTCACCCCTATAGCTTTTTTGTTTTTAAAGATAGTAAATTGAGTATTGGTACGTAGGTATATGACATAAATATGCATTCTTTTGCATATTCAATTGTTTTTTATCACTTCAGGTGTAACCGGAAATGACCTTAACTTTGTTATTTTAAATTGCTTACAAACCAAGATACTTGATTTGTTTTCTAGCAATAGTAATTTAAAATTAAAATAATAACTCTTTTTAACATAACACAAATTAAAAATACAAAACAACGAAAACAAGCATTAAACAGCAATTCCAATACACATTCTGACAATATAGTTTTCTTTTGTGGGGGAAGTTTCCGAAGACTAGTGACGAAAGGATCTGAATGTAACAATAATCTTTGTATTAAATCTCGATTAGTCAGAACACGGGACATTTTCCTTGTGTGATCTCGCCGAAATATTTTAATATGTTTAGTAGCTTCAGCAGCCTCTTCAGAAATTTCCCCAATAGATAATAAAGCAAAGTCTATAACATCTGACCCATCTATAAGCACTTTGTGGACGGAAGAAGGGACCACGGATATTCCTCAACAAGTTTGTATGCTGTTTGTAATGCGTAATCTCTAAATTTAGTCTTATTAATTTGGTGTCCCGATGATAAACTTTGTAGTACCACGCAACAACGATCTATAAGATTTTTACCTAGACCAGTTATTTGAGCTGAATTATCCGAATTCATAAAAAAAACTCTAGCTGTTTTTCCATCATTGGATGTCCCATTTGCACCACTCCGCGGCTTGTCCACGATTAAACCTAATTGTTCTCTAAACTGTGATTGCACATACTGTTTCTTATCTGCTAACATCTGTTTTACATTATCATTCCGAACTTGCCATTTCTTAATAGTTAATCTATAAGAAAGATGAATAAAATATTCGAAAAAACGAATCCAAGAATGTAAAGGTGATAATCCAAATTGATACCTACTTTCCGTTACTGGTTTCCGTAAGCAATCGTCTATTTTATTCATTTCTTTAGGAGTAGCGAGACAGTAATTTGGCGATTGCGATTATTAATCTGAAAAATAGTGGGTTTCAAGTTAATAATTTTTTCATTGAAATAAGCCTCCTCTTGCTTAGATACTGCAGCCGTTTCCCTCAAAAATTGAAATCGAATAGAACGGTAGTATGTAGGAGAACAAGGGCGAGGATTTTTCCATAAAATTTTACTGCTGTCATCGGATAATTTTGCTACTATTTGAAGCGGAACGTGAGATGTTACAAACAAACTACTGTCTTGCAAAGATGGATCTGAAAAACATTGTTTATACTCGCTGTGTCGCGTACTACCATTAAATAAAAGAATAAATGGTATATAATTTATAAGTTAATACAAATTTCGGAAACGTAATAAAAGTAAATGCAAAGTTAGTGATGTCTGAGCACGTGCCTATTATATCAAAATACTGGATGATATTGCATTTAACACAAAAAATGGACAATAGATATCCTGCTTCTGAATATCCATTGCAGAAAAACAGCCTTCAAACAAAGTTTCTGAAAAACGGTAACAAATATCTTTGTGCTTCGTAATCGGTCACTGACAACTCTTATTAATTTCTTTGGACCACACACTTTGAATACACAAAATTGAATAAATATTACTGACTATCGTCGACCTATTTATAGTTTCGGAAAGTTTGACAACTTGTCAGTGTAATGACAATGAAAGATATGTAGAATTATGAATTCAGTGTTTAGGATTTATGACCTATGGCTGTCCCACAGTGAAAGGGTTTGTAATATTTTGTCGTTGTGTTTCTTATACCCTAAGGTAGTAAGAAAGAATATTTTGAAAACTCGTAGTGATGTATCATCGCCGGTTTTCAAATAAAACTGATTAGTATTAGAACGCCTTGAATCTGGTCCAGAAGTTCTACGTTTAACAGGCATTTGACTTAATGTATTAAGAAGGTTCTTCTGTCTCGTGCAGTAACAATTAACTGAAAAGGATCACTCTAAGATGTCAAACTAATAAACAATCCATTTTCAGTGATATTTTGAGTTTATAAAAACACAAAGATACTAGAGCAAAAAGGTAGTAACTACTTTAATACTAAGGCGTAAATGTTGTATATATGTTATGCTTAGGCAACAAGTGGTAACTACAGCAGATACCACTTTAATTGCTTACTATTTATCTTTTACTGCTAAATATTACTATTGCATTTTATTACTATTTTAAAAGGTTTCGCGCTAGATACGACCATAAAACATTAGCAATAGGTAGAGTAAACTACGTAGAATCCCCTGATTATAATAACTCAATTTGCACAAAAAAATGTAGATACGACCTTTGCGCTTAGCACGGCAGAATAATGGTGTCTACATATCACCTTTAATACAAAAAATTGTTATAGCATTTCAAAGAAACCCATAACAAACCCCCTAAACAAAACTAGTATAGATCACTCTAAAATTTGAAAAAATGTGTGGACTTTATTCGTTTTTGAACTGGAAAGCAACAAGTACACAATATTCGTTTCCTTGTGGTCAAACCTGGACATAATGCCTTTTGATAAAACTGCCATTTGGTGATGTAAAAAAAAGAAATAAAAAAATGTTTACAAAATGTTTACTGAAGTTCTGCGAACAAAATAAGCATAAAAAATAATAACGAGAAGATCAAACGTTTTACATTCTTAAATATGGGGAATAGTCGAATCCTCGTCTATGCAAATACACAGATTTTTCCCTTCAAGATCATTAATTTGCATCTCAGGTGCTTTTAATGCATTGTCATAAAAAAGAAAAGTAGCTAATGGAACAGTATTTTCCCGATCTTCTCCAAATTTAGCTCGAAGAAGCTTACGAATATCGTTCTTCTTTTCTTCTTTGATGGTGCTATACAACTGAACAACACAGCGAATTCCCATGTCTCTATTTAAATTGAAATGTTATAATTTTTTTTAAAACGATTCTTTTTGCTTTACTAATACCTTTTTTTCTTCAAAACAGTTGCCAATTCTTTAAAACCTTTCAAACTCCAATCCTGTCCAAGTACTCTAACAGTTCCAACATCTTGATAAATTTGAATATTGACACATATGAGGCGTCAGAATTTCCTCAATTTTTCGAAGCTTTTTTTTCAACTAATCCAAAGACCCTGTAGGCCGGTAAATACGAATGGCCACGTACCAGGAAATGCATTACTAGTTTTAATTTGTTTTTTCTCTGCATCAGATTCCCAAAATTCAGTTTTTTTCCTCTTGCAAAAGCTGCAGGTGTCAGAAGTCGGCGATCCAAAACCTATATTAAATTTACTTTCGAAGATCTTGACGAAGAATGTTTTTTTAACTTTTAATTCGTCTCCAACAGTGCTGTTGTATTTCTGGTATAGTTTATTGATATTCAAAGGTGGAGGTACAGTCTTTGGCTTTTATTTCTTGAATAATGGCTTTCACGTACCCTCTACTTAGAAATAAACTCATATGGGTGTTTCTCTACAACTATTACCACTTGGAGTATGTTATAAAAACAGAGGAATGATATTATCTTGAAGTAAACAAAAAATATATAATCAAAAAGTATTTATTGCAAAATTAAGAATAATATCAGTAATAAATAAATTTAAAAGTAACTAAGCCTTTTCAAAAACATGATGTTTTTGAAAGTATGTAATAAGTTTTCTTGTTATACATTGATATTAAAGGTACCGGCAAAATTGATATGATTTGTTCATACTGTACAAAAGATACATCTTTTTTATTGAGTATAAAAGCTTGGGCCTTCCGTAAAGTACATACTTTTAAGAACATCACTTTTACTTCATCATCAGTAAGGTCGCTCTGTGTAACACCCACGTATCGATAGTTTGTTTTCGGCATTTTGTATTGTATTAAAAGATAAGTTCCAGATTTGATATTTTTTGGCGTAAGTTCAAAGGCATCTAAAAGTTTAATACTGGGACCAGCTTCATCATCGGAATACACATCTTCGTATCGAAATTTTTTAATATTTTTCTTGGCAATGAAGGTAACTAACGATTCACCTTCAGAATCTGAAAATGTCTTACAAAATTCTTTTTCTTTGCTGGGAGCACTTGTGTCGGCTGTATCATTGTCGGAAACATAGTTTGTCTGAGTACCATTAAAATATAATGAATTATTATTATCCTGACCAACGTAATTAATCAATGGTAATTCATCTTCAGGATCCACAAATGACTCAGATTCATTTAATGCTTTTTCCCTGGAATACCGTATTCGACCCAATAGAAAGTTAACGTTTTTTGTCTCAAAACTGCTTAATGAAAAAAAAAATCAATTGCCCTAAGGAATAGTCATCCATCGTAATTTGATGCACTTTCATTGTGCCAACAAAAGGCTTTATATTTTTGCTTTCGTTTTTAATAATGTTTTCGATTCCATCATTATCTTGTTTCGTTATTATAAAATATGTCATTATTATGTTTTCTTTAAGATGTGTTATAAGGGCCTTCAAAGGAACCAATATCTTTTCCTTTGGCTACTAGCCTATCAGCAGTCCTTTTAGTGACACCCCCAATGCCATCTGGGGCTCCTTTACCGTGCCCAGCCTCATAATAATTCTAAGTAAACTTGGACATTTTTGGGTAGAGTTTGTGAAGGTTTATAATTTTCTTCTAAGGAGTCTCTTTCATACGCTCTTATCTTCTTTTTTCTGCATCTCTTTTCTTTCTCAATTTCTCTTCGCGACTATCTGGTTGTTTCCGTCTCGTTCTCGCCATGTTTAATCTAAAAATAATGTCATATTCCATAATGAATATCTATGTGCCCTACGTTAATTAATATTTACTATATTCGTGATAAGAAAAATGGGGTATTAAAGTACTGAGGTAAAAAACATTCCTCTGGGATATCGTCATTCCTCTGGTATACTTACTTCCAGAGTATATACGGTACTTAATTTCCAGAGGAATGATGCCAGAGGAATGACTAATTTAAAATTTTTCCTCTTTAAATAGCACGTGAATTACTTTCATAAGCTTAAATAGTTTATTATTAATATTCAGCCTAGCAATTATAATCTTTAAACTTAAAAATAGCATTAATATTATTTTCAAAAAATATAAAAACACTTACCAGATGACTGATTGCTAAACTGTGACACCTTGTATCTAAACACAAATTGTTTAATAGCACAAATTTATTAACAAATAGTTTGTTTATGTTACCATAGATACAAAACAAACACAATAATGATTTCCTTTCGTTTAATAAAATATATTAGTGACATCTAGTTGAAATTTAAGGAACAATAACTTTGAACCAGAGGACTGACGTTAGATTGAAATGTTTTTGTGCCAAAAGTTTAACAAAAACATTTTTTCGAAAATGTATGATTAATTTAAAAAATAAAAAGTTCCCAAATTTATTATTTCAGTGAAATAACTATCTACTGGACATGTTTATTTTTTGTCAATAATGACATGTATTGACTATTTCCGTCCTAAATATCTTGAAAACGGTTCCTCATAGTGATTTTTACTAAGAGACATTTTTAAGTAAAAAATCACGGAAATGTATATTTTTTTACCCAGTAGTTTTATACAAGTACGGGCGAGAGAAAAGTTATTTCTCTTCAAAACAGTTAAAACACATGTAGGTGGCGCCCCCTACAAATAGGTGTCATATTGATATCAAAATCAAATTTCTCATATCAAAAAAAAACCCAGACACCAATTTTGAACTACATATTGACCTTACTTTAGAAATTGAAATAAAAATGAAAGTTCTACACCCTGTATCTCCGAAACTAAGCATTTTAAGACATTCATTTATACGAACTTTTGTACTTATTTTTATCTGCAGAATATGCTGCCGAAGTATCCGGAATACAGTTCGGACCACCCTGTATAATTTTCAAAAGAAAATAACTCCACTCTTTTGGACTCAATTGAAAATCGGCAAAGAGAAAATATATTTATTTTATAGAGTTCTACCGGTTCTGAAAGTATTCGAACTTATTTAAGACTTCTTAATACCCTGTATACTTTGGTAGAGGTAAGTTATGCAGAATCGTCCACATTTCAAGAGCTGTGATTTTTTACTTTCGATCTTTTGCAAAATATATAAATTACCATTTATTTTATCTAGCAATCTGATCCTAAGAATAGAAAATAATTTTCAACATACCTAATACTAACATCTTTACTTTCCAAGTAAATACTAGGCATTATTATATGCGAGTTCGATAGCTGTTGTAATTGACTTGTCAAGCTCTGTAACCCTGACATAATGCTAATTAACCTTGAGCAGGTCTCTAAATTGAGCTCTATTACATATCCAGGTAGGCACAATTTCGTGGCCCATCGCGGTGTACCTAAGATTTTTGATATGCTCCTTCCTTAGTCTTCTTATTCAAGGTTTAATAAAATATATTAGTGACATCTAGTTGAAATTTAAGGAACAATAACTTTGAACCCGAGGACCATAGACAAACAAATAAAAAGAGACTGACAAATCTCATGGTAAAGAGTGGGACCGCGTTCCCACAACAATTTTGAAACCAATTAGCAGGACCATAGCAGGACGTACGTCTTTATTGCCATCTTTCTTTATTATGTGTGCTTTATATGAAAAAGAAACAGATAGATATAAAACGTATCGTAAGACATTATCGCAAATTCTGGCTGGCGGAAAATTTAAATTAGCCATTATTAGTAGTATTCTTTCATTCTGAAACTGAAAATTTTCACTTAAACTAATTTATTCCCTATACCACGTAAAGGGAACGTGGTGTAGGGAATAAATCAGTGTAAGTGAAAATTTGCAGTTTCTTTCAGAACGAAAAAATACTACTATTATAAGGGAAATGATAAAAAAAGCAAAAATTGTACTGTTTTATAAACATATTTATTTATACATAAAAATAAATAAACTTTTTATAATATAATAACAAAAAATAACAGTGTTTATTCCACCCACCTACCAATTTTAAATGCAGAAGAACTGACTGTTCCAAGAAACGATCGGCCATTTTTTTTAAAGGGCATTAAAAATCTCATTTTCGAAAAAACTCTCTAATTGCAATAACAAAGTGAATATCCAAGCAAAGAAGACTTTACGAGAATCATGATCCTGAACCATTTTCAAGTCCAGTTTTAATCCTAAAACAAAAGTAAAATAGGTATATTAATAAAGTTTCTGGTTACTGTAAACCAGCTATAAACTACCTACCCAAAAAATGAAAAAAATTAATTGTATTAATTTGTTATGTTAAGAGAGGTTCGAAATATTTTTGACACTACTACTTCTACTTTTTCTTAATAAGATGATAAATATAACTACTCACTTTTATTTTATCGGGTGTCTTCATATCTATCAGAGAAAGGGGGCACCAATACATATAAAAAATAGATGATACTGGCTCCTGCATCAAATAAAATAACAAATAGTATAACCTAAAATTATAAGTAACAAAATATAAATACCTACATGGAACAAAGGAATTTGTTCCCTATCTATATTCATAAGTCAATAAAATCCTAGAGAGTTTAGAAAAAAGATAAATCACCAAAAGAAAAATTAACAAATATTACGAATTGTCATGATGTTGTCATCTTGGTTGTCATCAGTTGTCATAATGACGAAAACGAAAGGCGATTGTTCTAATTTCTATTTAGAAATTACGTTTTATATGGCTGCTTCTTTCTCTCTTGTTATGTTAGAATGAGATAGTGGCAATGCACAGATCAACATAAATAGAACGAAATTTAGCGTTCGGAGTTGCGCTACGGGAACGTTGTCCCTCTCTTTGCCATTTAATTTGCCAGTCTCTTTTTATTTGTTTGTCTATGCCGAGGACTGACGTTAGATTATGGTGACAAAATGTAAAGGCGTATAATAAAAAAAACATTATTCTTTTTGTAAAACCTGAAATGTTAATTAGTTTTCACTTATTTTTAGTAACTTAATCATATATTATTTAGTATTTATTTGGAATAAAACATGTTTTGTAGTCATAAACTTAGAGAATTTTTTGTTGGTGACAGCCAGAGGCGTTACTTCGGAAGACTTCCAGCCTACCTGTGGTGTTAGGCAGGGGTGCATACTATCTCCTCGGTTATTCAATATATATACTGAATATATCATGAGAAGGGCATTGGAACATTGGCAAGGGGGGATAACAATTAATGGTCACAAAATTACCAACCTCAGATTTGCAGACGTACGATTTGTATAACCTTCTTACCGTTCGCAACTCTCTTTTAGATTTCCGTATTGCAACTCTCTTTTAGATTTCATACGCAGTTTTTTTCGCGATCCCTGACTGTGTTTGCCCACTTCGACAGTATTATCTTCCATTTTCAACTGAGTTACTGACAACAGACCTTTTACCGCGAAAATTATAATAAATTATATTTTAGGTTAGCTTATAGTACAAAGTTATAATAATGCGAGATGAAACAATGCCAAAAATCACCTGTTCTCTAACGATTGTACTGCTCCTTAGAGGTAAAATGACATTATTATTTATTTTGGTTTTAAAAACCATTTGATTTGAAAACCAACTGTTTTGAAAACAATATCAAATTATTACTTTGTTATTATTATCCTGTTACGATTGTTGGCATTTTTGGTTACAGTTTTAAGTATAAAAATATATCCTACCATAAATGTTTATAAGCCCCTTGTTTCCCTATTAATGTCTGTGTCGACGAACGATACGGTACCGACCACTGGAACATCCTCGAGAACTGACTCGTCACCAGACTTGGGTCGAATACTGAAATCCGGTATTCGAATATGAATCCTGAATACTGTATTCTAAATTGTATTCGAATATTCAAGATTCGAATATAAAGAAAAAAAAAATATTCGAATACCGCTGTATTCAAATACACCTGGATTCATTTTAATATGAATACTTTTTGAATATTCCAACAAAAAAAACATATCTGTACTTTAAACTTGATTTTTGTTTAAGTGCTTAAGTTATAAAAATATGGAACACAATAAGGTAACAAAAAATAACTGTACATATAGCAAAAAAAGCTTATCTTCTTAAAAAAATCTTTAATAATAAATAAAACAAAAATATTTTAATTTTAATTAAAAAAACCTCTTAACGGCGCATTGGTACTTTACTTACATAGATATAAACAGACAAAGCACAGAGACAGACTTGTCTCTGCGAAGAACATCAATAATTAATAAGAAACCTTAAGAATTTCCTATCCCGTTCGCCTTCAACAAAACCAACATTTCAAAAAGATCGTCACTTAAATTCTGACGCTTTGGCGTATTTACCATCCCCGCAAAAGAAAACAATAGTTCAACTGGAGCAGACGACGGTAGTATGGAGTTATATTTTAAAAATATTTGTTTGATTGATTTTTTTTTGTTTGTTTGATTGGTAATCATTCAGCATCTCGAAACCTAATCTTTTATTTTCAAGATATTGCAAAAAGTTAAGTTGAATTTTTTCTTTTAGTTTATCTCTATTATCCCTAGAAATAAAATCGCTATTTTTTCAGGATTTTCCTCACTTTCAAACTCGAAAAATTTAAGTTTTTTTAAAATTTTGTAAGGTCAAAGTACTGTTCAAATCTGGCATTGACGCGATTAATTATGTGTTCTAGAATTAAGCTGGTACTCCTATTACTAAGTGTCATGCTTGATTTAATTTTAATCAGTTTCGTTTTTAAAGAAGTTATGCTTGGTATTAAATACCCAAAATATGTGTGAGTGTCTCCTTGTAGAAAATTTACCGTTTCAGCAATTGGTTTCAAAATACAACAGTATTCTTGCAGATAAAGAAGATCTGCATCTTTAAGATTTTCTTTAAGGTTCAACTCTTTATATAGTTTAGTTAGGTTCTCCTTAGATATAGATAATATTTGAGAAATTGAATTGAAAAACGAGTTCCAGCGAGTGACTGTTGGGTAACTTAAAGTATGACCAAGTATCTTTTGAAGCACTTCTGCACTCTTGGGTCTTGAAGCGTATTTCCAAAGCTCATTGCACTTATTTAAAATAGATGTATGTCGCGTTCTCAAAGGAATGTTAGAGTTTAAGACGGAGTTTACATCACTTGTTGCCAAAAGATTAAGAGTATGACTAGCGCATCTAAGGTGCCTTGGCAAAATTATGTGGCCATTTTCAACGTCTGTAGAGGTATTTTCTGCAATTGGGATTAACGTTAGTTCATCATCCTCCTCATCATCTACGTTGGCATGGGTTTCCTCCTGAATTTCCTCTGATATGTCAATTGGCTCGATCTCTTTTAGTTTTACACCAAACTCCTTAAAAGACTTCACAAAGTTATTACCATTATCAGTTATTGTTGCAACATTTTTTGAAACATCTAATTCAAATTTTCCAAAAATATTGTGCAATTTCTCAGCAATTCGGTCAAAAGTATGAGATCCAGAAAATCGTTCGCAAGCTAATGCAACAGATTTCGTTTCAAATGAATTTTTATCAATCCAGTGACATGTTACTCCAATAAAGCTGCGTTTTTTAGTAAACCATGAGTCCGCAGTTGTACAGACGAACTCACATGTTTTTAAAATTGACCTAATATTGGATTCCTTCTCATTATAGTTTTTTTAAGCTTTTTAACAAATGTCTTTCTTGACATAATATTTACATTAAAATCTGAGAAAAGGTTCTTGAAACTTTCATTTTCAATAATATTTATAGGAGACAGGGTATCTGCAACAAATCTTATTAACTTGGTATCAAGCTGTGATTGGTTAACATTTTTTGCTCGAGGATTAACAATTTCTAATATTTTTTATTGTACAAGTTTTCCTGAACCATATATCGTTTTCGTTGGTAAATCTGGACGTTTGGCTTTATGTAAATTAAATTTGCCAACAGCTCCATTGTGTTTCTTTTTAAGGTGCTTGATAAAATTCGATGAACTGTTTGTAGGTCCACAGATTAAAGTTATGGTAGGAAGACATATTGCACATTTGGCAACTAAAACTGAGTTTTTTATACTTTCTGGAACAAAAAATTCTCCGTCAAATAAAGGCTTCTGTCTGAGTTGCTAAATGTCGTTCTCCGCTGTTTCGGGCAAGCTCTCTTGAGTACTAAAAAAAACCGTTTTTAGTTACAGCCCCATTTTCCTAAATGAATATTTTCGTTATTATTGGTCCTACAATAACGTTTAAATTAGCATTGTTTTCTAAACCTAAGAATCTAACTAATCAAAACTAAATTAAATTTGACAGAAAAGTCAAATTATGACGGATGGGATTTTTTTTTAAATGGGACAATCTGTATATTTTTAGATTCTTAGCATGTTCTACACCTACACGTCATATTTTGGAAAAAAATGACTTTTTTCTAAATTTGACGCCTTGTTGCTTGTAAACCGTATAACTAGGAGAACACGGTTTGCACTTCCTTAACTTTTAAAGCTCTAACTAACAATCTAGTCTTTAAAAAATACTTCCGGTTAGACCGGAAATATAATTGTATAATGTTGTATTGTATAATTTGTTGTATTTTTAGAGATCTTAAATTAAGACAGGGAAGTGCAAACCGTTTTCTTCTCTTACCGTTTAAGAATTATAAAGGCTCAAAGTTTGAAAAAACTCGATTTTCAACTGCCATTTTCTCAAAAGCTATGAGAGGTAGCAGGTAGGTTTAGAACATGCTACATGAAACAAAATTTCCCAAAACATCCAAAAATTTAAAAATAGGTTTCTAAAGGTTCAGAAAAGGTACCTCAACTTTGTTACTTTAAAACGTTAATGTAGGATCAATAATAACGAAAATATCCATTTAGTAAAATATAATGGGACACCCTATACAGAATTTACGAGAAAAACTAAATATTGACATTTTTATTATTTAAGAATTTTGGAATAGTCAAAATTTATCACAAGCTGTTTACTTGTCATAAAATTAAAATTTAGCAATCCCGAGGGTGATTTCAATGATGATTGACGAAGTTTAAACATTCTGTAAAAATCTTTTTTGATTCATGGTACTTTTAAGATAGGTAGGTACACACTTACTCTACTATACCTACCTACTTAAACTAGAACTTGAAGTACAGTGTTATCATTTTAGTTTGTCCAACTTTTAAAAGCTTATAACTTTCTTGTTTTTTGAGTTAGAGCATTCATTAAAAAAACAAGTTGTAGCTATTTCAGTTTTTATGGGTTTTGTCAAAAATGACAGTAGGTGTCATTATGTCATTTTTACAACAAAAGAAATATATTTTTTAAATGGGACACCCTGTATTTTATAAGCTCATTAAATAGTACCTTTTTCCCCGATTTCAAAAATATATCACACATGAGAACTTGGGTATGTTTTAGTTTAAATAAAACCCCTAGCAACCCCTAGCAACGCTTCTGCAGGGGTAGTAGCAATGGCTTTATTCAACGTGTTGTTGAGCCCCAACTGAATATTGGTGATGTTTTCATCCCATTCATCATCTTTTGCACCTGCACCCATTGTTGCTGTCCATTACCGCGAGGCATGCCAACAGCATTCAGATGTAGCTGTATTTGATGCTTATCACAGAACTGCCTCATCATCTTGGAAACTTTCCTCGATCGCTTATTATGCGCTTTGGTACCCCGAATATTTTTATGATATGCTGTAGTTCCTCCAGAACATATTTGGTTTTGGTATCTTTAACAGCCTTAACAAGTGTGAATTTAGTGAAGGCATCAACAATCACAATTAAATAGCTGTTATTCTGTTTGCTCTGGCAGAATGGACCTAAATGGTCGATGTGCACTGTATGAAACGGTCGAGGTATCTTCTTGATTGGATGCAAATACCCTGGACGCTTTCCTGAAGGCGTCTTGTGGAACATACAGCTTATACAAGCGTTGACATATTTTTTTGCAAATTTTCGCATCTTTGGGAACCAGAAACTGCTGGCGATCCGCTCAAATGTTTTGTCGAAGGCAAAGTGTCCTATATCGTCGTGATTGTACCTCAATATTTGCCATATACAAGCTTTGGGCAACACAGCACGATTTCCAACCTCTGTGCGCTTATACACCACTCCTTTTCGTAAATTATATTCTTTGAAAATTGCTTTGTTGTTATTTCTTTTTCCAGATTGTATGATTCTTTTTATACTACTAATATCTTTGTCCTGTTCTTGTGTAGCTAATAACCAATCATTTTCATTGATCAAGGTGGCATAAACACCTTTCATAAAATCGACAGTCGGGTTTCTGCTAAGAGCATCAACGTGGCTCATGGCAGTTCCTGGACGATGGACTATTTGAAATTGATACTCTTGAAGCTCAAGGATCCATCTTCCAATTCGTCGATTCAAATTTTTCTTTGTTATAGCATTTTTCACGGCTGAACAGTCCGTAACTATTTTGAATAGCTTTCCAATCAAATAGTGTCTGAATCTCCTTACTGACATTACTATAGCAAGTGCTTCGAGTTCGAATGAATGATATCTCTGTTCAGTTGGAGTGGTAGTTTTACTGTAATAGCCAACTACTCGCTCGTTTCCATTTTCAATCTGAATTAGCATTCCAGCTAAACCAATTCTACTAGCGTCTGTGTAGAGTATAGTTTCTCTTGTGGAATCGAACAACGTCAAAACAGGTTCGTTCATCATATAGCCTTTAAGACATTCATATGCTTTTTGCTGTTCTGTAGACCACGTCCATGGTTTATCTTTCTTCAGCAAACTGGTTAGTGCCTTTGATTTTTGTGCGAACTGATCTATAAACTTCCTGAAGTGTCCAACCAGTCCGAGAAATTGTCTTACTTGATGCACGTCTTTTGGAACTGGAAACTTCTCTATTGCTTCTATTTTAACTTTGCTTGGTTGAACCTGACCGTTTTCCACGACGTAGCCCAAAAACTCTATCTTTTCGGACAAAAAGTGATATTTGGAAAGTTGTAGACTAACTCCATACTCTTGTAGTCGATTTAAAACTGTCTCCAGGATTTTAAAATTTTCCTCAATGGTCGCTGTAGGGATCAGTATGTCGTCTAAGTACACAACCACTTTAGTAAACCTTAGATCACTTAAGATGGTATCTATTGCTCCTTGAAATACATACGGCGCATTAGTCAATCCAAAAGGAACTTTCAAATACTCAAATTTTCCTTCAGGAGTAATGAATGCGGTTATTGGAATTGATTCTTCAGAGAGGTTAATCTGGTGGTAACCTGATCTACAATCCAGCGTTGTAAAATATTTCTTATCAGTTAGTCTATCGATAAGATCCTCTATTATAGGTAAGGGATAACTTTGTTTTACGGTTTGTTTGTTGACAAGTCTGTAATCAACAACTAAGCGCTTCTGACCGGTTTTCTTATTCACCATGATGACCGGACTTGCGAACGGCGACTGTGAAGGACGTATGGTTTCGTTTAGTAGAAGCTCGTCAATTATTTTGCGTAACTCAAATTTTTCAGCTTCAGCAAGCCTATAGGGTCTCTAGACAACAGGTTTATCAGATTTCAGCTGAATGGCCATTTCAAAACCTTTTTTGCTACTGAGTTTTGTCTTTCCATCAGGGAAACAATCTGAATATTTCTCAATCATTTTCAATAGTTTTTCTTGTACTTCTTGATTTACTACGCCGATTTTTACACTACACTGGATCGAATCTATAAGTACTTTACACGATACTTTTCAGTGAACATCAATC
This sequence comes from Sitophilus oryzae, assembly GCF_002938485.1. Lineage (NCBI taxonomy): Eukaryota > Metazoa > Arthropoda > Insecta > Coleoptera > Curculionidae > Sitophilus > Sitophilus oryzae. The sequence continues at coordinate 454,170 of NW_022146968.1, read as the reverse complement.
TCTGATCCACCGAACACCGTAAGGATCACTGGGTTTGAAAGTTCAGTCACTTTTAGCTTATATTTGCGCACGAAAGATTCTGTAACCATTGAGCACACACCAAAATCGATGAAACACGTTGTTATAATTTGTCCGTTGATTTCTATTGATTTGTAGAATTTGTTTCTGTCACCTTCTCGTGATATATACAACACGCGTTTCTCATTGGTTTCCAAAGGGCTTGATTGCATTTGTGTTCTTCTTTTGCGTTTAAAACATTCTTCGATTGTATGGCCCTTTTGGCGACAATAATTATAATGTTTTCTTTGTGTCTGGACAGTGTTTTGAACTGTATTCTGATTAGTGTTCTGTGGACAACTGTTTTGTTTATGTCCAGCTTGCTTGCACCGATAACATACAACGGGTTTTGGTGCTTCCCTAAATGACTTGGCAGGCTTTACAGTGAAATTTGATCTGCTAGTCGACGGACGAGACTGATCCAAAATAGAAGACAACTCGAATGATTTTAGGTACACAGCTAGTTTAGCAGGATCTTGAATATTAGCAGCTTTAACAGAAAATTTTATATTTTGATTTTCTAGTCCACCCACTATTAAATTAACCTCGTCAATGCCGCTCAACTGTAAGTCCATTTTTCGGATATACGACAATTTTTCGAAACAATATTCATATAAATTTTGGTTTGGTTTTGGCTTGAACGCAAGCATTTCAGTCATTAAATTATGCAAATCCCGAGTAGAAGGAAAAGTAGTTGTAAGTAGCGTTTTCCACTCAACCCACGACTTAGGTACAAAAAGGCAGAGACTTGTACCAGGTTTCTGCAGACCCCTTAATTTATTTATCGCTAAATGGCAAATATTTACATCATCCCATTTATAAATATTCGCATGTTCGTCAATCTTGGAAATCCATCGGTTTACATCGTAATGCAATGGATCGAGTTCAGAAATATCGGTATCTCGCACAGACATACCCATCCGTGGCCTATGTTCACTTTTAACTAAATCAATTATATCTAGCAAACCTGATTTTAGTAAGTCCTTATCTCTCATGGGCGGTGTGTAGGAACGTTTTTCTTGATCATGCTTTTTCACTTTTTTCTGACGTTCTTCACTGCTAGATGAGCTGCTGGAAGAGCTACTTCGCTGTCGGCGTCTATGATGCTTTCGTTTTCCCATTTTCACTCGCAAAAACACAACTTTAGTACTAAAATGACGAACTTCACTAATTAATTCCGCTTCTGATGAGAACTTGGGTATGTTTTAGTTTAAATAAAACATACAGCTTCGCAAAATGTTTATATATTGCCCAATTTGGCACCAAAAGCAGAATAATCACAATAACAAAACAACAATAATCTCCCGGTCGTAAACAACTACTACTGCGCAGTCTCCATATGTCACGCCACAGCACAAATGTACCGCCTCTCTGGGTGACCTGGCGCCAGCCGCCAGCACTCGTCGACAGATCCCAGGATCATCCAGCCTACTGCATACGTTCTCCGGTTAGAGAACACCAGTGGTGCCAACACACATATGCTTTACTCTCCTTAATAATCCCAATAAATATTGATAAAAGTATGTAAAAATAATTTAAAGTATCAATATAGCTATGCAACTGATACTAAAAAGCTTGGTTTCCTTAACTTCTCAGTCTGTCTTTTCCATTGCTATTGTTTGTTTCGAGTTTTGAAAACAAAATCAATAATATAGTAACTGTTGCAAAGCTATTCTGAAGCATTACAGTATTTTTAAACGGTTTTATCGATATTCAACACAATTAAGAAAAATGTTGAAAAAATGCTTATGTGTGATATATTTTAGAAATCGGGAAAAGTTGGGCTATTTATTTCTCTTGTAATATACTGGGTGTCCCATTTAAAAAAAAAATCTCTTTTGTTTTAAATATGACATTTGACATCTACTGTCATTTTTGACAAAACGCATAAAAACTTGGCTAAAACTGCTACAATTTGTTTTTTGAATGAATGCTTTAACTTAAAAAACAAAAAAGTTATAGGCTTTTAAAAGTTGTTCCTGTATAATGTGTATTCACTAAAATTTTTACCTTGAAAAAGAAGTCGATGGAGTTGGTTCTCGTTGAAAGTGGTCGATTTTTTGAGACTTTCCATCCCCGGATGATGTATTTTGCTTAGAACAACTTTTTTTTCCTGATAAGGAACGGACATTAAAATAGTCAGGAATTAGCCTCCGTCTTTTTGCGCTCTCTTGCTCATAATCCGAGTCGAACGAACCTCCAACGGCTCCAACAAACGGTTCTTCTGGCTCTGAACCATTCAGAAATGGTTTCCCGGGTGACGATATCTTTCTCCATCAGTAATCTGCAAAAAAAATCTATTTGCGTTAAATTTATAATACGACAGGTGAATACCAAAAAAAAAATTTGGTCCAAACCAAACCAAACCAATAACTGTGTGTGACTGAAACCAAACCAATAACTGACTGATAATATTATTTGTATAATGTTTTGTATTATTTTTGTTTGTTTGTTTGTGTACCTTGTTTTTTTACTTTGTTTGTTAATTTACCTTTGTCTACAAATTGAAAAATTTTTTGACAATAAAGGCATTTATTTATTTAGAATTCATTACTTAACCATACATAGAAACTCCGGAATTAACCATTTGTAAGATATTTATTTAATAATTTTTAATTTCCTTGATTTTAAAATCCGAATATTAATTTGAAATATTCATCAACCAAATAAAAATGGCAAAATAAAATTATAAAAGGTTAATCATTGTTGCTTAGTGAAAACAAAAGCTGACCTTATCCAAATCTAAAATCTACAGAAAAGGAAATTCACAATCTCCACAAAATTGCTGATAATTTAGAGACCCGATTTTTTGAAACACCTTGTATATATTTTTAAAAAATCTTAAAATATATCAAAAATAAAATAAAATACACATATTGAAGCGTTTTTCCTAAAACCAGCGGTTCTTCAAATAAAAAATACTTTAATATTAAAGGGATGATTTCAGTGAGTCAATCAAGCATTTTATATATTAGTATAGATTACTAGAATAAAACTTAATAGGAAAATACATGAATCTTACACAATGTACCCACTTAATTAAAAAATTAACTTACCTTTTCATATACCTATGTACTTAGTCTGGTATCACACACAAGTTATAACAGGTATTAAAATTTATAATAAAATACCTAGAATGGCGATACTGCACAAGTTCACACGTAATATCTAATCGTGATCCTTAAGCGACCTGTCTCGTCTCACGATTTGGCGATGATTAAATTTAACCCGATTGTCGGCATCGCGAATTGAGAACCGTCCGCAACCCCCGCGAACGTGTTTTAACAAGCTTAAGTTGCGTAAAGCGTAAAGCGGGGTTTACATTAGTCAAGTTACTTGAATCAAGTTAACTTGAGTCAAGTCAACTTGAATCAATTTTGGTGTTTACACTATATGAACGATTTTTGCAAACTTGAATTCAAGTGGAGGGATTGTTTTGGTTGTCTGCAGTGAAAATGGCCGTCACTCCTGATGATATAGCTGATGCTCTCCGTCAAGTCGTTGCACTGGTAGTACCATTAGTAAGCGATGTTACAGTAAATGCATTAAGAAAAAATGAAAGAAGAAGAGGAAGAGTATGGGTACGGAGTTGGATTAGTCGTAGATTAATTCTTGGAGCCTCAAACAGCTTACTCAGAGAATTAGCTGTAGAGGACGTGGATTCATACAGAAACCACCTAAGAATGACACCACAAAGGTTTGATGAACTTTTGACTTTGGTTGAAAAGAAGATTAAAAAAAAGGATACAATGTTCAGGCTAGCAATACCGGCAAAAACTAAACTTGAAATAACCTTAAGGTATTTAGCTACTGGTGACAGTTTCGCTTCTTTGCAGTATCTATACAGAGTGCCAAAAAGTTCAATCAGCAAATTCCTACCTGAAGTTTTGGCAGCGGTTTACGAAGTACTCGAAGAATATATTAAGGTAAACAAAAAACACATTATATTTTATAATTATGTTTACTGTTACAAGTAGGATGTCAATTAATTTTTAAATAATTTCATAATTACAATTGTTCTTGTCAACAACAATTTCTTGAAAGACCAGAAAATTGTCGGAATCATTTTGTTCTTTGTCGGTTTCTAGTAAGAAACTGGTTTGCAAAGCAGGAGAAAGTAAGTCGTTTGAATTGTCTTGGTAATGAATATCTTCCACATCAGTTCTGTCAGATCCAGATACAGAGGTAGCTATGGTTGGTGATAGTGAAGAATATCTGTGAATTTGCATGTTTCGATTCAATGATTTGATTCTTGCAGCTATAAGAATGTCTTGGATAGCTTTTTGAGCATTAAGAGAATCAATTGGGTTTAATTGCCCCAATTGTGCTGAAACGTACTCTCCAAAATGAGACAGTTCATCACTAGTGTGTCTCACAGAACCATTTTTGCCAGCTGGTTTAACGTTTTGTGATATTGCATGTAGTTTATCAACTATGTGTTCAACAGCATGTATTTCGGATATTTTTTGCTTTTTGGAGCGTGGAGGCTGCATTCCAGGTGTTTGAGATTTAGTTTTTTTTGGTTGTGGTTGAACAATTGGAGAACTTGGAGAATCCACATCCTCTATATCGTCAGTCTCAGATGCGTCAGTCAGTGTAGGCAGAATTTGGATTTCCTTATCCTGAAATGAAACAGAATAACTGTACAAAATAATAGAAATATTATGAAAAAATTGTGGCAATACATTTTTTTTTCAGGTGCCAAGTACAAAGGAAGAGTGGGAATTGGTGCAACGCAAATTTGAAGTGCAGTGGAACTTTCCCAATTGCATAGGAGCCATTGATGGGAAACATGTCCAAATAAAGTGCCCTGCTGAGAGCGGTTCGAATTACTACAATTACAAGGGTACATTCAGCATCATACTGTTCGCATTAGTTGATGCCGAATACAATTTCTTATACATAGATGTCGGTGCTAATGGAAAGTCAAATGATGGTGCAGTTTTTCAAGCATCAACATTGAACATTGCAATGGAACGTAACACCCTAAATTTACCACAGAATGCCGTTATTGTTGCAGATGATGCGTTTCCTCTAAGAAAGGACATACTGAAACCTTTCAGCAAACGCAACTTAACAATTTCAGAAAGAATATTCAATTATCGACTTTCTAGAGCTCGTAGAGTTTCGGAAAATGCTTTCGGCATTTTAGTTGCTAGATTTAGAGTATTCGAACGGCCTATTGCATTGATTCCTGAAACTGTAGATTTGGTTGTCAAAACTTGTTGTGCACTTCACAACTGGCTACGCAAATCACAGGGAAATATTACCTTCATCCTTCATCTGTAGATGTGGAAGACATGGCAACATGCACAATCATACCAGGCACATGGCGCACCACTATCAATACATCATGTCTGCTGAGGACATCGAAACTGACTTCGACAAATGCTTACAAACGTGAGCTCAAATCGTTTAGAGAGCAGTATGAAAAATTCTTCTCTTCAAAAGAAGGGTCACTACCGTGGCAATGGAAGTGGATTGGTGCTGATCAACCATCGAACAGCCTTTAACTTTGTAACTAAATATGGGTAATAATACAGTTTAACCTGCGTAAATGCAATGTTTTTACAATTGTAATATATGTTAGCCTTTCCTGTATATTGTATGCTGAAGGTACTCAGTTAAAATACTATTACTGCAATATATTTGTATGTAAATATGTAACTTATAGTATATGAAAGCATTTTATTAATAAATTATGTGTAGACATAAAGAAATGTAGTTTTTACTTACCAGAGTTGAAGTAGAAGGTCTGCTGGACGAACAACCCATTAAAAACTTTGCTGCATGGAACCAACTAAGTTTAGGTTCGTACAGTTCATCAGCAGCTGAACCTGATTTTTTGGATTTCGCAATTTTTATGCATTCTTGACTGACAATGGTTTTGATTACTTTTATTTTGGCTCTTACCACATCCAAGGTGATGTCGGGAAAATTGGTTTTCAATTTGTCTACCAAACCTTTAAATCCGGCATCTCTTAAATTCTTATTTTTATATTCACTCAAACCCGAGTTCCACAGTACAGGATAGTTTTCATACACCTCCAGGAATTCAATAATTTGATCGCTTGTCCACTTAACACTTTTTGAACTCATTTTTAAATAAAGATGCTTTTAACATAAACAACAACAAAACAACACCACTCAATGTGACACTAGATTTTTAGGTTAATCCTTGAAGCAAGTGAGCTTGAATGTGTGTTTACACTGGTCAAGAGACCTTCCTACTTGTTTCAAGTGCAGCCAACTTGACTCCAAAAATCAAACATGTTCAACTTTTACTTGACACTTGAATCTAGGGGTCAAGCACTACTTGAATGAGGAAAAAATCACTTGCAGAAGTGTTTACACGGTTCAAGTGACGTTCAAGTTACTTGATTCAAGTAAACTTGAATCAAGTAACTTGACCAATGTAAACCCCGCTTAACGCAATATTCATAAACAAAATCAAACAGGGTTCGAATGCAAAAAAATGTATTCGAATAGTATTCGTATACCAGTCAAAAGTATTCAGAATAGGATTCAGAATACCGAGTATTCGAATACTACTCAAGTCCGCTCGTCACCGTTCTCCAATCTCTCAAGTTGAGTCTAAAGGAAAACATCAAAATAGGTCTATATTAAAACTTATTACTATTACAATGTATTAATGTATTTTTTACAGGTCTCCGGAATTTTTGACCCTCTTTGATTCAGGGCATTTAGATGACCCTTGGAAATAGTCGGGCCCTATTATCCCCGCGACTAGGTTGTACCAGGACATTCATAGGTGGTCAAAGGAGGATTGTTTCTATACTGGTTTCCGGTTGACCGCTGCAGATCTTTTTTAATATCTGCGACCTTTTTGGAGACTTTATGTTTCAGATCCCCCCACACCTTAAAAAATATAATACCATTTTCAATTAAAATAGAGTTTTAAATATTTAAAACTAATTTAACTAAATATGAAAACTACACTAACTTAAATTTTTGAAAAATTAATTTAACACAAATATTAAAACAGATACTCACAACCTGCCACTGGCTCCCATCTTTCTGCGCTCTCCCTATTTTTGAATTCAATTCTTGTGAGAAGACACTTCACCTCTCACGCAGCCAGTCCTCCCCCTCTTTTCTCGTAAATTTCCCCGCAGCAAATATTGCGTGGGTCTCCATATACTGGGCCAATTGATCTCTCTGAGCCACGCTAAATCACTGATATTTACTAAAAGATAGATAAAAGAACAGACATATACGATACAAGAAAACATTATGTCTTTTTTGGGACTTAATAACGTAAACCTTAAAATAATAGAAAGTATTAGATTTAGATTCGTGTTAAAGGTGCCATTACACGGCGTGTAGAGCACTGATTCACGCCCCTGACGCGCCTATACGCGCCAAGACCCGCCGGTGTACCGCTCTTAGACGCGCCAATGCATATTTTCCCATTTGCGACCACACGACCGACCGAGAGACAGAGACAAAAATGCATTATATAACTTTTTAACATATACTACCGGCACTTCAACATGTTCGTTCGTAGAAAACGGATGCTCGCTTATGCAACAGCTTGTTCTGTTTTGTTGGATAGTGATTCCATAAAAAGGGATATAAAATAAAACATTACATTCAAAAAATATATGTTATACCTGTAAAAAAGATTTTTGAAGCACCCCGTATGCTTGAAATATTTTTAAATTGTGTATCTTAACATGCCCTAAAATATTTCTTTTTCCATTTAACATTTTTTAGTAATTCTCGAAATATCCGAGATAATGAACTTTATCGTTAACTCACTCACCCTGTATATTTATATAAAATTATTTGTATTAATTCGAGTAGGTATCGACATCCGTAATTTTTAGGGTCATATTAATATTTAGTAAATTAGTAATGCACATGTGAACTTTTTGTTTCTCTCGGCGTATATATTGACAGCAGGAATTTGGCCATTTGTCCATACGGAAACCAGTCGGGCTTATACATATTGTCTGCACCAGACCCTGTTTTCATACTTGCTCTAACTTTGCTGTTTAATTTTCGAAAAGAACCCATCAGAGAGTCTTTCTTTTTTTAGCACACTCACGTTGCAATTTATACTAAATTTTTGTTGTATTCTCATCCACGCGTCGGCGTCGTGTACTGCATTCCTATCATTATGTGCATTATCTTTTGGGTTCCAAATTATTTGTTCTTCCTCATATAGGGTCAAAACTTCAGATATAATTTCGTTAGACCAAGACAGTTTCTTCTTTCTCTTCAGGATCCTGAAAATAAATATTTCAACATTAAGTATTGTTAATTGTTTCTCCAAGCTTTTATTTTATTTTTGCTTTGTTTCAGTTGCCTCGAACATCACATGACTGGTTAAAGATAAAAAAGGAATTCAGAGAAACCTGGAATTTTCCGCATTGCCTTGGAGCCCTGGACGGAAAGCATGTTTTAATGCAAAGCCCCTTTCATATTGGTTCAGAGTTTATCAATTATTACAGCACCTTTAGCATAGTACTTCTTGCTCTAGTTGATGCTATCTACAATTTTATTTTCTTGGATTGCGGGTGTTAAGGAAGAATAAGTGATGGTGGCGTGTACAGAAATACAGAATTTTAACGAAAACTGTATGATAATGAACTAGATTTGCCACCACCAGAATGCTTACCGCAGAAATAAATGCCACTACCTTATGTCTTTGTAGCAGATAGCGCATTTCGATGGCTTATTTGCAATAAGACGTAACCCCAAAAAGCAAAATTTCCAGGAATCACAAAAAAAGTATTATGACTATTAAAACAAAAAAAAATGATAATTTTTGGTATAAACATAAATCTAGTGGCATTTTACTATATTAACAATTGCTAATGATTATTTTTTTTGTTTTATTAAATAATTATGGGTGATACGACATATTCCTTACTATGAAAATGCGTAATGTGGCTTACGCCAAATTGATAATTGTGTGATACGTCATGTTTGTTACAATAAAAACGAGGATGTCACAGTTTTTTGTGGCTTAAGACAACATTTTTATTTTCAAAACGAACAATGAACAATGTATTGTATTACAAGCAACGGTTAAACAAGAATAAAATAAGAAAAAAATCTGAAAAAACATTTCAGTCAGTTGTAACACATTATGATTTAGGAAGGTCTATCTAATAATATAAAATATAAACGTTTTATTACATTGAAAAACAAGAAAATAAAAGCAACATATTGAAAATGTGAAGAAATATAGTTAATAAGGAAACTTAAGAAAAACATTTCAATTGGTATAATGTGGAAGAGAATCGTAAAAGGAATGCGTATCAGATGTCAGATGCATTTTCAATTGCTGCAAATGTAACCACTTTGAATGTTTTATTTTTAATCTTTCTGCGAATAATCTACGGAATGAAACTGTTTTAATATTACTTTGTTTTGATCTCTGTGGTAACTCAGTGTAATCGTCATCAAAATTCAGCTTATAAAATATTTTCCCTTCTGGGGTATACTTTAAGACCCTAAGGTCCGTAACTGTTGGATCCTTAGTGCTTCTTCCTGGTCTAATAGAATTATAGATAAATGAAGACTTTTCGTCATAATTGAAAAACTGATCGTGTGTTAGGTAACATACATCAAAGGGTTTAGGTTTTGTTCGAGCTTCGCGAATTACCGAAATGTACTCACTTGGGAGTTGTATTATACGATGTTTTAACTTTTTTTCAATTAGAGCATGGACAGAGTCACACTCCATTTGAGTGTGACCCTTTTCCAAATATTTCTGCTCAATAATAACATTATGTTGAATTGAAAAATGTAGTAATGCATTTGACAGTACAACGTTGCGGTTTTGATAACAACAGCCATCAGAAAATAAAATTATAGGTTTTTATCGGCAAACAATTTTCCTTTAAATGTTTTATTATGCAAGTGGCGAAAATAGATGCACTTAAATCACCCTCAGTTTCATTCCATAGATAATTTACGCAACTATGAGACTCTAAATCATAAACGGTAAAATTATGAACTTGAAGTTTTGTTTTATAGTAAAAAGCGCCGACATTTAAATATGGACATAATTTTACTGCTTGTGTATCCATGGTAAATGTATAAACCTGCATTTGGATTGCCTCTTCCTTATTTTTATTTTTTTCACACCTTGCTCTAGTTTTTTTTGCAAAATGTGTGTTGTAATCATCTTCAGATATTTGCTTGACCTTATATCCATAACACACATCACATTCGTCTTTCTTGGGACGAAAAATGGAGAGTTTCAGCTCTTCAAAAACACGATAAAAAGGGAAAAGCGTGTACGGTTCTATATCGTTTTCCAGACAATCATCTTTGTACAATTTATATAGTTGAGTTTTTGTTTGAAATGTTTGCTCCAAGTATACTTTAGAACTGTCCTTTCTACAATAATGGGATGGCTGTTTCGGCAAATTATTCAAAAATGACTTAAGATGATTTATCCTTTTATTTGGTTCAGGATTTGCTACAGCATTTGCGTCAGGATTGACATTAGCATTAGCCCCCTTTCCTAATTTTTCTACAATTCCCGAATTGCTTTTTTTTAACCAGCTATGTACCATTTTTTCTTTCAGTCCCAAGGTGCCCAAAAACATTCGTTTGCATACTTGTAGTTTTTCATTATTCACTTTTAATTGGTAAACATACGTGCCAGATCTTCTAGAGGGGCCAGCAGTGTAACAGCGTGTTTTTGCTTTTAAATCTATTAAAGAGCAGACATACACTTTTTTCTCGTCCCAGGATAAATTCCAAAATTTTGAAAAAATATTTTGTGAGTTTTCTAAAGATACTGAGTTACAATATCTTTTGTTTCTTAAACAGTAATTGGAGTCACAAAGCACTGACTTTCTAGAAGGACGCTGTACGTTATGGCTTACTCTTCCGTCTTTGGTTCTATTGTATCCTAAATAATTCTCACCTTTCATTCTTTTAATTTTATTCTTTTCTCTTTTCCAATTTTGTGGTTGCGATCTTTTCGATCTATTTAATGGTACTCTTTCTTCTGTACGATTTTCGTGAATTAATTCCCTAGGATTTCGTAAGGGAGCGTCAATACTTTGTTCAACATCAATTTCGTCTTCAGTATTTTCATCAGATGATGCCATGTTATAGTCAGGATCATCGCTATCAGATAATACTCTTTCCTCTGCTTTCTCTCTAGGCGCATCTTTAAAATATTCTGTAGACAGGCATTCTCCATCAGTGTTTTTTAAAGGTTCTTCATCTGGATTAAAAAGATCACGTATGTCGAGATCAACAATATCTCTATTTTCAAGACATTGTAGATCTGTATTGATGTGTGTTGTTATGTCGTTAAAAGGTGAACCATAATCACATTCGCTGAGAACTTTAACCACGCTGGAACGAATAGTGTCAGGATTTTCATTGGTGACTTCCAAAGGCGGACATTGTGGGTTAACAATCACATCAAATTGCTGTTTTTCAAAAATAAGACCTGCATCTACTATCTTCTCTATATCAAGTTCAATAGGAGGTATATTTTCCTGATTACCTACAATCTCTGAAATTTTACGAGAGATTGTGCTAACACAAGACGATTGTTCGTTTTCTTTCTTATTTTGTTCTATTGCCAATTTAACAATATTGTGACTTCGAGTTGACATCTTTCTAGAAACAAATAATACTGTTAGGTAATTACTTTTATTTAGTTCCACAGAGAAACCCTATCTAGGGAAATACAAAACAAAACAAAATTTTGTTCGTAACAATTGCCGAAAAAAGATCTAATTACGTTTATCTTTAAACGGCTTTTTGCATTGCTTGGATTTGAACTCCGGAAATTGTAATGGAAAGTTGTTTCAAAGTATGAGTAACTTTAAATCTGACAATAATTTTCCCCGCGCATTTCTGGTGTTAATTTTATTAAGTTATCTATAATTCGCTCACACGTCAATTGATAGTGCCTGATCTTTTGCTTTTATGAAAGTAAATTAAGACATGTTAACACCAGAACTTCCAGTATTTTTCCTACTGGTACAAATAACGGTCAAATTTCCAAATTAGCCATTACGAAAACTACGAGTATAATCTTTAAAATGGTATAAATAACTTACCTGTAGATTATTTTGTGCCAGATTTATGATTAATTCACTATTATATCACCTTTATAGTTTTATAATAGAGTTCTTAAAAGGCAAGTAACAAAAATATCACTTTAAAATTGAATTTACTTTAGCGGCACAGGACTTCGTGTAATCAGCATAAAGGGGACTGCGGTTTACGCGTTATTGCAACTAAAAATATTTCGCGTGCGATACGACATATTACTACACCATAAAATTCTAGATTCTGATTAAGCAGAGGGTTACGCGGTTTTGTGGTTAGATGTCAAATGTGTATGTTTACGTAGTAACGTCAAAGGCGGGATTTTTAAAAATTTGTGGGTTACGTCCTATTGCAAATAAGCCATCGATTTGCTCTTACTGAAAATATTATGATGAAGCTATATCCTGGAAATCACGAAAAAGGATCTAAAGAGCGCGTATTTAATTATTCAATTCAATTCAAAAGTACTTTATTGTTAAAAAATATATAAATTGTTTTAACAAAGCATAATATTCCTAAATCTAAACCTAAAACATTTATTGCCAGCAATCTTAACATTAAAAAACTAAAGTTTTATGAAAAGTAAATAAATGCGTGCAAATATAAAAACAAAAAACAAAAAAATTGTGTAAATATAAGATTGAACAATCAGCAAAATAGGTTTAAACAACTAAGTAAAATAACGTACAATATACAGAACAAATATAAGATAAAAAAATTCGTCAACGTTATAAAATGCCCTACTTAAAAGTTCTTTTTTCAGTAGCCTCCGGAAGGTTTTTATGGAATTAACCAATCTTAAAGCAACCGGCAGATGATTAAAGACCTTTCGGCCCTCATATATTATAGACTGTTATATCGTCTGTCACGAGCGCGAAGAATAGTTGAAAACGTTTTTGGTATTATGTCAGCTGTTTTTAAGGTTTTGAGGGAACCTATGCTTTTACAACCAGACAAAGCAACTGACATTGTTATGACCTGTGCTTTATTACACAACTTTTTAAGACGATCTAAAAGCTCGAAATCATTTTACACTACGAATGGTTCCTTTAATACAGAGAATGACGATGGCTTGATTCAGCCTGGTTCATGGCGTAATGACGTACAAGACATTGCTCCTTGGAGAAATGTACCAAGAAGACTACTTCTACTTGCCAAGGATGTAAGAGAAAAGTTTGCCGATTTTTTTATAACGAATGGCGCACTTCCATGGTAAAATAAATATAACTAGGGATGTTGTAATATTATAGTAATGCAAAATATAAATATTTACGTTAGAATTCTTTGTTTTTCTGGGATTATACACATATCTAAAAAGGTAGACATGGCATTGTAAAAGGGCCACTCTGGTTTATAAATTTTGTGGGCACCACTTCCAGTTTTCATAGATTCCTTAATTTTGCTTCTTAATTTTCTATATGTTGACATCAAATTGTCCCTTTTCTTTTTTAATTCCTTAATCGTAATGTCACCAATACTGCTTTAATATGTCTTGGATACGACTCCACGAATCGTGCTGCTCATTTCGTTCGTCCTCTCCATATTAAACCCACCAAAAGCAACAACAGTAGCAAAAACAATGATTATGTCTGTCTACATCAACAGGTCTGCCCAGGCATGAACGCGCCGCGCTGGATCGGGCCTTTGAACTTACCGACTCGAAGCGGATACGTCGCGCCTCCTCGCGCCACCTCAGGCGACCGTCTTCATACGGCGCGTTGGCGCGAGTTGGCGCGGCCTGGTCTGTAAGATTACGGGCCGTGAGAAGCCACTTTAACTGCCTATATACCAGAATCCAACCCTATACCGAAAATCGGCGCGCCGACCCAATCACACGGAGCGTGGAGCGACAGTCGACGGTCCAGGCAGGGTTGCCAGATAAAATTTGACGCGTGTCGCAGAACTCAAAAGTTTGAGATAGCCCAATGTCGCAGATTTTGTCAAACCTTCAAAATAGCCCAAAATCGCAGATCAAAAATACATTACATCTCTTTTATCGTTTTTTTTTTCTTTTTGACTTTATTAAAAGATAGCCCAAAGTGGCAGATTTTGCCAAAAAGCAGTAAAAAAACTGTTTTTTGAAAAGTGGGGTAAAAGGAAAAATAAAGTTAGGTTAGTTAATATCATGTCAAACGAAAGCGGGTGATTCTTTGGCTCTTTGACATATTTTGTGGATAAAGTTTCATATAAACATGGATCTGCAAACGTTTGGGTTTAAAGCTACAGGGTGTCAAAATTTTACCTAAAAAAATTTTTTCTAATAATATCTCGACAGATCCTTTTCCTGGTTTTGTGAAAATTTGGAAGTGTTATTTATTATGACAAGATGCAAGAAGCTAAGTTAGCACTAGCCAAAAAAACACCCCTTTTCATTTGTACATGATATTAAGGAACACCCTGTATAATACAACAAATACAAATAAGGTTTTTATTAATCATCTGGTCCAAAAATATTTAAAACCTTTATAAAAGCTTCATCTTCATTTTCTTCAGATGATCTACATGTGTCATCGTCATCAGTAACCGTCGCCGACTTAGAATAAAGGATGCTGGAATTAAATAAGCGTCTCATTTCATCCGTTGGTTGAAATTTGGTACAACAAATATTTTGTACTCCAAAATGAATCCTCACTCGTAAAATAGCAGACAACATCTTTAACTGCATCCGATTTCTGGTCTTGGTTTTGATGGCATTCATTACTGAGAAAACCCTTTCTACTACAGCATTGCTGTAGGGGAGAGAAAGTACGTTTAATGCGAATTCGGCTATCTCCTTGAAACAAAATGACCCACCAGCATCGGTGTAGGAGTAAACTTTAGCCCAAAATATGCATGAATTTTGGTTTATCTCTTCATTTTCAAACCATTTTATTAATGGTATTTTGAGCCATTGTTCTTCTATCATATCCATATTATTACTACTGGTTAGAAAGAATAACGGAAGGTCTTTAAAAGGTGGCTGTAAATGACTTGCTGTGAATGATTTTGGATCAAAATGTTTCACAGATTCCAGTAAGGTGAAATTTTTGGGCAATCTATCAACTAGTTCCCTACAGAGTTTTATGAGAAACTGATTGCAGCAATAGCGCACAGTATTCATCTGTTCTGTGGAAAGGTTTTTTTTGTAAGTATAAATGAAATTTTATTGTCCACATTCTCGGTTGATAAAAAAGCCAACGGATTTTGAAGAGCTGCTGCTACCATTTGCACATCACTTCTTAGTTGGCAATTTTCAGAGTTCAAAAAAAAGGCTTGATTATTTTTCGAGCATTTAGCATTAATAAAACACGCAACTCTTCAAATGATTTTGTTACCTCAGGATTGTCTTTTTGAAAAATGAGGTAATTTGCTTCAAAACTGGCTTTAGGAAAATCAGATATAACAAATTGCTGTCATCATTGTACATACAGCTTAAGGTTTTGGCCATGTAGTTCTTATCCCCCCAGTTACAAGAGAAAAATAGGTTTTTAATTCAACCCATTGCTCTAAAATCTTTTCAACAGCAGCTGAAAATGCAAGCCATCGGGTTTTTGACAGTTGTACCAACTTATGAAATTGTTTTCCTCCATCATTCATTGTTTTAAACAAGGTTGCATATTCGTCTTGACGGAGAGGACTGCATGAAAACCAGGATCTTGTCTGTTGAAATAAAAATTCAATTGACGAGGGCAGTTCAGTGGCAGCTTTTGAGCTACACAAATGAAGTGAGTGGCAGATGCAGGGAATCAATTGTAATGTAGGAACATCTTCCTTCAACAGAGTATACAAAGAATTATTTTTCCCACATAGATTACTTGCTCCATCTGTTCCAATACCTAAAAGAAACAGAAAGATGTTATAAAATAAATACTTCAACATATCAACCAATATGAGTGGTAGGTATTCCTTAAAAAATACTAGGGGGTTTGTCTTGGAAATATGTAAGTATACCTACCAATAAGTTTATTAACTTTTAAGCCAACTTCCATTAAAAATTCCTTTGTACATTTATATAAGTCTTGGGCAGTGGTTCTAGTCACCTCAGCAATCCCCAAAAAATCTGTTATCCCTTTTTTTTATTTTTACTATGATATCTAACACAAAAAGCCATGTATTTGACAACTGAAACGTCAGTTGACTCATCAAGAATGATGGAATAGCCACTGTATCCAATATCATTTATTATTTCTTCAAGAATTGCAGGAGAAATAACTTTAAGGATGAGTTTTGAACACTTAGTCCTGTGTAATTTCAAATTCTCCAATGGGCTCCCTTTGGCAAAGTCTGATAACAATTCCCCTAGATAATCAACAGTTTGTATTGAACTATGAACAGCTACGTAGGCTGCTAATCTTAGGTCCCTATTTTTCTCCTCTTTTGAAAGCTGAGTGTGGACAACTAAAAAACATAAAAAGTAGAATAATTATTTCATTAAATAAATCCATATTATCATGATACATATATTACCTACATAAATGTATAGTACCTAATATCCGCTAATAATGAACCACAAGGGATTGACAAAAATGGTTCGTTATGACACAGTTCGCAAAAAGTAGGTTCGTTATAGGCAAACATTAGAATAATAACCTATTAGAATAATTTGTATGAGGTTGTTAGTGAGAAAACGTTTTCCCGAGCTCTTATACTTTTTTTCATATGCTGCCCATTTCCCCATTCTACAATACAAACACAATCACGAAAAACAAATTCGATTATTCTGTATTATTTATTTTATTATTTTCAAAACTAAAAGTAACTGTTGTCTCTGCTCTCATCTTAAGTAAGTTGTAAGTTAAGGTTTCAAATTCAAATTAACGTCTCCTTTTTGCTACCAGGGCTAATCTGGACGGGTCCTACGGCCTACTTTGTTTACGCGGAATCCGAACTGCGGGCCTCGGTGACTCTTATTCACGAGATATGCGATCTCATCCGGCCTCGAACATCGAACCGGCGCCGGCGCCGGCGTGAAATTTCCGCGTCATTCATCGACATACATCTCGGCAGGTCTCGGTGTTGAAGTTTGTACTTTGTCGGCATGTTTGGCCAATTATGCCGTTGCCACAAGCAACAATGGGCCATTTCAACTTTCGAAGGAGAAGCCAACCTAAAGTATATTTCCTTTTTAGCCCAAAAAATCTCAGAAAAATTTTGAGAATCGCCCAATCTGCGACTAGTCGCAGAAAGATAAAATGTGTCCCAAAATTATTTTTAAAGTACCCAATTTGCGATAAGTCGTCCAATCTGGCAATCCTGGGTTCAGGCACGGCGCTCCACGCGCCGTGTAATGGCACCTTTATATTGTGAAGTAGGTACCTACTGCAAAAAAATTTCAAGATTTTTTTAACTATTGCTTAACCGAATACTTAACAAAAACAAGAAAAAATATATTCACAATAAATACTTTACAAGCTACTACTACTAGATGTTTTACTATCTACTATTTTTGTATTTTTTTTTATTTTTTTTTGTATATTTTGTATAATAATATGCTCTTACCTAACATTCCTTGAATACATTTTTGTTGTTTATTAGAGAAATATCGACTATGTTTTCTAAAAAAATATATTAACGGAACAATGACAAATTTATACAAAACCAATACATATTTATTGTATATGTTACAGCTAAAATGGATACTTGGCTAGTTTTAAAACTAGCCAGCTTTTTTGCAAACTAACTAAAAGCGCTGTTATTTTGAAAAAGTCCGCCTATTCTTGCAAAATAGCAGACAACCGCAGCTAGTTTATATTTTAACTGGTTAGTATGCAACCTATTTACAAAATCTGGTTAGGATTGGAATATTACCTCAGTTTACTAAAATAGCTGCTAGTTTACATACTTATCAGATAGTTTAAAAATTTATTTTAATTGTTTTTGTTTGTTAATGTACAGTGTTTGATTTGGTTGCAGGATAGGAAAATATGATAAAATCATAAATTTAATTTTCATTTAAAAAATCTATTTATAAAAAATAACTTTTAACATATTTTAAACACAAACTGTATAGTACATAACGAAATATATAGCGTAAAGCCGCATAATACATAACCACAGACATAATTACTGAAAAGGTAGGTTCAAAACAGTCAAAGGAATAAAATAAGATAAAATGAGAATAGTAGAAAATAATATAAGATTAAGTTGGTTATATCGAACATTGTAGTTGCGTTTATACAGACAAAATAAAATAAGTGAGAGAGTATAATAATAAGAGTTTTTAACCTATAAATACTTTTAGGATTTGGATTTATTTTATTGCATAATTTCAATATGAATAGACAAGTACATTGCCGTTGAATAAATAAGTGCATTGGAAATACTAAAATTATTATAAACAACTACTAAATTGAAAACTAATGTTTTATGTCGACTACTACCTTAAGTTGACAAAATCACATAAATACGCGTACAAACATAGCAACATAAGTAAGGCTTTCAACATCAAGAATATATAGGCATAATCTCACTCTTAAATTGCAAGGATTTTAGTTCGTAAACTAGTCAAGAATCTTGCTATTTTGAGTGACTAAAACTAATGGAGTTATCATATTAGTGCATTTCTGCTTTTCTCTTAGCTTACTGTTATTTATGTTTGAGCATCCAGGTTGCAGAGAGTTTGGTCGAAGAGCCGTAGCCGGTTCAGGAGTCTTTTGGTTTGACTGAACCGCATCCATTGGATTTTCTGGATTATTGGTCGTTTCAGCCGGGGCGAAATCTGCATCCGTGAAGATGTTTGGTTCCAGAGGCCAAATTCCTGTAGATCTAAAGGAATTTAGAGCAGTTGTCATTGTGGCAGCAGCAATAAATGCTTGTCCAAATAATCCAGCAGTCTGAAACTGGGTCACCACTCGCCCTGGATGGGCTCGCAACCATTTCTTGACTTCATTGCTATAGTAGGTGCTCAAAGGCTTGTGCAGCGTGGGGGGAAACATAACAGAACCACACCATTTTCGTGGGCTAATTCAATAACTTCGATACTTTTAAAATGCTTAGCATGCCCATCAAGCAATAAAAGTACCGGGTCTTTTTTTGTTACGTGTGGCCATTCTATAAATCCTTTTAACCACAATACGAACAAATGACCTTGTATCCATCCAGATTCATGACATTCCCCCAAGAACCCACCGGTGCTCCATCCATTAATTCGGGTTTCATCTGCTTCCGGAGAAATATAAACATAGACGGCATATAATTTCCGGCAGCACTGAAGAAGACAATCGTCGTCATTAATTTGCCTCTTTTCGCAGATGTTAGAGTTCCGACCTGCCGTTTACCAGTTAGGGCTAA
The DNA here is from genome assembly GCF_002938485.1 of Sitophilus oryzae. NCBI lineage: Eukaryota > Metazoa > Arthropoda > Insecta > Coleoptera > Curculionidae > Sitophilus > Sitophilus oryzae. The sequence continues at coordinate 434,784 of NW_022146968.1, read as the reverse complement.
AATTTTTGAATGACTTTTGGAAACTGTCGATACGCCGGTTTCGTCAACGTTGTAAGTGCACTGTGGCGTAATTTTATACTCATCAATAGCTGCTTCTAGTAGATTAAAAAAATTACCAACTGCAACTCTGTTAAACCCCATGGCCCTAGTCGCAGACGTTGCTTCCGGCTTTCTATAGGTTATATCCGGATGCCTTTTTAAAAAACCCTTTAGCCAGTCTGCCCCCGCCATTCTATGCGTTTTGTTAAAAGCATGACTAATTTTATTTCTCTCCGCTAGCTCAAAAGCAGTTGTTCGAAGTTTCGTAGATATTAGGTCGTAAAATCATGCATCCATTAATTTAATATGTATTCAAGTAATTCAGTTCCTTGCTCTGCGGTAAACACAGTTACGTAATGGCCTAATTTTTTTGTTATCGTTTCGTCGGAATTGCCCCTGTCCTTTAAAACATACCGTTCGAGTGTAGTTTGTGGCACATTGTATTCTTGCGCTGCCTTTTGTATCCCATTTCTCCGGAGACATAAGCCTGGACGGCTTTCTTCATCGAATCTAATGACCAAAAATGCTGTTCTGTTTTTCGCTTGAATGTCCGAACCATCGTGCTATAAATAAAGAAAGCCTGCCGATAAACAAACTCAATAAAGTAAATATGGGGCATAGTGGGGCACCAAATAAATGTTCCCCACTTTGCCCCAGGGCGACTACCCTGGCAGGTATATAATGTTTATTATATTTAATTATATTTTAACTGGAATGCAAAATAATGTGTTTATCGAAAACTGGTTGTATCTCTTTTTACTTATGTGTTTTAGCCCAAACTAAAACGAAAATATTATAGATATTAGTGTATAAATAATAACAAAAAAAATGTTGAAATAATGGTGAATGCGCCAAAAAATTTTAATGCGCAATTTAAAAAATTAACTCTTCACCTAATTTTATACCCACGAGTCGCCACTGACCTTTTATGTGCTCACAAAGTCGCAATACTACATCAGTCGGCGAATTTGATAACTTGTACAGACCTTCTGGTTGTTGGCCAGCATAAACCTCAATTTTTGAAACATAATATAATTTTGCATCACACAAAGCAAATATTTTATTTAATGTCGTATTTATTAGGCTTAGAAGGAATATAAATTCGAAACGTGCCCTTGCCCCTAAATCATGGAAGCATTTCATCTATGGTTGCATAGGATGATATGTGGCATGCAGTTTCACATTGTTTTGTGAATAGTTTAATGACGTTGCGAATTGCAGCTAATTTGTCAGTTAGCTGTTAATCTTCGTTCCTGCCTTTTTTCCTGATCATCGAATCTTAGGCATCGTAATAAGAATCTGAACTTCTGCAACGACATTGTCAACCGAAATATTTCTACCCCAGACCCATCTGTCTGCCACAAGTCTTCAGCATTCATGCGATTTGCTTTATAAACACCTGCTAAATAAAGCAATCCAATTAATGCTTTTATTTCTGTAGTTGTCGTGATATTCGCATCCCTTGGGCGTGAAAAGCTGTCTTTGACTCAATATATGCATTTGTAGAGTTAACAATAATACTAATTATTTCGTCATTTATAAAATAATTCCATATTCCAACAGAAGATGTTAGAGAAGGCGTAGCGCCAGTAGATCCAGGAAGCCGCTTTACTATATTCTCTTTTCGAGTCTTCCTACCCGAATATTCATAATTATGTTTTCGCCAATATGTTTTTCTGTCCTTACCTAAAAAACAAAACAATTTAAAATAAAGGAATTCATATAGTAATATATACGCAGCGTACGCAGCCTTACCAATAGATGATAAATTTGTGCTGAGCTAATAAGACTCCTCTGAATCACTCACATCCTCATCACATTACAAGGTCGATGTGGTGTTCTTCACTCATCTCATAATTTATCTCCCCTTGATAGGATTCATCCTCAGCAAGATCTGGGTCTTGGTAATTTACTAGTAAAGGTTGCTCATCCAATACTTCCTGCATTAATTTTTGCAACCTTTCCTGCTGTTTTTCATAAGAATCCATGTCTAAAGTGAATAAAACTAAACATAATATTTTTTGTTTTACCCAGAGTAATGTATAATTACGCGATATGATATAAGTTTTAAATAGTTTCTATTACAATTTTTCAAAGTTAAACTATATTTAGATACTTAATTTTTATTTAATACAATGCACATATGTATTTTTTGCATGTAATAGCTAAATACTTACCCTCAGTTTTAATAAAAATCTACCACCGTTAGTCGCACTGGAATCACAGACCGTGCATCAGTTTAATCGCCCTGGTGTGAGAGACGGTGTTACGTTCCCTTAGCCAAGATCCCATTCTATTATATGACGACGCGAATGATACTAACAAATATTTGTCCCAAGTCAAGCAGACTTGCGTAAGCACAGATGCGGCTGCCCTCTATGGTCAAAAATATTTACTATTTCGCGCCACCCGGTCACATAAACCGTGGCGCGACTGCTCTAGGGTTTATAAAAAATATGCTCCATATTCAAAATAGCATCGACAATATCTTTATTAGGCATAGTTAAACCACCAAACGGGGTATCGTTGGTGTTGTATGCCTTAAGCCTACAAAATATTGTTTCGTCATTAATTAAACTATTTGAATCTTGAAAATTAGTACACGTATGACAGGAATGCTGTAACAAACATTTTTTTTAAATATAACCGGCAACATACAATAAACTATTTCCCTCAGGGCTTTTTAGATTTGCGTAATCGGTCGTAAATACTTTGAGGGGGGAGATGAGAATATTAATACTTTTTTTGGGAGGAGATGAAGATATTAATACGTTTCTTGTATTTTGAATATCACTGAGGTCCTGTCCTATAGTGTAACCAACGGATCTGAAACTGCGGGCTATCGGCAGGGGAACGCAGTTGTAACCAAAACACGCCCAATTTTATTCATAAAATTGTCATGGGCGTACGGTGTTTTATAAAAATAATGTGTATCATGAATATAATATTCAGATTAATATTTTTTTCAAAAAACTTTATGCTATGGATTTACATTTTGACTAGTGATTTGCTAAATATAGTTAGCTTTGTTAGTGTAGTTATTTTAATAACCCCTTAAGCGTTTCTCCGCCAAAAGGAAAATTCGATTTTTCCTGCAATTTTTGCAAAAAAAAGCTTTCTAATTGTGGGGACGACTTTGAATTCGAGATAAAATCTATTTATCAAATTCCTGACCACTTGGAAATCAAAGTCATCGAGCTTTTCAACGGCAGTCGCACGTGGTCCTTTCTTTCTAGGGCTGGATAACATTTTATCAGGGTTTGGTTTGGCCTTTCCAGCCTTTTTTTTTCCTCTGTGTGAATCTTTTTATAGCCGATACGCTAACTCCGGTATAAAAAGATATCCGCTCAAGTTTACTAACGGATAACTCGGATTCTTCGTCGCGAACCCTATTATGAGCACAAGGAAATAAACCAAATGAGATTTCATCCACGTTTATTATATTTATTTTAGCTTAGCTAAAATATTTTGGTAAAATGTGTGCTTTTCATTTTAGCCATTATTTAATTTTAATATTCTAATAGTTATATTTTTATTGTTCTACTTACCTACCGGGTGCGTCTCAAAAGTGATTCACCCCTAACTATAACTTTTTAATTTTTTTTTAGATAAAAAAAACGAGATTTGGTATGTTAGTATATGACATTAATTTGGATTGATTGACGTATTTAATTGTTTTCGGTCACTTCCTGTTTCACCAGAAATGAGTACGACTTTTGATTTTTAAATGGCAACCCCGGTATTTTTTTACGTTATTTGATAGAAAATAACACTCTGAATAGTAAATGTACAAGTACTTCACTGATACCAACAATGCAGTTGGCCGCTTCAGTTTGAACAATATGTCTAAGCGCAAATATTTTTTTAAACGCCCTACAAAACTGGATTGGAGTGGGATTTTTAATATTCCCGCAAGAGTTTCTAACTTGACCAAAAACATTTTCAATACAGTCTTGATTTAAATTACGGATGAAAAGATATTTATACCCCTTTTCCTTTAGCATGTCCCATAAAACGAAAATAGAATTTATACTTAATGTCCATCCGAAGATAAATTTCATCTGTTTTGTTACATCTTTTCCTGTCGTAGTTAAAACACGTAAATTTTTAAAAAAATTGTCCATTTCTCTCAAAAGATTAACTTGAGTCTCTGTTGCCATAAATGCTTGAAATCGTTCTAAACTATTTGAATTTAAAAAATTAAAAAAGGCATTCATTTTCAGAATGAAATTTGCAGTTCCTATAGCTTCCTTTGGTAGTACTTGAAAATTAATATATATGTGCATGGCCACTGCTACTGAATGACTAAAAACTTGCGTTGCCAATTTAACTTTCATTTTCTGAAAATTATTTGGGTACATATCGTTGGTTAGTCTTGGAGCGAGTTTAAATTGTTTAATTTTATCCGTCTTGTACATTACCTCTAGATAACATTTTTTTGTTTCAGAGTCAGCAAGTTTAAAGATTTAAGAAAAGAAATTGTTTCTTGTTGACTTGATCAAATGTGGCACATCAAATATATATATATACAAGTTTGACATGGTCAACGAAAAAAAAATGGGCTTTCTTCTGTTAGGTTTAAATCATGTTTTACCAATTTAAAAAAATTCGAGCCTTGATCTGAAGTGATTCCAACCATGTTTAAGTTTATTTCAGTTAACTTTCTCATCCATTCAAAAATTATAGTTTTAAGGTCTGATGATGGAGCGGATGGCTGTTTCTAGTTACTCCCTATTCATCTAACCATGACAACTAAAGCATAAGTGGCAATTTCCGTGGTATATTTCTTGGGGGTGGCTTCAGAACCAATTATTTTGTCTTTAAAAACATTATAAAATAGATGCGATTTCAAAGATATTTCATCAACAACAAAAGACAAACCTTTTCTTTATCTTTTAATAAACAAACCCGTTGTTCAATAACACGAAAAACAAATTCATTAAATCCAGAATCAACAGTCCATAGTTTTGTAAATCGGTTCAATGTGGATTTTGAAGGCAATCCAATGAAATTGACAATTTTTTGTAGGCTATTGGCCCTAGAAAATAAATACTTAATGCAAATTGCTTAAACTCAGCAGTGTATCGACTTCTTTTTGGTGATTTGCTTAATAAATTAAGTCGTTTTTTAAAAGTTTAAGGGACTGAGCAGGATAATTCCTCTCGCAGAAGATTACATCTTCTAAAGATATTTTTTTTTTCTAATGAATTTTTTGATATGTCAAGTTCTTTTTCTAAAAAATGCAACCTCCTCTTTAGCGTAAGCTTTCTAGGTGTTTGCGCCGACAGATGTGTTGTAGTTTCAGTATATTCGTCTGAAAAAGGGCAAATTAGAAATTCACAGCATTTGAATTGGAGTATATGTACTTAAAATTGTCGTAAAGGCGAAATTTTTGTATACCACTTTCATTATATGTCTACTTGTCTAGATAAATCTAATCCGAGATCTAATCCTACCTACTTTTTCCAGATAATTTAGTCGTGATTTAGTAAGTAATTTAATTAAATAAATAACAATTGAATAATAGGAGTTTAAAATATGTCTCAAAACAAGTGAAAGATGAAGAAAAATTATTGATGAATGATAAACATACCTGTGTTTGCCTAGTTCACAGCACTTCTGGCATTTAAAGTTTTCATAGACCAAATCTGTTTGCATAGAAGCCTCTACCATCTCGTTTGATAAAATTACGGTGTTAGAACCTTCATTATTTCTATCTAAAATATAGTAAAATATTTAAAATTTGCATTGCCCTGGTACATACTAATAAACAATACACATTTTGATCTATATTTCAAAAGGTGAGTTAATATTTTAATAATTACTGATAAATACATGTCAAAGTTTGTATCCCTAAAGAAGGTACAGCATATTTGTGGATGCGACTGAGTGCAACACTGGCAAAACAGTCTTCGTTAAAATGTAAGCTACAAACTCTAATCTTGTTGTTACAATTGTCTGCTGATGAATTAGCATATCTATGTTCTCCAATAAAGCCTAACGAATTCTTCCAATCAAGTACCTAAAACACAATGGTAGGTATTTGTATTTCTTTAAAAACTATTTTTCTTTAACTTTAAAAAATACAATTATTCAATAGGCAATGATAACAAAAAAGTTTAACATACCAAAAATAATTCATAACAAGTAAAAGTTAAACAAAAATGGCAAAACGTACCTTTTTTCATACTTGGGACATCTAAAAAACGATAATCCACCACCAATTTTACTTAAACATCCATCTACCGAACAATAATTTGCCGACATATTTATTTTTATTGTAGAAAGGGTTAGGTTATTAATTAGGTTGCCCTTGTAAGGGCCTAACACAAAGACTTATTTGTTCTTATAGACTAAACAAAATACGGCGGGAAAGTGATTTAATGAATCATGAATCAAGTACGAGTATAACAACTTAGAAACATAAAGTACAAATAAAAGAGGATTTTTTAATTCAATCTAATATAAATAAATACATTGCTCAGGTACCTGTAGAGTATCTGTGGTATCTGTGTTAGTGGCTATCGCTTTTTTGATTTTAATAAACATAGTATAACTATATAGTTTCCTATTTGCCTTTTTTGCATAATCACTCGAAAAATAATTGCATATGCATGCAAGACCTCTGTAATAACGCCGAAATAAAAGTAATACACCAAACGTGAGCCGCCGTGTATGCTGGGTCCAAAGTCCACATACCAGTAATATACTGGGAGACACGTGCCTGAAGCGGCTTTGATGCCTGCCGCCGGCACAAGTAACTTATATTTTATTCTGTAAACTTTGACTGTGCTTGGCTTGGCTTCGCGACAAAGCGTCAATTTACCGAGATGAATTTACATATAAGCTTCAAAACCAGAGCGACGGAGCGTCAGTTCACGTGAAACCAGTGTGGCTACGAAGACGACCTGAATTGAAATGTTTATTATGAGCTGTTCTGACAGTTCTTCATCAGATGAAGCATTTGTTTTAGCACTAATAATTAATTAAGCACCGTAAATATTGGGTAGGGTAAATGCACCAGTGAATGAAGGCTTTAGGATTTTTTTAAGTTACTCGCCAAGTGTAGGAACTATATGATGAGATAACCTTTACTAAAATTTTATAAGGGTTCTGTTATAGATAAGAAAATAATACTTGCAAACACATCTTAATGATACCGGGAAACGCCACCTTATCATAAAGGACAATCACGTAACGCCCAATGATCGGTTCGGATTGTCCAGATGTGCTTAACTTTTTTTCTTCGCCGTCGTCCGTATCGTTTGTATCAGTATCAAGAAAATCACGTTTCGCATTTTCGCTTGTTCCTTTTACTAAATATTCTACTGAATCCATATCTTTAGTATCAGTATCAAGAGAATCATATCGCACTTTCGCTTGTTTCTTTTACTAAAGATTCTACTGAACCCTTGTTTATTTTTTTTCTTTTAGTTTTCGAATTTGTCTTCTTGGTCTTAAGATTTACCTTTAACTTTCGTTGTACTTTGAGCTCTTCCTTCTCCCTCTTTTCTGCTTCTTTCTTATCCATATATTCTTTAAATTTCTTAGAAGTAAAGTAAGATACCGCTTACCATAACAATATTAGCTACCCGAGTTGGTTTAAACTCTCTGTTCCCCTTCTCGTGGTCCTCAAAACCTACAATATTATCACGACCACTATCATAAAATAACTTGCACTTGATATTCATATCATCAATACATAGAACACAATATCGATTAAGTTCATCCGGTTCATCGAAACTTTCAACTTTTCTTTTTAGAGTCTCAAATACACTAAGATTTTCTAAGTCAGGTTTGATACCGATGTCATATATTCATTTTCTTAGTGTCTCTGGACGTAGTAGGCAAAATAGATTTGTCAAGAGCGTCTTGTATATTTTTGGCCGGGAAAAGTATATCGCTAGACATTTATATTTAAATTCTTCAGTTACTCTTCTTTCTTTAGCTGATATGTTAATTTGTGAAATATGAATATTAACAAAATTTGCTACGTCCATTGATGGACATAATTTGTACGTAGCCTCTTTATATTGTTCAATAGATATTTTATTGGGTAGTTCTTTAATTCTTGTTTGTAACTCCTGGCATGTTTTCTTTATTTTAATTGTCTATTCTCTACAGTTAAATGTTTAATTGATTTTTTAATTTTTTACATTTCGATGAGTATGCGCGGTTAATGAATCATTTGTTTAGACAAAAGTATTGTGTAAATAAAATTCAGTTTCAACCAATTAGAGTATTTTTTTTAATACGACCCTGTCTATCAATAGTTTATTTTCTGGGAAATTTTTTGATACGTTTTAATCTGGCCCTGACTCGGCACCCATAGTGGCGTCGTCAAGGTCAAATTTTATAGAAATTTTAAACAATGGGATCTAGGCCTGCCGGTTGATTTATATGCCGAGGTAATAGCGTACGGCATTCGAGAATTATCATTACATTTCCGTTTTGTAGTCTTCGGGGTCTCACTAGGTCAATGCAAATGCTATAACCATACCTCTTTTATATCCTTTACCTGCGGATCCGTGCTCACTGGTGTTTTTTATCAACTACCACTACCTTTTTTGGCAATTCGCTCTGTTACACTGCAACAACCCTTTGAAATGAGTTTTTGTTCATTGTTAAGTCTTTAAGGTCAGTTTTAAACTTATGTAGCTCGTCAGTTTTGGTTCTGTTGTTGTTATTCAAATTTATTCCCAAATTATTTATTAAATCAGTAGCATCTGCCATAAAAAGTTCGTCCTTACTTTTTGGCACACCATTCTTCTCTAAATTACTTTCAGTTCCATCATTAAATAAATCATTATCTGTGGTCAAAAACGAATCCGGTAGTTCACCAGATTTTATCACACCGTTGTTATCTAAATTAATTTTAGTTTTATTTATTAAATGAACACCTGGAATTAAAAGTTGGTCTTCGCCTTCATGTCTTTGTGCGTCGTAATTTAAAGTAACAACACTGTGTACAATATTTTTTCGGAACTTCCAGAACTTGCATGTGCACTCTCTGTACTATTCGACGCGATGGTTTTCAGCACTTGGATGGAAGATGTTTTCCTTATCATTATAGTGTATACTATCCCGTCAATTTCAATTGGCATACTATTTATATCAAAATTAGGATAATCGTCAGGATAGTCAGATATTTCAAAACCTGTATTATTTTCCTCGGTAGGTATTTGATCTTCGTCACTAAATTCCTTACACAAACTCCATATGTGAAACATTGTACTTGTAACGCATCTCCTGTGTTTTTCAAATGGGTAAATTGTTCTAATGGTTTTCAAGAACTTTAAGAGCACTTTTATAATTTGTAGTATTTAGACCATTATTTACATTGGTCTCATCAACATGAGTCTTCTGCATTTCCTTTCTTCTATTAGAAATACATTTTGAGTAATTCACTGTACTTGGGTCGATTAAGAATAAACCCGTTACTCGAAATCCAGCTATTATTGTCTCTGCCTTGGTGGATCTATCAAAAGCATATTTGAATAGCGGAGCAAAATTTGTTTTCGTGATAGCTTTTTGTGAATCCTGTTTGTGTTTTAAAACCACTTCTTTCCAAGCAACTTTCAAAGCCTTAAACACAGCTACATCACATGATTGAAGTATGCGAGTTGCGTTAGGCAACAAACAATATAATATTATTTTCTTTTCTGTACAAAAGTTGGAAAGGTCCATGCTTATGTGGGACTTATGTCCATCTAACAGAAACAAAACTGGCAGTTGTATACGATTTTCTTCCAACTATTGATAAAAAATATTAGCAACGAATTCATAAAAGGTGGCACTCACCATCGAACCTGAATCTGAGCGACCTATTCCCTAACTCTCTGGAATAGAGCTAGCAATGTCTCTGGGTATCCTTTTATAAGGATAAACCAACATTGGAGGTACACAGGCACCTGCAGCCGAAAAGGTACAAAGAACAGTTATGCACTCTTTCTCTGATCCACTTGCGATCTCATAATTTTTTTTGTAATTCTTTGGTCCCAATAATTTTCCAGATTTTGGACACGTCTGCAACCCGGTCTCATCTGCATTGAAAATTCTCTCCGGACATAACAAAATATCAGCAGCGTTTTCGCTAATTAGATAGTCCTCCATTTCACGGAAACAAGTTCTAATGCCTTCTTCTGTGACTGATGTCCTTTGAAATTATTTCAGTGTTTCGCTGCGTAACGTTGAGGTGCCTTTGAAGGAATAGCGTTAACCATTTTTTGCCGGGTCTATCGTCTTTAAAAACATTTGGTCTTTTCACAATTTTCAAAACTTGTTGAACTGAATCTTTAACTTCATCTGGGTGCATAGGGAAACCTAATACTGCTTTGGATAAAATCCATTTTTCTAAACGTTCCTCCTCCTCCTCCGTGGTAAGAATTGTCGGCGGCCCCATTCTTCGCACTTCAGGCACTTTGCCCTTAAATTTATTGGACAAAGTACTTTTTGGAATTAAATATTTTCGACTTGCTTGGGAAATATTCATTTCTGATTTTCTAATTAGTTCTAGAGCTTTCTGAAGCGTCTGGTCATCATATCGAAATCTTTTGTATGCTTTTTTTGTAGGAACTTCCATATCTAAAGTAAAAGAAACGTAAATGCGTGCGTTATAGACGTTTTTCCGCACCCAAGTACCTAAACAAAAAAATCTTAACGTCCATTTACTGGGTATTAAATTTAGCTTAGAATCTAGTAAATAAACACCATTTAAAAGCGCGTTCATTTACTGGATCTGGACGTAGAATTAGGTTTTTACTATTACAGATCAAAAGCACAAATATAAGGTTCTTACGATATTCAGTAGCAAGGGTGAATTTAGCTTGCATATCGAAAACCAAGTAAATAAACGACTTGTTCATTCACTGGGTTTAGCATAGGCACTAATGAATGAACGCAGTGTTGCCAACCGCCATAACCGAATTTATCGTACCGACATTCTGAAATTATCTTATTCAAGATGAAATTATCGTACACCACAAAATAACATAAAATAAGTATATAAAATATTATTTAAATAGTATATTAATGTTTATCATGATATTAAATGTTTGTTTTAGTAGTACTATGGATGTTTATAACAAGTTCTTGCTTTTCATAGGCACCTATAACATTACAGATTATAGTAGAACACTTTGTTCTCTTTAGTGACATCTGTTTTGCAATTTCTGAGTCCGGAAAAGCACTTTTCAGAACTTGCTCTAGATGATCCATAGTATGAAATGGTATGTTATGTTTTGCAAAATAACTACAAATTTTGATTTCTGCTTCCTTCTTGAATATCCACCTTGGATGAAACACTTCGAGTTTGAACAAACTTTTGTAAAGTTGACCTTGAAGTAGATTTAACAGTTTTAATATTGACCATATGATTTTTAGTTTTCATGTGATTGAATGATGTGACTGAGACCACTTGTTTATTGCAGACAGTACATTTTGCTTTTCTTTGGTCACCTATAATAATATGAAAAAAAAAATTTGTAGCCAATTAATAACAATGAAATTTTTACCTTGTACGTATTACAACCAGTACTTAAAATTTGGAAGTTTTAACCATTCTTCCCTAAACTTCTGATTTCTATGCTTTGTTTTGGATAGTTCCAAACTAGCGGAAGTAAGGGGTCTAGTACGTTTTATGGGAGTCTGATACGAACTGTTTGAATCATCATCAGAATCAGAAATGATGGAACTCACATCGAGAGCAGTATGAGAATTCATTTTTTTTTATTCTGTTTCTAAAACTTACTATAGCTTGCACCTGCCACCATCAAAACCCCAAAAGAAAAAGCAAAGAGTGTGTAGTAGATAGATACCTTAATCAATCAATATACGGTCCTTTTTCTTCACAAAATTCAAAAAATACTTTTCTACTCGCACACAATAAAAAAAAATCGTTTTCTTAACACAACAAAACACGATCCGATACCGAAATAACCGAAAACAAAATAATTAAAAACAATAAAAAACCATAGGTTAGGATAGGATTACGAAATAGGAAGCGTCTACCGTTACGGTAACTATAAAATTTCTTATTGGTCCGTCAACCGTCAATACCGTCATTCTCTGTCTCAGTCTCATACTTGTCATGGCATATGGCATTAGATAAGGACAAAACATTACCCGACGACGCGACGTCGAGAACGTGCACGGGATCAGGTATGGAACGAAATCGTACACGGATGAAATTATCGTACAAAAACGTACGATAATAAGTTTACAATCGTACATCGTACGAAGGGTTCAAAAATCGTACAAGTACGATAATTGTCGTACGGTTGGCAACGGTGAATGAACGACTACATTTTTCATTTCCGCGAAAAAGTGGTGCTTGTTGAGGGTATGTTTAGTGTCTAAAGAAGTGTATATATACATATTTTTTTTAAATATTTAATCATACTGCTGTCCTTATGCGGTATACATCTTTATTTTTATAAAGAGTTACTTACCTAAGGTGTTACTAGACTTGCACTGTTATAACAACACACTAAAAACGGGAAACTTTATGCAGCTGTCAATTTCATTTACTGGATAGTAGGGATGTTATTTGAGGCACAAGCTAAAAAGTACGTTCTAAATATACTTTTAATCAGTTAAAATCATGGGTAAACGAATGTCAAAACTTAAATATTAGATTAATTCGGTCTTTTGTTCATTTACTGGTGCATTTACCCTACATGATATTTTCCGAGCTAGACTGTTACCAAATGGCGTAAACATGTACTAGTGTCACATATTTTGAAGCTCATGATCCAGTCCATCCAACCAGATAGACTTATGCCAGCCAGCTTGTCAAAATTTGTCGCAGAGACCGTGGATACCCAGGCATTTTTAAACCACATTTGTTTATTCCTGGCGCTTACATGTATTTTCTATATTTGTGTTATAATTAGCTGTTGCCAATTAATTGTGCCCTGTTGTCGTAAGCTTCTTGCAACAGGTTTTAGAATTTTCGTAAAGATGAGTGGCGCTATATTCCGGCCAAAAGGAAGACAATTAAATTCATAAACCTCATCTTTAAAAGAAAACCTTAAATTTTATTTATACTGTATATATATATACCGTATATACCGTTTCTACTTATTATCAATAGATAGAAGAAGCAGGCTTCTTTCAAATCTATTTTTGCCATAAAAATATTTGGGGACATTAACTTTAGCGCACTGCGGTAGTCTTCTATCTTGAAATGATGGTTTTCAATAAAGTAATTTAGTTGTTTTAGATTTAAAATAAATCTATTTTTACTGTTTTGTTTTTTGATTAGAAAATGTGATGATAAAAACTGTCCTTTGGCGTATTTACATTTTGATATAACGCCCTTTTTAAATAGCTTTTCTATTTCCGTTAAATATAAAAGTGTCTTCTGAGTAGAAATATTTTGATGTGGTAGGATATGTTGTTTTGAGATCGAGTGAAATTTTAACTTTATTCCGCTTACCCATTCCAAAATTTTTTGATTTATCGATATTTTTTGCCATTCGCCAAAAAATGTTTAATTCTACCAGCTAATTGGAAAAGGCTTTGTACCTCTAAAGTTATCGGTGATGAAGATTGTTCCTCCGCTGCTCTTTTTTATACGGCTGATATCTCTTTGGGCTCCTGTCTTTCTGCCGAAAACGCTGTCTCGGTAGATCTCGCTGCGCCTTCTGCTCGCACTCCTCCTTTGAATTTCGGTTTGGGGAATCTGCGCTGGTAGTTTAAAGGGTTGTTTAACCCAGAAGAACCTGCTACTGCTGCTTTCGGCTTTTTAACATTTAGAAGTTCTTCAGCTGCTTTTTTCACCTCCTTCGAAGATCTGACTTTTGAAAAAAAGTCCTTTCCGATTAGCCATTTGTCGCTTTCATTTTTATTCGCTGCTAATTTCCCTTCATCATTTAAATGGGGAGATATCTCGAATTTTCTTTTTAATGTTATTGTGTAATAAAAAAATAAAAATAAAAAAATAAATAAAAATAAATTGTTGCCATTAATTGACAGGCGTCCACGATCTTTTCTATTATTTCGCTTGAAACTGTCATTTCTTTATTTAGGTCCCTTCAGCTTCTCAGAGAGAACAGATCCTAACGCTGACAGGCTGGCTCCAATCTGTTCCTGAATATTATCTAGGAACTGGTCATTTTGAACGCCTTTTGATGGTGGTTATAATTTATCTTGGTTAATAATATCAAAATATAATTTTGGATGCACGTCACATTGACACCAAGCATAATCTTGCGTACGCATTTTTTAGCAGGGCTATAGTTTGAAAAAGCATTTAATAGCCGTACACCTGCTTTATGTGCGAATTTTCTGCTTAAAGCTTGTCAGGCCAAGGAGACTACCCATTCGTCGACCGGTTTCGGAGTTATACTCCATCATCAGGACGACTTTGATAGCCTACCTCGACCTGGCAAGCCATAGACAAACAGAAAAATTAAAAGACTGCCAGAAGACATACGACGCGCAGGCAAATGTTCCTGTAGCGCATCGACGCAAGTGGCGAAATACGCCCATCTAGCTATCTGTGTTTCGACACTAGTTTTCTCTATCACTAGTCCGTTAGTCTTAGCGTATTCAGAAAGATTCATCAGCTGAGCTGATAGCTGATTCAGCTCATTCTCATTCTTTTGTTCAAAAAACGGCACACGACGTGATACACGGCTTGATCATTTTTTAAGAAACTTTTTGATTGTTAATTTTATTTTTGTGCAAATAAACAGTTGTTTTTTTATTAAAAAGTAGCAGACAAAGGTAAGAAAGGTAATGTCCATGCAGAAGTTTTTATTTCACAGGCTATTATTTCAACATCGAATTTTTCTTAATTTCTGATATTTTTAAGGTTTTCTAGCGCATATTTTGTTAGGTATTCAATAAACAATGAGGTTTTTGCTATTTTCTGTTACTTTTTTAACCAATTCTATGCATAATAGAGGAAAATTTGCTAAAATAAATTTGTAAACAATCTGAAAATGCTGGGTTATGTGTTTCTGGCATTTAAAGCAACGTTGCCAATGCTAAACCTAAATTTAGCGCGTTTTTTCACTCATTCTGGGATTACGAAAGGCGGTTGCCAAAGGAACTGCTCCTTCCTGAATATCTGCTATTTTACCAACGCGATCTAACTATTTATAACCATGAAGTTGCACGAAAGAGTTTTGATTGCATTGGTTACAACTTCTAAGCGAAGGGGGTTAATCTTTTTTTTTTGTTATATCAAAAAAAGATTAAACTCCTCCGCAAAGAGTTTTCATTGCATTGGTTACAACTTCTAAGCGAAGGGGGTTACTCTTTTTTTTTGTTATATCAAAAAAAGATTAAGCTCCTCCGCAAAGAGTTTTCATTGCATTGGTTACAACTTCTATGCGGAGGGGGTTAATCTTTTTTAATACAATATAACAAAAAAAAAATTAACCCCCTCCGCATAGTTAAAACCAATGCAATCAAAACTCTTTGGCGCAACTTTGTGGATATAGGCAAGATATATATTAATATTTAACTATTGTCAAGGTATATAATTTATTTAAAATCCCTAATCCTCCGAAAAAATACAAGATATGGCAAGGTTGAAAATTTTCTAATTTCAAAATTAGATCTAGAATATATTTGTCCCTCTCATTACATAGGAGAGAGAAAGAAAGATATATCAAATAATGAAATGTCAAACTTCCATCTGATCATGGTCTCAATTTTCTTGGTTATTTTGTTAAGAAAAGTGTTTTTCAGTAAAATTTTGGACATTTTTCGATCCTCAATCTATGTCCTCAATCAAGTGTGGCTTTTAGATAAACTATAATATAATGAAAATATAGTGAAATTATTACTTTATAGGGCTGAAATAAAGAAAAATTCAATGTTGAAATTATTTTCCGTTTTTCTAAAAAACGGTAAGAGACCGCCAGGAAAAAAGTTCAGGTTCGTAATCTACGACCTTAAAATAGGGTGTATACCAATTTTGGTGAAAATCGGATAGATAGGGGTAGCCGCCGGGTAGCTGGTATACATGTGATAAGGTTTAAATAGATAAAACATTCTCGTAGATGCTACTATTAGAGTACTAAATAGGTAAGAGGGTATACCGGTAAGAGTAATGGATAAAATAGGGTACCTCACATATAAATGCGCTGCACTGGGGTGTCCAAATTCCTATTACAGGGAAATAATTGATCAGAATTATAACAACAAATCATTTTTTCGCTTTCCTGACAAAGATCACGAAAGACGAAGAAAATGGTTTTCGATAATGAATTTACCATTTAAAGAATCACGACTATATCTTTGTAAAGAGCATTTTGAAAAAAAATATTTTTGTGGCAAACATAGACTATATAATCATGCTATTCCCTTTAACACAATAATAATACATAGTAATATCTTATTAAATCCTAGCTCGAATCCTAGGCTAAATCTGCAAAATAATAAAACACAATCCACAACAGTCCATAGCCCAATGAATTCACAAAAAAGATTATTTCCTTGGAATTTTGATGGTCCAGATTTGAGTGATGTTCCCCCTAATCCTCCACCCATTAAAAAAAGAAAATACAACCCGATTTTATCCTTAATAAATGAAAATAAGAATATAAACCTAACCCCAAGAGAAAAAAAATTGTACAAAATTACTACTAATCAGAGGCAATTGACAAACTAAAAAAATCCTTAACTTTATCTAAAGAAAAAATTAAAAAAGCTTATGAATATTCAATGACCAGAACTTTTAAAAACCTCGAGAAAAAGCTAGATCCTGCAGGAATATCATTCATTAAAACAACAATTAAGAATTCTCAATATAAAAAGCCATCATGGACAGTGCAAGACAAAGTCTTTGCACTAGCTATCTATAAAAAGGGGCCGAAATGTTATAGATTGTTGAAAAAGTTTATTCCACTGCCGTCTAAAAGCACCTTACAAAAGCTCCTAAAAAATATACCTTTTGAGCCAGGGTTAGATAAGGTGTTTTTGGAAAAATTATCTAAAAGAGTAAAAAAATTGAAGCCTACTGACAAAGCATGTATATTAATGTTTGACGAGATTGCTCTGTCGCAACAATTAATATACAATAAATACCAAGATAAAATAATAGGCTATGTGGATCTCGGACAACTGGGTCGAAGAAATGCATATGCAGATCATGCATTAGTGTTCATGGTTAATGGCCTCCATAAGGTATGGAAACAACCCATAGCTTATTATTTTACTCAGGGAACAATATCGACTGTAGACTTAAAAACTATTTTAGTAGATGTCATTGTCGCACTACAAAAGTTAGGACTTGTTGTCATGGCGACAGTGTGTGATCAGGGTAGCACTAATCGAGCAGCAATTAGACAACTTTCAGAAGACCCCAATATTAATCACCCAGGTCCATATTTTTATGTACGTGGACAAAAGATTTGTACATTATATGATCCTCCCCATCTCCTAAAATCAGTAAGCAATATATTTTTAAAATATAACATTAAGTTTGATAAAAAAATGATAGCTAGATTTGACCATGTCAAACAGTGTTTTTCAATTGACAAAAAGAAAAGATTTCAAGGTCTCAGGAAGATAAGGGAATCATATATGGATCTGAATAAGAAAAGCTATTTAAAAATGAAAGTTTGTGTTGCTGCTCGATTACTTAGTAATACCATGGCAGCTGCCCTAGAGGGTATGATTACAAGCAAACATCTACCTGCCCAGGCAATGTATACGGCTGAGTTTATTCACAATATGGACATACTTTTTGATTCATTTAATGGACGGACTCCCTATCCTGAATCTGGGAAATTTTATCGTCGCTGTATGTCACAAAAATCACCGCATCGTGAATTATGGAAAAGGTTAATAGTGCAGTTCAATGATTGGGAATTTTTGGGTGATAATGATTTTGTCAAAAAAAATAATACCTTGTAAGTCAGGCTGGGTAACAACCATGAAGGCAACTAAGGAACTCTTTCAAGAATGTCAAAAACTTGGATTTCGGTTTTTAAGAACCAGATCATTAAATCAAGACCCTTTAGAGAATTCATTTTTCTCCATACGAAATCTCAATGGTTCAAACACAAATCCAAATTGTACTCAATTTGTTAGTAGTTTTAAAACCTGGATTGTGAATAATTTAATATCATCAAATTCAAAAAATAAAAATTGTGAAGATGACTCTGGTTCGGTATTGGAAAATCTGCAGACATTCCTGGATGAGACCCCAAGCTTAGACACAGGTAAGTCACCCATTTCTAACTTAAATGATTACGAATTTAAAAATGTCGTTTTGCCTCCAAGCACAACTAAGTTAGATGATGCATACGAAAACCAAATTACTGCGTATGTTGCTGGTTTTATTGTTAAAAAACTAAAACTAGTTCAATGTTATGAATGTAGTTCTAAGTTAGTTAGTGACACCATCGAACCTTATCACATGTATACCCAGTTTAAGGAATATACCGACAATAAGCAAAGACTGATTTATGTTACAAAGAGTGTAGCAGATGCACTCGCCAAAATACATGAAATTATTTATTTTTTACTACCAGTCTATGGTCATGTGTGTCATATTTCAAAAAAAATAAGTATTTTTGCCAAAAATTATATAGATTTCAAATGGTTAACTTGTGAACATCACGCAGAATCGATAAAAAATGATATAATTCAATACTCTGTAGATTTAGTGATTAAAAAATTTTGTGATGATATTTTTAGGACTCAAGAAAGAACCAAAAAGAAAAGTAAATTTAGTAATGTTAAAATTTATTAGTTTAGTAGGTATAAGAGACCGTAATGTTTCATATCTAATACGGAAGAGTTCGTCAAATGTTTTTTTTTCAATTCCTATGATCTCAACTAGGTATGAGTGTCAACATTATTTATGTAGGCAAAAGAAGATGATTTATTTAGTTTTTGTTTTGAAGAGTTTATTTTATGTTATTTATTTTGTTGATTAATAAAAAATATTTTCTGATTAAAGGCAATTTGTGTACATAATATTAGCGAAAAGTCTTTCTCCCCCACCTCCACCTATTTTCCTCCCAAAAATGTCAAAAATGACGTTGACGTCAAAAATGACGACAAAATGACTATCTATTTACATATAATTCGTCATTTTACCGATTATTAAAAATTTTTGTCTGTTTGTCCAAATTAACCTACTTACATATACATATATCCTAAAACGAAAAACATAAAATCGCAAACTATATATAAGTCTGTATTTTGTTATAAATTAATACAAAATACAATAATTGGTCCTTCTTTCCATTCCCATTCGATTCTTCCCCTTTAATCGTTTTCCCATAAAAAAAGGAAAATTAAAATTAAGAGTGCCCTTAACCAAAAATAGTGAAATAAATTGAGATAGTCAAATTTTATATTTGCGTGGTAAAATGATTATAAATACTGTATTTATATCCTTTAATATCATGATAATATAAAATTTGACTACCTCCATTTATTTCACTATTTTTGGTTAAGGGCACTTTTAGTTTTAATTGCCTGAAAAATAAGAATAACTATAATAATAATTTAAATCTCCCGCTCTTTCATAGTTCGTACCTGTAGCCAAGTATAGAGGTGTGTCGGGATTTCAGTAATCAGTACTTTGTAACAGATACTCGACTGACGTAACTGTAATCGTTACTGACATTCAAAAATACTTATTACAGATATTTGTTATTTTATTGGGTAAAGTGATAATTGTCAATGTATCTGTTTTGAATAGTGAATCAATACCATTTAGCAGAAAATACTATGAATAGCCCTCTGTCACAAATATTTCGTAGGTAGGTGCACAGGTAGGTGTTAAGTAAAATACTGTTCAATAGACTCAATAGACGTTTCTGATTGTGTTAACTCTGCATGGATATTTAATGAAGTGGCGGCAACCAGCAATACGATTTCTGTCTATATAAAGTATGAATATTTGTTGAAAGATCGGCAACCCGGTTAACGATAACCTATTGTAGGCCAATGATTTTATCTTTGTTGGAAATTTGTGTATTTAACAATATGACACCCATTTTAATGCTACTCGTATCATTTAGAAATTAATAAAAAATAACGACGGGCATAAAATGCTTAATTGAAAAATCGGATTATCGATTATTTATAATTTGAAATATCCCATCACTAATTTTAAAACTGATGACCTTGGAGCGCTGTCACGATGGAACCCATACGTTTTACTTTCTGTAATTCCCAGAATTCCCTAATAATTCAAATTATCTTATGGCAGTTTGTTGTTTCGTTTTACTCTTGATCGCGTGGTAATGTTTTGATACGTTACGTGATTTATTTTATTGATCTTAGTTGTGCAATAGTGTTTAAGAAAATATTTTAAAACATATGTATAATTATTGAGAACCATAGATCAGAAGAGGAGAAAAACTAGTGATTTATGGAATATGTTTGACCCATTAAATCACCAACTTGCAAAATGTAAGTTATGCTCCGCTAATTTATCATATAAGGGGTCTGTATCTAATTTAAAAAAACATTTGTCACGAAAACATCCTACAGTGATTCCACCTACAAATTTTTTTTTCTACGGAAGTTATACAGCCTGCAGAAATCACAGAGAATACCCCAGTTATTATAATAGAATCTGCTCCCTCAACTACATCTGCAACAAACCCAGATAACAATGCGGCTTCCACTTCTGATAAACAATCGCAAATTTCATCCGCTTGCAGTGTTATTACAACAGAATTGTCTTCTATAAAAGCGACATCTCGTGGAACCAAATGGCAAACTGCGATGTCTCATTTTATACCAAAGAAAATGTCATCTACTGATAAATCTAAAGTTGATTTGGCCATAATGAAGCTTTTTACCTGGGACTTCCAACCGTTTACCATGGTGGAAGATAAAGGATTTAAAAATTTAATGAGCATTTGTGCTCCTGAGTATAAAATACCTTCGAGAAAATATTTTTCAAATTCTCTGATACCAGCAAAATTTGAAGAAATATGTCAAGATGTAAAAAATACTCTAAGCGAACAAGCATTAAGTGTATGTATTACAACAGATGCTTGGACCTCGTCTGTAAATGACAGTTATTGTGCGTTAACCGCTCATTATATAAATGAACATTTTGAAATGAAAACTGTATTGTTGGATTGTTCGGTATTTAAAGACTCCCATACTGCGGAGAACTTAGCAGAATATATCACTAAAATGGTTAGTGAGTGGTTAATTAGTGAGTCAGATAATGCTTCTAATATTACAAGTGCCGTTACTAACATTTTGAAATGGAAACATTATGGGTGCTACGCACATAAATTAAATTTGGTTGTACAAGACGCTCTTCGACATGTCAAAGATGTCCTTATGAAAGTGAAGGCAATTGTAACTTACTTTAAAAGAAGTAACGCAGCAACCAGGAAACTAGTAACTTATCAAGAACAAATAGGTATTAAACAGCCTAAGAAACTGTTGCAGGATGTCGTCACACGATGGAATTCAACCTATTTTATGTTACAACGTATTACACTTCTGGAAGAAGCTGTCAAACACTCTCTGGCCCTTTCAAACACTGATTTGCCGCTTCTAACAGAACACGAATGGAATACATGTAGAGAATTGTGCATGGTTTTAGAGCCATGCGCGGAAGTTACTACAGAGATCAGCAGTGAAAATTATATTACTGCTAGCAAAATAATTCGCGGGCTAACACGCGGGCTAAAGTTTCTTACCAAGCTCTCGAATCATGTAAAGATCAATTCAATAAAATTAGTAGTACAAGCATTATTGGATGGCATTGCTACTAGGTATTCAAACCTAGAAAAAAGTAAATCTCTAGTGTTGTGTACCTTTCTTGACCCAAGATACAAACATCATTTGTTTGAGGATGAAAAAACTACAGACTGGATAAAGAAAAGCACTATTCAGTTGGTTGCAGGAATAATTAGCAAGGAAAGTGTCATGCAGTGTTGCCAACCAGAAAACTACGAATATCGCTACGTCACTACACAAATTCCGCTACTCCCCGCTACGGTCGTGTCATTTCTAATTTCACTACAAATCTAGTCTATTTTGGAATTATGATTTATATAGATACCATTTGGCAATTGATTTTTTTCAATATAAAAAAAATTACAGCAAAATAAGCACTTTTATTTTGTAAACATATAAATATAAACAATAAATCACAAATAAATCCTTATCTGGAAAAATGGAAAATAAATCAAAAATATATTTTCTCTTTAAAAGATAAACATACACTTAAATTAACTAACTCTAATCGTGCTCTAATCTGAATCAGACGTGTCAGTGTCACAAACATTTTCTTTGGGGGCGGTGGACCTAGTTGCCTCATTTTTGGTTTTAAATTGGTACATGAACTGATTAAATTTTTGAAAATGGCTTTCGCTAATTGCATAACTCGTGCAGCATTTATTTTTGGTTGCTAAATCAATTTTTACTCTGAGAATATCACTCAGAGTATCAGGTGAAAGGCGATTTCTTTTTTTTGACTTAACATCAGTCATTATTGAAAACACTCTTTCCACGTCCGCGTTGCCGTGAGTTAAAGTAAGGATGATCAGAGCAACTATGCTGATATTTCTAAATAAATGCTCATCGTTAAAATTTTTCATGTCCAACAAAGTTGTCCAGAACGTAATTACATCATCGCATGTTAGACTTTCTTTTTCTTCTTCAGAAAAATATATTTTTATATTATTATATTCAGTTATAGCTTTTACGGGGTCTATTTTATTTTTAAATGTGTTACAAATTTCATCAATATCATGTTTTAGATTTACATTCAGAGCATTTTGCGGTTGTACAAATGTAATATTTTTATAAAATTTATCTTTAGTAGGCAATCTTTTAAATGCTTGGGCAACGGCTACTTGATAAAATTTCAAACACTTAAGTTTAAATTGTTCGTTATCAGCTTTGATACAATCTTTGAGTAAATTCATGGTATTCAAACCCACATTAATTTCTTCCACCGGAAGCAACACATTTGGATCAAATACATTTAATAGATCAAGTTCAACCTCACTCGTATAACAGGAGGGTTTGACAAAGTTTACACATAGTATCTTCACAAATCTTCTACTCTCTACATACATTTTATCTACAAGGACTTTGGAAGACTGAAACATAGCATTAAATGAATTAAAGATCGGAAGAACGTGTTTTAAAAATAGAAGATAAGCTTTGACATAGGGATTTTGCATTTCATTAAATATCATATTGCCTACTTGATTTTTATCTTCAAAGGCAGCTACTCGGAAGACTTCTAAAAGAACATCCCACTGATCAATTAGCCTTTCAACACAATTTGATAGTGCCAACCATCTGGTTTTGCTGGGGCTTATAATTTTAAGTTGAGCTGCCCGCATAAATTGTTGAAATTCTTCTAAAACTGACTGTCTCTTTGGACTTCTAGAAAAATAATTGGAGATATTTTGCAATAATGCTTCTATATTACTTGGCAATTCTTGGCTAGCGGCAGCAGCAATTAAATGAGCCGAGTGACACACACATCCATTTACAACAATATGGTGATTTTCGTTTAAGAGATAAGTCTTAAATGATTCTTTGTTCCCCATCATGACACTGGCGTTATCAGAGCAATAACCCACAATATTATTCACGCTTAAATTAAAATCAGTCAGACATTTTTTAAACAGGGAATAGAGACCTTTTGCTGACCCCTCATCAGCCTTGATGGGAATTAAGTCTAATAATTCGGTTTTGATTTTGTTTTCATAAATATATCTAACTAAAATACACAGGTACCGATAATTGCTGATGTCTGTACTTTCATCTACAAGAATAGAAAAACTGTTATTCTTCAGTTCACCACACAATGCCTCTTTAATTGTAGATGCAAGTACGTTTTTTAAAATGCTTGTGCATTTTGTACGCCTTAATTGCATATTTTTTGCGATTTTCGAATCACTAAAACTTAATTTACAAGTGTCGGTTACATGGTCAATAGAACTAAAACTAAAATTATGAGATGCAGCTAACAAAGTAAATCTGATATCTGCTATTATTAGATTTTTATCTTGTTTAGAAGACTGAAATATTTCAGTAATTGGTCTAGTTATTTGCGTTAAGTTCATATTTTTTAAATGTTTCTGACTTTTCCCATGGCTTAACAAATCACTTCTTTTGGTCCCTAAATTCAACTGGCATACTTTACACTTAGCTTTAGCTGGATCTTCAGTTGGTAGTAGCCATCGCTTAAAAATATCTTCTTCCATCCACTTTCTGGAAAAAAGTTGTTTTCGGCTTTTCTTTTCATCTCTGGCCAGTTCGTGCCTCATTGCCCTTTTCTTTTTCGGAGTAGATGATCCGCTTTTTCCTATATCAGAATCAGATAACTCAGACATATTGCGCCCCTGAAATGAGTGCAAATTATGTAATTTTTTATTGTGGTATTTATGCATATTTAGATATGTATTCTGCTTGAATGCATGTATATATGTATAAATCATATTAGCATACCTTTTTATAATACTAAATACACGTACAACCTACATTGCTTTTGTTTTGTTTACTTTAAAAGATTTTGGGAACCACCGAGAACTAGTAAATAGCGATCAGCGCACTAGAGCCTAGAGCCCTCTACCGCTCCCGGCGCTCTCTAACACATTTTACCTGGCACGCCACAGTGCCGGTTGATTGATTGATTGATAGATGTCGCTGCCTTGTTGATTTGAGTTTTAGTTAATAATAAATAAGATTAATATATAATAAAACACATAACTTCTTACTGCTCATAATACTTATGATAAATAATCTGTTTTAGAATGTTGACGTCATTACACGCGTCTAAGAGAATTAAAATATTCCGCTACGTCTTACTGTCATTTGGTTCCGCCGCCGCTACACCGCTCTTGACGGTAAATTCCGCTATGCGTAGCGGAATTCCGCTACGGTTGGCAACACTGGTGTCATGAACGATGTAACAATTAACGAAGCAGACACTTCGGGCTCTTTACCCAATCTTGAATCTAATCCCGAAAAGAAGAAAATATCAATTTGGTATAATTACGATAATATTATTAATACAGTAAAACCTAAGGGAACTTCAACATCACTGGCCATTCAAGAAGTTCAGAGATATATGGATGATGATCTCATTTCAAGGAAAAATAATCATGCACGTCAAGTACGTTTCAGTACTTGTCTATGGTGAGTTCTTAACGAAGTCGCCATCTAGCGGCCATCGTGCAACTAAATCGGCAACGAAACGGCGCGCCAAGAAAAACTCCAGCGGCTCACTGGTACATAAATGCGTACGCATTTTTTAGCAGGGCTATAGTTTGAAAAAGCATTTAATAGCCGTACACCTGCTTTATGTGCGAATTTTCTGCTTAAAGCTTGTTTCTCTTAATTTCTTCTCGGCTGTCTAATGAATAGACCGCGATTTATAGATTTTAAAGCGAACGAAAAAAAAATCAAACAACGAATACATTCCATATATTTTTCTTTTATCTAAGATAGATACCTTATCGTCTTTTGGAAACACGTGCATTTTTGCAGTTTTGTTAGTTTCTTTACAAGATGCAACACAACAGGAAAACACCATTTTTACAGTTAATAAATAATAAAACTATTTCTGACTATGATATTTAAAATTTAGATAGATAGAAAATTAAAAAACAAACCGGTATTTGCCGACGCATGCCCAAATTCAATAAAAATGAAAATTTTTCCTGCGAAAATCGGGCTTTTTTCACTGAAAAGATATTTTTTGATTTATCAGCAATCATTATCAAGTTGACAATATACAAGGTATTTTCTAATTAGTCTAAAAAAATTGTGGTGTGATTCCTCAGGTGTTCTTAAAATAATTTTTATATAACCATTGCGTCTAAAGTACTTCCTTTCTGACACACAGGGTGTTACAAATTAAAAAAAACGAGTTTTTTGTTTAACATAAATGGTATACCACTGCTGTTTTAAAGAAAATATATTTTTTTTCTTGACTGGCCATCCTTTTTCAACAAAATTGATCTTTTGAGTTTTTCTTGTTCATCAAACGGTTGTCAAGAAAAAAACATAAACATACTTATTAAGAGTCCGCCTTAATCCGTTTTCTAACGATTCTTTTTATTTTTTAGATTAATTAGAAAACACCCTGTATATGCATATCACAGGCAACCAAATAAACTAGTAACCTCTAAAAATTATTTTTCCTACCACTAGCGACATACCGTGTTTTTTAGTATGTACTAAATTATTTTATCAAAATTTCACCATATAAGTTTCCAGGCAATGGATGATGGCTCACCTATATAATGTTTTTATTACTATATATTATTTTACTGTTTGGGGATTGCGTGAAATTGTTGATATTTTTTGATAATACTAGAGCGAATAATTAATTTAGAAAAAAGAAATTTTACATCGTTTAAAAGATACAAAACAATAGTTGTGTCCTTAAAAAACAAAAATACAAAAAGGAAACAAAATATTTTATGTAGGTAACAAAAATAAAAATGTTTTTTGGTATGATATTTGGGTTTTCTAATAATATGAGCGAATTTCATTTTTATGAACTTTCCAACAAGCCGTCAGAAGTTTTTTTTTTCAGAAGGCTCTAACTTTTTTAATGGTGTACGAGCAGGTACAACCTGGCTACGTAAAAGTTGGGGTGGATTGCGGATAAGGAGTAGAATCAAAGAGTTGAAGGGAACAATGATATCTTTCAAAAAAAATCACTTTATTGGCAAAAAAACGGGCGGATTTCAAAATAATAAAATTAACAAGTGTTTTTAATATTTTCGTTAATGAAAAAAAATTTAAAAAAATGTTGAAAATTAAATCCGAACTTTTGAGAAAATATACTACTTATATTCCACGCGAGAGAAAATTACTTATTATATTTTTCTTTCGATATTATTATGTGTAATTATACCTGTAAATAAATAGCTATTATTCAGGATATAACAATTTTAACGCGATTTCCTCTTTTTCATTTTCATTAAGCATACTCTGTTGGGATTTATTTTCATTTTTTCTTTTGCTTGCTTCTGTTTTATATAATCTTCTTTGGGGTTCAATTTTCTTATTTGTTGAGGTACTAGCAGTGGTTATAAAATCGGAATGGAATGTTTTCTCATTATATTTATTTCTAATTGCCAGTATAGTGGGCTCAATTGGAGTAATAATTTTTTTAGCAACTTCAAGTTCCTCTAGAGATTGAACATTCTCAACCAGATTTATAAAATAAGCCTTTAACTGTGTCTTCCCACTTTGCAACATCTCTTCAGGTCCAAGCATGTCCTTGTTATTGCTGACAGCCTTTATTAATGAATGTTGTTCCTCCATATTGTAATTTTTTGATTCGTCAATCACTAAATCATTTCCATTAACATCTACAACACAGAAAGTTAGCTCTCATTTCATGTAGGTACTATCTACCTAAAATAAATATATTAAGATGAGCAACTAAACTGATTGGCTTGGCAATCTTAATTTTATTCTTATTTTTGTCTGTGACCTATATAACCAATTATATAAACAATAACTGTATGAACAATAATCACAATGACAATTATTAACCACTTGATAAATTTATGAAATTTAAATTAAGAAAATATTTCGTTTTAATTACCGTATGATCGAAGAAAAACGGCGTCCAGTTGGCTTGGGTTGGGTTATATAATTTTACATATGAAATGACAGAGATCTTCATTTCATAGCCATCGCTGACGCCGTTTTTTTTATCGTATGGTACCGGTATAATCGAAAAAAAACGGCGTCTAGTTGGCTTGGAAATGACGATCGCTGATATTCCCCATATAATTTTACATATAAAATGATTGCTATCTTTATTTCATAGCCATCGCTGGCGCGGTTTTTATTCGATCATACGGTACGATCACTGCATGTTAGTTAAATTTGATATGAATAAAACAATTAATATTTTCAAAATGGTTACTAGCAACTTTTCATTCCATGATAAAATCACTTACCTACGCCTACTGTTACGCTTTGTTGTATTCCCTTCTGTGCTTCAGTTACAAACTTTCTATATTTGCATATTAAGTGAATATGTTTACACATATTCCACTTAATGCTGGAATCTATGCACGTACAAGAATATCCATGTAAGCATACACCACATTCTTGGCATACTATTTTACACTGGCATGCTAGATTTCTTTCCTCAATAATATAAATATTATTTGTTGATGCTGATGGAACATGTCATGAGTTTTCGGTTGGTATAACAAGATCAACATCTAAGCTCTCACTAGTTTTGTATCTTGCACGAAGTTCTTTCATCTTAATTGATATTTTACCTTTGTTAAGTATTATTAAGCGTTCGAAAAGCTTATCTATTATGAACTTCATTATAGCTGCGATGGTTTGCTTTGGTTTGGACGACCAAACATGATACAACTTGATAAAAAAAAATTATCAAGACGTCTTACATGTTTTCCTCCCAAGTATAAATATTTAATAGTCCGATGCATTCTTTCCAAATGCATATTCGTATTTAGTCCAGCATTAATACGAAAGCAGTAAGCCCAAGACTTGATGTTATTGAGGTAGTATGTTTTAAAATATTTTCCAAACTGTACGGTACTCTCTTTTGATAGTAATGATTGAACAAAATGTTCAATCATTGTTGTGACTGCACATGGGTCTGTTTCCTGGAGTATTGTCCTTAATTGTTTGTAAACAACTACCTTAAAATTAAGTTGAAATAAGTTATAAAACTATGTATATGCATCAGTAAGCTGACAAACCCTATCTTCTTTTGAACTGATCTTGCTAAGGTTGTTCCTCCAAGCACGATCAACATGCCATCACAAAACAATCTAGTAAAACAAAACCCATTATTTTAATAAATAACAATGATATGAGATAAATTTTACCTGTATGTAGCAGGCATCATAATATTAATCCAAGCATTATAGAAAGATGAGGCCATGTCTGACATAAAAACTTTGGACTCTAGGGCTTTTCCTAGTTTTTCTTTAATTTTCAGAAAAAATATGGATATGACTTGTTCGTCAGCAGGATTCGAAATTAAAAAACTGCATGGAAAGCCCTCTCTAATGTCATCTAATACCAGCAGCGTAGTTAACTCAAATTCATAGGCATTTATCCCATGTGTACTGTCAATACAAATACAATCATGGCCATACTTTTGTAGAATATCTTGGACCATCTGTCATTATTACAAGTACAAAATCTTCTTTTCTAAGAAATGTATACTCCTCACATATAATATCTTGAGCTTTATAATATAAAATAGAATTATTACCTTTCATTTCCATGATCCATTATTCGACACTTATGGCGTCATTTTTATGTCTGACTGAGGTATTGTTTAAGTTAAAATTATTTTCTATGTTGTATAGATCTTTCCTTGTTAACAATGGAGTCTTTCCAGTTTACAATTACTGACCGAATCTTTTATTTCATCTAAAATTGCAGTAAAAGGTAATTTAGCTGCAATTTTTGAGGCAATTTTTTTTTTCTGAAACTGTCAATCTCAGATGGCCCAAATCGCCTTCATGTCATGAGTTTTCATCCACAATACTCTATATTTTTTTTGTTCTGAAATTTTCAAACATATTTCTGCAGGACAGTAGCCATTAATTTTGCTAGAGCTTTGGCTCTTTAAAGGCGAATACCTTTGCCCTTTGAGTGAAAATATCTAGACCTATGACATCTGTAAATGATTTGCTGCCTTAAATTAAAATTTATTTTTTAGCAAGTTTACTTATATACAGAGAGTTTGTTGTTTCCTCTAGATTAGTTTTCCACTCAATAAATTCTCCAAAAGTTAAAAAGGATGCTGTTTCTGACCTAATACTAATGTCATGTATAGACTGAAAGTGACTTGTCAGTTGGGATCTAGTAAAATCTTTATAGTGACATAAAAGACATTTTTCCTTAAAAAGTTTTCTGTTGTTTATGCCATGTTGAGCTTTTTTATGGCTTTGAAAATGGCGTAAATTAGAAAAATGTTTTTTTTTACAAATCGGACAGGTATATTTGAAGACCTTTTCAGCAAGGAGCATATTTTTCCTATCTACAAATAAATATCTACATTATACCAATTATTAATAATCATATCATCGGTGAAATGTGATAAACTGCTAACTCCATTATTCCTAATTTTACAGGAAAGCATAAAAACGGTACAAAAAAATATGTACACATGTCGGAAGTATTTTAATGTGTTAATATGATAAAGAGATAAGAATTTTATTTGCTGGGGAACAATAAAACATAATATTTCGTGTTACTTAATTTTTTCAGACACAATAGGGAGATAGCAGATATTCGTCTTGCAGAAATAAGAAATAAAATTATGTTTCTGGAGATAACAACCTTTATTTTTTGAAATTTTGAAAATGGAATTGAATATTGCCCAAACAGATTTAGAAAGATAATCAATTAAATTTAAAAAATATGATATTCATAACCATATATTTATAATATCCTCGGTCTAGAAGCAAAACATACAGGTCCAAAAACTAATAAATTTTTAATGCATTTTTAAAGAACTGAAGTAGCAGCATTTTGGACTTAATGAATATGAAAAAAATTTAAAAATTAAACTTATAATTCTTAGAAGATATGGTAGAATCCTTATCAATAATAATTGTAAAAAAATAGGATAATGCTTATCCTATTTTTTTACAACGGTAGTAAACCGAGCTTGGAAAACAGTGCGGTCATTATAGGATGAAAACATCGTGATTTTATTAAATTTTTATTACTTTTCTCTTTATTTTTTTAATTTTTATAAAGATTATGTATCATATACGTTGAAAAACGTTAAAAAATAAAACTGATTAGGTATTATGGAAATTCTTGTACAAGTAATGGTTATTTAAACTATTTATAGCACGCCGATGAATTGCTCGTATATAGAGAATTTCGTTTTCCCCTTACCCTTTACGGATACACCGTATTAACAGAACGGATCGACGCAGGGTCGGACTGGCCATATTATTATTTACCGTTTTTTCAAATAAATCCAAAACAACCGAGTTATTTCACTTTTAAAATTTCTTTTTGTTAAAATTTTGAGAATCACTGGATTTTCTTTCTTGTAAATTTAATCTACCTATGTTTCCATATTACAAACAAAGTATGTTTTTAAACTAAAAATTAAAAAAGAATCCAATTTTTTTTTAAAAAATTCCAAATTTAAAAAAAAATTCGCGCAAAATACCTCATAATCGTGTTTCTTGGGTCGAAATATACTATCCCTAAAAATATTTGCACTTATTTAAGACTCACCCTGTATATAATAGGGAAAAATTGACCAAAACGTAAGGCGAAAAAATACGCCAAAAAAAATCGACACTCCTTACATTGCCACACGGGCCCCTTTGGCCTAGTGCGACCCTGGACCGACGCGTACTGTACTAAAGAAACATACTAGTAAGAATCCGTGTGTTTGCTTAGCGTGATCGTAACGGAAATTACGGAGATAGCAGCATTTCGGTGACTATTTTAGATCACTGGGAGTTAGCAGATATTATTGAGTTAAAATATGGGGCCAGTGTCACAGAACTGGGCCTATTTTATTGCAATAAATTAGTAAGAAAATATTAAGCATCATAAAAAAAATCATTTTGGAATATATTTAATTAAATGCTAGTTCTTATAGCTAAAATCCATATGAGGATTCTAAAAGATGGAATCTAATAAATAATCATAAAGCTGTGTCTGTTTTCCGATATTTTTTATTACGAAGAGCATTTTAAGTTGTAAGGACTACTTTCTGTAATAAAATAATTTCCATTTATAATTTTCTTCATTTTTCCATATTACTGTTATAAATTTAATGTAGAATCAATGGAATAATAGATATCCATTTTCAATTTTAAAATTAAATAAATTGTTTCACAAAATAATTTAGAATTACAATTGTACCATTTGCGTTACGTACGTCAAAATACTTGCTTTAACTCTTGTTTACACGACAACGTAACGGCAGACGTAACGTAAGTTTCTGCGTTACGTGTCGAGAGATACGTATACGTATTGTGCCTTGCTTTAACTGTCTAATATAGTCCGCACATAAAATATTTGAAATTAAACAAACTCTCCACAACAAAAATAAACCGTTCAAATTAGGTTATAAGAATTTGACGGCAGTTATCAATTTCAACGCATGCGGGAAGCAAGGGAGCAAAAGTGGAGTGCGGCTCTCTAGCTTCTAGTGCTTGCCAGGTCGAGGTAGACTATCAAAGTCATCGAAACCGGTCGACGAATGGGTAGTCTCCTTGGCCTGACAAGCTTTAAGCAGAAAATTCGCACATAAAGCAGGTGTACTGCTATTAAATGCTTTTTCAAGCATAATCTTATGGAGTTTACTGGTGTTTTCATTGTGACGTGCATCAAAAATAATTTTAATAATTATTTCTCTATAATAAAGCTATTAATATTTCATTAACGTATATTTTTTACCAAACCAAATCTAACCTACAAAATATACGTTAATTAAATATTATTTGAACAATTTGTTAACGTATATTGACGATAGACAAATATAACAGATATAAACAATATAATATACCTAAACAAATAATACAAAAACTAATAATATATTAAGGTAGGTGTATACAATATCGCCATGTTGGCAATTTCGCCATGTGTAGTTTGTATTCCTATTTGATAGTTGGCGCCACCGATTCTGCCTTAGGGAAGAAATTTGCGACAAACAACGAGTAACGGTTGCTTTATAACCTCAAATTTCATTTTCGTTGTGATTTTACCGGCAAAACATTGTTTAGTGAAACCGCCTTCTAAACGTTATTAAAATTTTGTTGATGTTTAACATCCAAAATCACTTGGTAAGTATTTTTTTCAATTAAGTATCTTATACAGTATGTTTTCAGGTATTTGATTAGGCCTCAGTTTTAATTTTAAAGGTTTTTGTAATTTTTGTAAACAAACAAATCTCTGACCAATATCCCTGATAGCAATACCGCCACTTTCATGTATCGCCAGTGGCGATATTGCTTACACCTAGCAGAAGAACAACTCTGTCTTTTTCTTGATACTCTCCTTGAGTTTTTGCATATGTATTTTTTATTTTTAGGTAAACTATGCCTACAGAACGGAATCGAGGTATACGGGAAAAGTGGAGTGAGGAAAATATGCAAAATGCTATTGCAGCAGTACGGAATGGCATGTCCAAGAATATGGCGAGTAAGCAATTTTCGGTACCTCGTGGAACTCTTAGGGATTACTTAGCAAAAAATGTAACATTGAAATGTAGCATGGGTCGTAAATGTATTCTCACCAAAGAACAAGAAACAGAATTGTGTTCAAGGATTATTCGATTAGCAGAAGTAGGGTATCCGCTAACTTCTAAGGTGTTGCGCAGATGTGTCTTTAATTTTTGCGACGCCAACTCTATATGCCACTCATTTAATGAGGAAAAGAAGTTAGCTAGGCGTTTCTGGCTTAAAGGCTTTTTTACCCGCAGTCCTCAAATTCGAAAGCGGAAGGCTCAGAGTATGAATCCCGCCAGGGCCCAAAAGTTAAACCGGTTTATAGTGAATGACCACTTTGTAAAACTGCGTGAAATTTTGACTAACCTTAATGTTATGGGTAAACCTCAGCACATATACAATATGGATTTGAAAGGGTGTCGTTTGGCTCTCCATCACCAACAGTCGGTTCTGGCAAAGAAGGGAGCCAAACGAGTTCATTTTGTAGCTCATGAACATGGACAAAATGTCACAATAGTTTCCTGTGGAAATGCTTTGGGTTCTGCAGTTCCTCCTGTAGTGTTATTTAAGGGAAAACGAATGAAACAAGAATGGACCAATTCTCTACCACCAGGGAGTTTGGCGTTGATGACACCCAAAGGCAGCATGACCACAGAAACCTTTAAATTATGGCTTCAACATTTTTCCAAGTACAAAGTTCCTGGACCATGCCTATTAATTTTTGATAGTGCCAAATGTCACTTAGACTACACAATTGTCACCGTTGCTGAAGAACTGGGCATCACCTTGTATTGCCTTACCAAGTAATACAACCCACGAACTTCAACCCATGGATAAGGCTGTCTTTCGCTCTTTTGAGCACTATTGGGATGATGAAGTTCTCAAGTACTGGTCAAATCATAGAGACCGTTCTTTAACAAAACAACGTTTTGGTGCCCTTTTTTCGATTGTCTGGGATAAGTCCATGACCCCCTCTAATATTAAATCTGGGTTTTCCGCCACTGGCATCTTCCCCTTTAATCCAGATATTTTACCGGTTGAGGCATTTGCACCAAGCAGTGTAACCGAATATCAGGATCATCAAATATCGCCAAGCTTACAAGTAAGAACAGAGTTTTCAATCCTTCCAAAAAAATAAAAAACCGAGAACGAATTAGCAGCAGCGATGAATCTGAGGATGAAACTTTTGAGATGTCTGATAGTTCATCGGAAGACTAGTAATCAGAAATTAGTAAATCCTCCGAAACCACTGATGAGCACGATGTTTCTTTTAATGATATGCTTAATACACCAGAATTAGCACAAAAATCCGATGGAAAATTCCGAAAACCAGCAATTAACAGCAGAGCACAAGTTGTTACAAAAGATCTTTTTACTGAATTTACAGCCGGAAACAAGAAGACTAAGTCAGTGGCCACAACTTCAAAAAAAAGTGTACCAAAAAAGAAGACTGAACCAAAAAAAGTAGAAAGTTGATATTGCAAAGCATGCCGAGAAGATAGAGTTTCTGATATGCGCCTCTGTGTTATGTGCCAATCTTATTTGCATGATGACTGTCTAGGATTAACAAAAGAAGTCAAAATAGAGGGATATATCTGCCCTTACTGTTCCTAATTTTTGTTATTATTTGTGTACTTGCCTGGCCTAAATAAATACTATTTACAGAAATTAAGTTTTTCTTTACTTTTTTAAGAATTTATTTAAAATTCAACATATAAAATAGTTGGCGGTATTGCTAGCCCAGTGATGACAATATCGCCAATTTACAAAATAAAATAAAAAGTTAACAAATATCCTCTGTGTGTTTAAAATATTACCAAACAATTTAAAACTATTAGTAAATAGCCTAGATAATGGATCTTACTTATAAATTTTGATACCAAATATTAATTACCTATTGAAAAAAAAATTAAAAGCTTAGCATGGCGATATTGTATACACTTACCTTATAACGTCCGCCTATGACGGGGTCTCATCTTAGAAAACGCTAAAGACGCTACAGAAAACAAACTGATTTGTTTTCAATTGCGTTTTTTGCGAGACACACCGAACGCTACTCGCTTTTGGTGTAGTCACTCCTATATAATCCCATTATTTTGTTTTAGTCGCTAAAGACGCTTCACGCTAAAAACGCAAAAAACGCTTTCTGTGTGGCCGTAGGCTTAGGGTGTGCGAAATCAGTTTTAGTCCAGTCATGTTCTAGTCCATTCATTGTCCAGTATTTGTTGGATATAATCATAATGAACGGATAAGAAGGAAAGTATAATGAACCATATATACATAGAACAAATGGCGGAAGACGACAGAGTGGTGATGGTAGTAGAATAACAAGACGCACTAAAAAACGAGTTTGCGATGGACTTCATCACACAGCCACTCGCGTCCACTGCTGGACATAAGCTTCCCGCTATATAATCTCTGCCACTCCTCACGATCTCTCGCAGCATTCATCCAATTTGTATTGATTCTTTTTATATCCTTGGACCAGTGTGTGGGTGGACGACTTTTACACAATAAGCGTCCTGGGCCTCCACTAGATAATTCTCTTAGTCCACCGATTATCCGATCTTCTTGCCAGGTGTCCTGTCCCACTCCATTTCAAGTGAGTGATTCTGTCCACCGCGTCTAACAACCCAATCATCCTGCGTATAGTTGTATTAGGCACTTTATCTACAAGAGATAGGTCTAACATGGCTCGTTCTATTCTTCGTTGCGCTATTGCTTATTTTGTTCGCACTATTTTTGGTTAAGTTTAGAGTTTCAGAACCATATGTCAGTTCCAGTAGAACGCACTTATTATACACCTTCCGCTTCAGACAGATTTGAATGTCAGACCGGAATACATGTCTTAATTTACCAAAAATTTGTTTGTGTGCTTAATTGCGATGGACTGAAAGAGAGTAATGGGCTAATGAAGAAAATAGAAAAAATAGAATATCCAAAAATTCCAATTTCATTATTATTGTTTCAAGTGAAACATTGTCCATTACCTTTAAACAAACAGGCCTACCCTATCGTCGATCTGGAGATGTAAACAAACGGATAATGAACGATCTCTGAAAGTCGGGATCCCGGCGACGTAGACCACAGAGAACAATCGCCGTCGTAAATCATGGGGCCCGGCCGGCGCGGCGGCAACCTTCTCAGTTTTACCGCCACCGCCGCTCCGTGGTACGACCTCCCGACTACCGTACGGATTAAAACGTACCTAATCTGAATTTATTGGTGGTACCTACCTTTCGGTCCTTCTCTTCTTCATGCAAGAAAATACCGCACATAAAGCAGGTGTACTGCTATTAAATGCTTTTTCAAGCATAATCTTATGGAGTTTACTGGTGTTTTCATTGTGACGTGCATCAAAAAATAATTTTAATAATTATTTCTCTATAATAAAGCTATTAATATTTCATTAACGTATATTTTTTACCAAACCCAAATCTAACCTACAAAATATACGTTAATTAAATAATATTTGAACAATTTGTTAACGTATATTGACGATAGACAAATATAACAGATATAAACAATATAATATACCTAAACAAATAATACAAAAACTAATAATATATTAAGGTAGGTGTATACAATATCGCCATGTTGGCAATTTCGCCATGCCATGTGTAGTTTGTATTCCTATTTGATAGTTGGCGCCACCGATTCTGCCTTAGGGAAGAAATTTGCGACAAACAACGAGTAACGGTTGCTTTATAACCTCAAATTTCATTTTTCGTTGTGATTTTACCGGCAAAACATTGTTTAGTGAAACCGCCTTCTAAACGTTATTAAAAATTTTGTTGATGTTTAACATCCAAAATCACTTGCAATATTTTTTCAATTAAGTATCTTATACAGTATGTTTTCAGGTATTTGATTAGGCCTCAGTTTTAATTTTTAAAGGTTTTTGTAATTTTGTAAACAAACAAATCTCTGACCAATATCCCTGATAGCAATACCGCCACTTTCATGTATCGCCAGGGGCGATATTGCTTACCCTAGCAGAAGAACAACTCTGTCTTTTCTTGATACTCTCCTTGAGTTTTTTGCATATGTATTTTTTATTTTTAGGTAAACTATGCCTACAGAACGGAATCGAGGTATACGGGAAAAGTGGAGTGAGGAAAATATGCAAATGCTATTGCAGCAGTACGGAATGGCATGTCCAAGAATATGGCGAGTAAGCAATTTTCGGTACCTCGTGGAACTCTTAGGGATTACTTAGCAAAAAATGTAACATTGAAATGTAGCATGGGTCGTAAATGTATTCTCACCAAAGAACAAGAAACAGAATTGTGTTCAAGGATTATTCGATTAGCAGAAGTAGGGTATCCGCTAACTTCTAAGGTGTTGCGCAGATGTGTCTTTAATTTTTGCGACGCCAACTCTATATGCCACTCATTTAATGAGGAAAAAAGAAGTTAGCTGGGCGTTTCTGGCTTAAAGGCTTTTTACCCGCAGTCCTCAAATTCGAAAGCGGAAGGCTCAGAGTATGAATCCCGCCAGGGCCCAAAAAGTTAAACCGGTTTATAGTGAATGACCACTTTGTAAAACTGCGTGAAATTTTGACTAACCTTAATGTTATGGGTAAACCTCAGCACATATACAATATGGATTTGAAAGGGTGTCGTTTGGCTCTCCATCACCAACAGTCGGTTCTGGCAAAGAAGGGAGTTTTCAAACGAGTTCATTTTGTAGCTCATGAACATGGACAAAATGTCACAATAGTTTCCTGTGGAAATGCTTTGGGTTCTGCAGTTCCTCCTGTAGTGTTATTTAAGGAAAACAGAATGAAACAAGAATGGACCAATTCTCTACCACCATGGAGTTTGGCGTTGATGACACCCAAAGGCAGCATGACCACAGAAACCTTTAAATTATAAGCTTCAACATTTTTCCAAGTACAAAGTTCCTGGACCATGCCTATTAATTTTTGATGGTGCTAAATGTCACTTAGACTACACAATTGTCACCGTTGCTGAAGAACTGGGCATCACCTTGTATTGCCTTACCAAGTAATACAACCCACGAACTTCAACCCATGGATAAGGCTGTCTTTCGCTCTTTTGAGCACTATTGGGATGATGAAGTTCTCAAGTACTGGTCAAATCATAGAGACCGTTCTTTAACAAAACAACGTTTTGGTGCCCTTTTCGATTGTCTGGGATAAGTCCATGACCCCTCTAATATTAAATCTGGGTTTTCCGCCACTGGCATCTTCCCCTTTAATCCAGATATTTTACCGGTTGAGGCATTTGCACCAAGCAGTGTAACCGAATATCAGGATCATCAAATATCGCCAAGCTTACAAGTAAGAACAGAGTTTTCAATCCTTCCAAAAAATAAAAAACCGAGAACGAATTAGCAGCAGCGATGAATCTGAGGATGAAACTTTTGAGATGTCTGATAGTTCATCGGAAGACTAGTAATCAGAAATTAGTAAATCCTCGAAACCACTGATGAGCACGATGTTTCTTTTAATGATATGCTTAATACACCAGAATTAGCACAAAATCCGATGGAAAATTCCGAAAACCAGCAATTAACAGCAGAGCACAAAGTTGTTACAAAAGATCTTTTTAGTGAATTTACAGCCGGAAACAAAGAAGACTAAGTCAGTGGCCACAACTTCAAAAAAAAGTGTACCAAAAAGAAGACTGAACCAAAAAAAGTAGAAAGTTGATATTGCAAAGCATGCCGAGAAGATAGAGTTTCTGATATGCGCCTCTGTGTTATGTGCCAATCTTATTTGCATGATGACTGTCTAGGATTAACAAAAGAAGTCAAAATAGAGGGATATATCTGCCCTTACTGTTCCTAATTTTTGTTATTATTTACTTAGTTACTAAAAGTTTGTGTACTTGCCTGGCCTAAATAAATACTATTTACAGAAATTAAGTTTTTCTTTACTTTTTTAAGAATTTATTTAAAATTCAACATATAAAATAGTTGGCGGTATTGCTCGCCCAGTGATGACAATATCGCCAATTTACAAAATAAAATAAAAAATTAACAAATATTCTCTGTGTGCTTAAAATATTACCAAACAATTTAAAACTATTAGTAAATAGCCTAGATAATGCATCTTACTTATAAATTTTGATACCAAATATTAATTACCTATTGAAAAAAAAATTAAAAGCTTAGCATGTCGATATTGTATACACTTACCTTATATTATATAATATAAATATATAAATTATAATATATTATTTTAATGAGAGGATCTAGCTCTAGAATTTTGCCAAATTGAATTTCTTAACTTATTGTGTATTAATATTTTATCTTTTATATTTTTTAAAAGAAAATCCTTGTTAATTTAAGTAATTATTATTGACTACTACAGATGTTGTAAATTATAAATTTTTTGTTTGTTGTTTTTTGATAATTTTCTGGACCATTTGCAAAATTTAAATATACCTATTTCGACAAGCTTGTTTAACAAAAAGGATTTATAAACATAACAGTTATCAGATTTAATTCCCAGGCAAATAATATTTCTTAAAAATAATTTATTTTTAATTTTGGTAGCTAAGAATTCTTGATCTTTTTATACTTATCAAAATATCTTTTGAAAGTGGCCATTGATCTGGATACAACACGGTCAATTTCTGTATCAGCAATTACAAGGGATCTTGGCCAGTAAAACTTTTATTAAGCAAAAATACCTGTGAAGAATCTGCCAAATTTAATTTGATTGAAAATTTGATTTACAATTGGAACACATAAACTTTTCAATCACTCGTCTAACTAAATATCCGGAATAATAAAAAATTGGCAGATTCTTCCAGGCTCTTTTTACCTTTCGGTAATAAAGGTGCATTCTCTTCCAATTCAGATTGCAGATCATTGTCGCTATCTGAATCTAGAGAACACACCTTCTCTTGGGTCATGGTATTAATTATATAATGGAAAATAAATTTCTTGCAGTTTTTAGGTATATAATAAAATTATATAAGAGTTTCTTGCCTTGAACTGCTAATATAGAAATTAATTCCACGCTGTGTTCGTCATAATGTGGATCAGCCTGCTTGGTATTAATTATTATATTATTTTTAGGAACATCCTTTTTAATTCCTGACAAGAGAATTTGAGTGTCTGTATCCTCTTCACAATTTGAAATCTTGGATGGTGACAATAGACAAGTTATGGTTTTAATTCTAAAGAATAGTCGAAATGCTTTGGCGGTTGGATTTAAATTCC
Source organism: Sitophilus oryzae (assembly GCF_002938485.1). Classification (NCBI taxonomy): domain Eukaryota; kingdom Metazoa; phylum Arthropoda; class Insecta; order Coleoptera; family Curculionidae; genus Sitophilus; species Sitophilus oryzae. The sequence goes on along the minus strand of NW_022146968.1, from coordinate 394,408 downwards.
AACCACCACGTTGTCTAGCCATTGAAAACAAATTTTCCAAGTCCACAAAAAATCCAAGCCTTGGTTGAGCCTGTTCGTTAGAATAAAATGGATATTTTCCTTTTTTTCGCTTTCAAAAAGTGGTTCTATCGCGTTAATAGTTTGGATAATGCCGTCAAAACATGGAGGTCTACTTTCGAATAATCCTGTCTTTCCCTTTTTATAATTTAACTTTCGTAGAGATTTAAATATACTATTACCTTTTTGAAAAACATCTTTTACTGATCTACTATGTTCACTCAGTCCACAATTAAAAGGAGTTCTTGCAAATGGGCGTTTGCTGTTAAGAGCATCAAATAGATTGTTCATGGTCTCAATAAAATCTGCTGTATGACTGCCTATTTCATTTGGTATAAATCGCTTAGTCACACATTTTAATGGCAGCGGCTATAGTATTTGAGAATAATTGCAATGTTAAGGAACACGACATCTTTTCAAAAGAATTCGGGTTTATATATTTTCCGTTATTTTTGGGATCGTTCTTATTGTAGGGGAAGATACATCAATTTCGTATGTTTTTCTAATAACATCGAAATTAATTGTTTTCTCTCCCAAAAGGAACTTCTTAGCGGACAACAAATTACTCCGAATACTTTTGAAAAGATGCGGAGCATCAAACAAAGCGAATATTTTGCTCTTGTTAAAATAAAAATAAGGGTTGTCCTTAGTAACACTGAGTAATTTAAAGGCGGATCGATTACTACTTCCCTGGTCACAAACAATGGCTTTCGGGATAAAACCTATATCATGTAGGGTTTCTAGGATATACTCAATTAAAACATTTTCCATAATGAATAAATTTCAAAATTTCCATAATGAATAAATTCCTCTGATGGAGAAAACTAAAACATGCGTAGCTTCTTTCGGTTTGCGTCTTAAGGAGCCTAAGTCCTCAAAACCTTCTATAATATCTAGTTTTTTGTTGTATTTCAGACATTGTTTGATTTTTTTTTCATTTTTCTCCATACCTGTACACTTCAGCTTTAGACAGGTTTTTTATATTATCATCCACACCAGTTTTAAAATTATTCTGTCCAATCCATTTTCGAATAGTTGATGTAGATGGTAATATAATCCCCTTTTGCCTTAAAAACTTGTAAGCTGAACGTGATTTGTAATAAAATGATATAGCCAACTCCTTTTCGTGTTGGGAGTAGAGTGTTCGACGTTTACCTCGAATTTGCATCAAAACAAATGTTTTTGCAGTTATAGATAAAAATTATAAAAAAGGTAATAACTTTAAAATGGTTAATTTTGATTTATTTAATTTATCTTTTAATCTGTTGATTTTTCTTTTAAAATGGTCAATCCTCTTTTTTTTTTGAAAAGTGATAGTTTTTTTAAGTTTTATTTTTCTTGGTGTGGTTATATTGTCCGGGAGGTTAGTAATTTTTTGTAAAAAGTTATTTTCCATTTTAAAGTTTAAGTTCTTTTTACATGAGGGCGATGGTCCTGGCGAATTATTGCGTGGACTACAAAGAAGTAGACCACTATCCATGTCCAAGTACGTCCGTTTGGGTATAAGGACTCTTAAGTTTTCTTCAGTATCCACATTTTTTTCAAAATGAGTAGGAACCGCATCATCCTTTAAATAATACTTTTTTTGGGTCTTGTAATTGCTGTCAATAAAATGTTTTCACATATACATATAACGGTTTCTCAACAAGTCTTCTGGCAGACCAACTAGTTGGGCGTTTCCTAAAAACAATCAGTGTTCTTTAGGTTACCATACAAGTGCTAAAAGTATTTTTTTGTACCCGTTTTTATTATTTTTTATTATTAAGTTAAATACTTTTACAGAATAAAACGACCTAGAACAAATTGAGGATTTTAGAATAGATTTTTAACTTTTAATTAGGTACCTAATTCAATTTAAATCCGTTGAATGATAATGGATTGTAGGTAATTTTTTTGTATAAAAAAAACATAAAAATAAAAAATATAAAAAAACATAAAACATAAAAAAATCCCGTCGAAAATCCCAATAGATTGCAAGTTTGTAGAATTGGCTCGAGAAAAATAATATACTTTAGCTCTCGGTATTTTGTCAATACCAACCTCGAGCTAAAATCTAATACTTTTTCCCCTTGTATAATAAATAACTGTGTTCATTCCTGCAAAATCATATTTTTATCCAAAACTCAATTTTTTCAAATAGATTAAAATGAGCCATTATTAGCATAAATATTCGGAATAAGCATTTTATTACGAATAATTTGATACCACACACTTGATATTTAGACCTAAATTTTTTATCGAAAAATGTAAGAAAAAATTAGGGATTCCCTTTAAAAATCTAAAATTGCAGTAATAGGTAGATACTCTTAAGCATAATAAAAAATAATAAATTTAAGTTTGAATACCTATTAATTCGGATTAACAATTCACTTCTATATAATAAATTTTTAAAGTTAATTATATTAGTCTTAACTTACCACATTTTAAGACCCAATTTTCATAAACATTTTTCCTTTTTATGGGAAATCTAAACATTTTTACATGATCATTTCGCCTTAATGATCCACAAAAATATTGGCATTGATCACCACCTGCAACAGGAGACATTTTGTATAAATAAATGAATTAAATCGTCAAAAATCGAATACGCCGTTACGACGCGTCTGCACAACTCCCACGCCGCCGCCGGCACGCTGATCGGACAAAACAAAGATGGAAATAAAAATAGATAATTTAAATTGAAAAACATCGAAATTGTTAGTTTTACAGTAATTTCACCATCTGCGATAGCAGCTATCGTATTGCTTTTGTGTGCTTTCGGATATTGACCATAAAATTGTTGTAATACAGCTTTCTGGAATTCCTCTCTTCAGCATGACATCCTGATAATTTCCCTGCCACCAACGTAAGGGTCGGATGAAGAGGGTGTGGTGTTTGAAGGTGAAAGTAAGAGGTCGGGTTCTGGTTTTATATAAATCGGGTTATCTATCAGTAATTTGTTAAAGAGGGGGTACCAGTTTTGCGAACTCCAGTTAGGTACTACAACAATACCCGTTGCTTGGTCTTCGATAATTTTATTTAAAGTTTTTGAAATTAGAGAGAATGGTGGAAATGCATAAAAGAAATTACTCCATTTTATTTTTTTGCCGTCCGGGCCCCATGAAACAAATATTAGCCATTTGGTATTTAATTTTGAGGCAAAAAGGTCAATTTCCGGTGATCCAAATTTTCTGCATATAAAAATAAATTTATCCTGTTTTAATTGGTATTCTGTTTCTAGAGACTTTGTTCGAGTTGCTGAGTCCGCCAATTTATTTTCTTTGGAAGCTATGTATGATGCAAATATGTGTATATTTTTATTTTTGCACCAGTCCCAAATTTGTTTAGATATTTTATTTATAGGTTTTCGTGTTGAACACTGCCTTTTTTATTCATGCAGGCAATGGCTGTTTTGTTGTCTATACGTATATATATATGTTACAATTTTTGTAGGTTTTCCCGAAAGATTTTAGCGCGTATAAGACTAAGTAATTCTAAAAAAATTATGTGTCTTTGAATTTCCCATGGGGACCAAAACCCATGAATTGAATTGCCCTCAAGGTGTGCCCCCCACCCCGTTTTGGAAGCATTTGTAAAGATCGTAATTAAGAATGTTTTTGAAATGTCAATTTTCTCATATGAATTTAATATATGTTCAAGCCACCAATCAAATTCGGGATTTAAGCTGTTTGGTAATTTTACGGTGGATCTATATTTTTTATAATGTTTGAGAATTACATATTTTATTCTTTCAAATGGTTTTATATGATTCCAGCCATAAGACACCGCTGGATAAGCAGCTACTAACTTTCCAATTAGATTGGCAAAGTTTTTAATTGTGCATTTAGGGCTATTTTTTATAGAAAGAATATTATTGAGTACAGCATTTTTCTTTTCAATTGGAAGGAGTAGTTGCATTGTAACTGTATTAAAGGTATAACCTAAAAATATTAACTTATTTGTTGGTTTCGTAACACTTTTTTCCCAGTTGATATGAGAAATCCTAACTTACTAAGTAATGTAATTGTTTTATTGACTATTTTTTGGCATTTTAACTCGGACGAGTCTATTAGAAGAAAATCATCTAAGTAAGCAATTAGCAAGATATTTTCCTCCCTTAGACTTCGTAGTACTAGTTTTAGAAGTCTTGTAAATATGTAAGGAGCTATATTGAGGCCGAAAGGTAGACAATTAAACTGATATAATTTGATATTAAAAGAGAAACGGAGGTATTTTCTATGACTTTTATATATAGGAATAAGGTAGTAAGCATCTTTTAAATCAATGCTTGCCAAAAAAGATTTTTTTGAGTCGAGCCTTAAGGCGTTTGTTTGTTACTTAATAGAGAATTTGAATTTAGCGCCTAAAGCGCGCCATATTGGCGACGTAGAGAATGATAGCAGCCATGTTCAAGAAAACAACTGTGCACACATTCTTGTAAATCACACATAAAAAATAAAGTTTCATATAAGTTGCAACTTCTTTCAATCCACAACATACACACAAAAATCAACAGTCCACTGCACAATCATATTCAATTAGCTCTTTCTCCTAAGGCAAGATATACGGAATTAAACAAATTAAATATATGCTGTAATTGTTTACAATTCGGACATTCAGTAAATACATGTCGAAGTAGTAGTGCTTGTAAGCAATGTCATAAACGACATATCACTGTACTGCATTTTAATAATTATATTGTCAAAGAAAAAAACGTTACAGATTCCCCTACATCAAATTGCACAGAATTATCTACAGTTCAACCAACACATTCCAGTGTTCACATATCACAAGAACGTCAGGTTCTGTCAAATTCAGAAGATTCCATGGTGAACGTGATTTCTCTAGAACAAAATTTGTTACATTCCAAATCAGTAAATGAGCAAGTATTGTTATCCACCGTGCAATACATGTTTTTGATATAAATAATAAGCCTGTCAAATGTAGAGCATTATTAGATTCAGGTTCTCAATGGAATTTTATGACTCATGAATTATTCAAAGTGCTTAAATTAGACGCTTTACTGATTCAAATACCGGTAACAGGAATTAATCAAACAAAGTTAAATATTAATAAAAAAGTTTTTGCCAAAGTTAAGTCAACTGATAGCTCGTATAGTTCAAATCTGTCATTTTTAATTTTAAACAAAATAATAAGTGAGTTGCCACAGTATTATTTTAGTCCTTCCGAGTTGAATATTCCAGACAATATTGAAATATCAGATCCAGAGTATAATAAACCAGGTAAGATAGACATGCTGTTAGGCAGCGGAGTTTTCTTTTCTTTACTATCATCAGGCAAAATCGAACTAAATAAATATGGTCTTATCTTACAACAAACTAAATTAGGTTGGATATTAGCCGGTCCATTACAAATTCCCGAGTCAAACTCTTCTGAAATAGTCTCTTGTTCTAATGTAGCTTCCAATTGCTTTTAATCAATGTAATCTTATAAACGACTCAAACTGTACAATTCGTTTGAGTCCAATGTAGATCTTAGATCTGTTAACTTTTTTTTTTATTAAATAAAACATTTTGTTAAAAACAACTTGTCTCGAGTTTCTCATTTAACTGGCGCAGTCGGTAGGATATTCCGAACGCGGAGTGTTAAATAGTACCGATTTAAGGTGAATATTCGCGCGTTCGCTTCAAGTGTTAATCCGGAATACGCCTTCTTCCCGGGACCTGGAAGAAAATAGCACCGATTTGGGCGTATCTTCTTACAGGTTCCAACGTTACTTGGTCACGAGAGGCAAGAAAGAAGAAGACGCCAAGACTTCTGTTGGCTCCACAAAACAGTAGGTCTTCAAAATATTGGGGATCTTCTGTCTGGCTGTCTGGAAGGACAAACATCGCCGTCCAACAGTACGTCTGGTGAGGACAAACATCGCCAACCCAGACATAGTTAAGAACTAGAATAAGAAGAAACAACAAACAAAGAAAAAAAAAGAAACCCACAGCAGGAATGTCTACAAGCATCACCCTGTAAGTAGAAGTTTTAGAAGTTTTTTTGAATTTTGAAGATTTTGTGAAGTTTTGTGCTATACGAAATTTCGTGACTTTTCGTGATTTTCGCGAAGCTGCTTGATAAAAAATTAAAAAATACGCCTTTCGGAACTAATCAAGTTAGAGAGTTTGTGACAGTAAATTTAGTTTTAAGATAATCTCTCTTTAAATTTTTGTCACTTTTATTTTATTTTAAGGATACATATCGTTTTTTCTCCCTTCTAAGTGTATTTCGAAAGAAAGCAAGATTGACGAAATAATAAACGATATTATCAATAATTTAACCGATCTTTCTATTGATAATATTGCAAATCAGATAATAATGCCAGAAACAAATTATAATTTATTACGTTTTCAGTCAGATAATATTCCTAAATTTGACGGGAACCCAAAATTATTACAAAGATATTTAAATTCATGTGAAAACTTAATAAAAGCTTTTCAAGATATAGCAAATCCCAACGCACAAATTAACATATGTCTCACAGACACTGTCTTAGGAAAACTAACTGGTAGAGCAGCCGATCTTATTGTCTCTCGCTCAGAACTAAAAACATGGACTGATATTAAAAATACATTAATAAATTGTTTTGCTGATCAAAGATCAATTGATTGCTTAATACAAGATTTAATTAATTTAAAACCATTCAAAAATGAATCTCCTATAAATTTTGGAATGCGTATCCAAGATTCACGCAGTTTATTATTTTCAAAATTAAATGCAACAAATGAACTTGCAACTGAAAAATTAATGAAAATTAGACATTATGAAGAATTTGCTTTAAAAACTTTTATAAATGGATTGCCTTATAATCTTCAATTAATTGTGAGATTAAAAAATCCAGATTGTCTAGAAAAAGCCATGTCTTTCGTTCGAGAAGAAGAAAATTTCCTATATTTTAAAAATCACTCGTATAATAATACACATACACAACAATCGTTAAGACACCCAACACCTCAAACAAAAACACAACATAATTATAAATCACATATTCCTATTTTTAAACCTAATTATCAACCAATGTATAGTCAATTTAATAATAATAATCACCAAAATTATTCTAATTATGGTATAAGGGATAGATTACTGGATACACGAACTTTTATGCCAAGGCAAAATCAATTTAGTAATCAACCAAGTACATCTAATCAATTTCAAAGAAATTTGCCAAATAATAATCAACAATTTGGAAGACCTAATTTTGGACAAAGACCAAATTCAAACACTTTTAGACAAAATAAACCAAGTTCGTCTAATAGTAGACTAAATAGAGTTGAACCAATGGACACGAGTTCAGGAAACACTGTTTTACACCAAAACATTATAACACGTTCAGACATAGAACAATCTAACACACAAAATAACACTCAAAATACAAATAATGATTTTGAAAACACTAATAATGACTTTGAATATAATAACACAAATGAATGTTCTAATTATCCAAATATGACTAATTTTAATGATCAATTTTATGATGAACAATATAATCAATATGACTTAGAAAATTTTAATCAAGAAGAAGTTTTAGAATCTCCTGAAGATCAAAATTTTCAGATGATTTCGACTACACAACCATCGATATAGCATATCTAAATAATTATTGTATTGAATTACCTTTTATTATTTTACCTGAGTTGAATGCAAAATTTTTAATTGACACAGGTAGTACAAAAAGTTTCATAAATCCAGAAATTGCTTATAATTATTTTCAAGATTTTATTAAAGAAGAAATTTTTCAAGTTCAAACTACACATGCTGTTTCATTTCATAATGAAGTTGCTATTTTACCTATATTTCCAAGTTTTAATTCACCTGGTATACATAAATTTTATTTATTTAATTTTTCAAATAAATTTGACGGTCTCATAGGACTAGACCTCTTAATGCAATTAAATGCTAACTTAGATTTTAATTCTCTCTCTTTAAAAACGCCTAACACGCAAATTCCAATTGAATATCAGACTAAAATGAATAAACCTATTATAAATAATAATATACAGAGTTGTACTCATGTAATTTCTCCTAGAAGTATACAAAAAATTAAAATACCTGTAAAATTAAATAATGGATATGGAATTTTAAAATATCAAAAAGCAAATGAAATTGAAATACCTGAATGTCTAGTAAAAATAGAAAATAACTTTGCATTTACTACTATTTTAAATAATTCTTCAAATTCTGTAAATGTATCATTTATTGAACCTTTTGACATTGAACCAGTAAATATAAATGAATTAAATTTTATTAATTCTGACAATAATATTGAACAAGTAAATAAAAATCAAGATAATTTATTAAAATCTAATTTAAAAAATTTAAGACTTGATCATTGTAATTCTGAAGAAAAACAAGCTATCAGAAAATTATGTTTAGAATTTCGAGATATTTTTCATCATGAAGATATACCTTTATCTTTTACTAATGCCATTAAACATGACATAAAATTAAAAAATGAAACACCTCTTTATACTAAAAGTTATAGATATCCAGAAGTACATAAAAATGAAGTAAAAAGTCAAATTAATAAATTACTTTCTCAAAATATTATAAGACCTTCAAATTCACCTTGGTCTTCACCAATTTGGATAGTACCTAAAAAACTAGACGCATCAAATAAACAAAAATGGCGTATGGTCATTGATTATCGAAAATTAAATGAACAAACTATCGACGATAAATTTCCTTTACCAAATATAACTGAAATTCTAGATAAATTAGGCAAAGCTAACTATTTTACAACATTAGATCTTGCTAATGGTTTTCACCAAATGAAATAAATTCTAATGATATTTCTAAAACTGCCTTTAGCACAGATACAGGACATTTTGAATTTTTAAGAATGCCCTTTGGTTTAAAAAATGCTCCAGCAACATTTCAAAGAGTAATGAATAATATTTTAAGAGGTTTACAAAATGAAATTTGTTTTGTTTACTTAGATGATATAATTATTTTCAGTACTAGTTTACAAGAGCATATCGAAAAGTTAAGAAAAATATTTTCAAGATTAAGAACTTATCGTTTTAAAATACAATTAGATAAATCTGAATTCTTAAGAAAAGAAGTTCAATATTTAGGACACATAGTTTCTCAAGAAGGTATTAAACCTAACCCTAATAAAATAAATGCTGTAAAAAATTTTCCAATACCTAGAAGCCAAAAAGAAATAAATCATTTCTTGGTTTGGTAGGCTATTATCGCAGATTTATTAAAGATTTTGCAAAAATTACAAAACCTTTAACTAAATGTTTAAAGAAAAATGCTAAAATAATTCATTCTAAAGAATTTGTTGATTCTTTTGAACACTGTAAATCTTTATTAATAAATTCTCCAATTTTACAATATCCTGATTTTAATAAACCTTTTATTTTTTTAACTACTGACGCAAGCAATTATGCTTTAGGCGCAATTCTTTCTCAAGGAACTGTTTCTAACGATAAACCGATAGCTTTTGCTTCGAGAACTTTAAACGAATCTGAAACTAAATATTCAACAATAGAAAAAGAACTTTTAGCTATTGTTTGGGCATGTAAATATTTTCGTCCTTATCTTTTTGGAAGAAAATTTTATATTTATACAGATCATAGACCATTAACTTGGCTTTTCAATTTAAAAGAACCTAATTCTAAATTAGTTCGATGGCGATTACGTTTAGAAGAATTTGATTATCAGATAATTTATAAAAAAGGAACAAAAAATTCAAATGCTGACGCACTGTCTAGAATACAACTTAATATGTATGAAAATGAATCAATGATAAATAATCCTGGCGACTCAGATTTCAACGTCGTAGATTATATGAAAAATTTAGCTGACAATTTATCGCTAGATGAACAAGGTTCTAGTTCAAAAATAAATGTTATCTCTGACATACAAGTTAAACCTCCAGATTCTGATGCAACTGCACACTCTAATGCAAATGATAATGACAATACAACAATGACTATTATTGATGAAATTATAAACAATAAGTCTATTCAATACATTGTGTCAAAGTCACCTCACCACACAATAAAAGTTAAGTTCGAAATGATATTTAAAAATAACGTTAATTACGTCACTGTGCCTAACAATGAACAAATAATAAAACAATTTCTTAAAGAATATTTAATAGGTGATAAAACTTCTTATATTTATTTTGTTGATAAAGAACTTGTCAATACTTTTTCTAAAGTTTACTTAGCTCATTTTAATAAACCAAAATTAATACAATGTACGAAACTTGTCAATAATATTATTGAAAAAGAAGAACAAAATTTATTAATTAAACACCAACATGAAAGTAAAATAATCATAGAGGTATTAATGAAACCTATGATCGATTAAAAACCAATTATTATTGGCCTAAATTAAAGAATTCTGTTGAAGAATATATAAATGATTGCATTACTTGTCAAACACAAAAATATAGTCGATTAAAATCTTACATTCCTTTAGTCAAGACTGACACACCCTGTAAGCCATTTCAAGTTATACACCTAGACACTTTTATATTTGAAAAACAAAACTTTTTAACTATATTTGACAAATTTTCTAAATTTGGTCAAGCTTATATTTATGATAAAAATGCAAAATCAGTTTGTGATAAATTGATTAACTATTTTTCATTTTTTGGTTGTCCAGAAAATATTGTTACTGATAATGGTTCTCAATTTAATAATGGTTCTGAATTTAATAATGATTTAGTAAAAGAATTTTTAAAAGCTCATAAAATTAATGTTCATTTTGGAACTAGTGGACATCATGAATCTAATTCACCAATTGAAAGATTTCATTCAACTTTAATTGAACGTTTAATAGTTTAAAATCAAAAGATAAAGATAAAAGTTTAAATGAACTAATGACTTTTGCTATAATTGCATATAACAGTACTACACACACAGTTACAAAGTTTACACCCTTTGAACTTGTTTTTGGACACACAAATTCGAGAGATCCTTTAGATTTAATCTCGAATACATTTTACTCTGAATACATGAATACACATAAAACAAAAATTAATGATATGTATAACAAGTTGTACAAAAAACTGACGAACAAAAAGAAAAAGTTATCTCAAAAACTAATATTAAAGGTAACGAAAATTTAGAATTTAAAATTAATCAGAAAGTTTACAAAAAACTATCAGAAAGAAGTAAATCAAAATCTAAATTTAGTGGTCCTTACATAATTAAGGAATTACTTGAACATAATAAAGTAAAAATTGCTAACGCAAATAAACCTTCAAAAACTGAGGTTATACATATTAAAGAACTAAAAAAGCCCCTTATTACAGATTCCTCGGAATAGGGTTATTACTACAATATTACACACAACACACTAACATTCGAGCATAAATCTTGAAAACCTTGATTAATTTAATGCTGAAAAAATGATCTAAAGATTAATAAAAAATATGTATGAATTTTACTTAATCGATATTTAATAAATACATAAACATCAAATTTTTAAATAATCAAACCAATGATGACTTATTACATGATCATTTATTGTCTGAATGCAATTAAAAAACAAACATTTATATAAAGAAAAAACTACCCTTTAAACATACAAAAGAAAATATGTTAAATATTAAAATTTGTTTAGAAATTAAGAACTATATGAAAAACCAACATGTATTTTACTATTGAGTTACCCCTCGTAATTCACATTCCATATTAACTGAATGTATTGTTTTATTTATCTGCTTTAAAAGATAATAAATATCAAATAACGACATCTACTTTAATTAATTAATGACTATCTTTGTTACTTTTATAACTGTAAAAAATATATATGTATAATAATATTGTTTCTCATTTTTTTTGTAATTTTATTATAAATTAACATTTCTTAATATTGATTTTGACATTCAATATATTGATAAAAATAAATATGTTTTAATAATAAATTGTATAATTATTGTTATATAATATTAATATTGTCATAATATAATATTGATTTTTATATAAATTATTATATAATGAACTTTTACTAATAATAAACATTCAAGTGAATTAAATATTGTAATAAATGAATTTAATGAATTAAAAAATAAATATACTGTTTTAAAGTTATATACAAATTTTATGACGTCATTTTGAAACTAATGAATTTACCTAATATTGTCTTAAAATGTAACGAAACGGTTTATGTTAAATCTATTTATGACAATGTAAAATTGTTCAATTTAAATAATATCCATTTAAATAAAATCGATGATTTGCAAAAACAAATCAATATTCAAAAAGAAAATAATGATTTATTTCTTAAACCAATACATTTTAATACTATAAGTATTTGGACAATTTTACTATATATAATCCTTATTATTATATTTTTATATATTTGTAAAAGGTATTTATGGCCAAAAATAAGTAATTATTTTATTAAAAATAAGAAAAATCGAAATATTCATTTAAATAATGAAATTACTATATAAGGCCATAAAAACTTTAAAAAGTTTATATGTCCATCTTAGGGTGGAGGAGTTACATCCTGTACATTAGGTTTAGTACACATAAAAATGTACTTGCTTTGTAATCAATGTAATCTTATAAATACGACTCAAACTGTACAATTCGTTTGAGTCCAATGTAGATCTTAGAGCTGTTAACTTCGGTTTTTATTAAATAAAACATTTTTTAAAAACAACTTGTCTCGAGTTTCTCATTTAACTCATTACAAATTCCCGAGTCAAACTCTTCTGAAATAGTCTCTTGTTCTAATGTAGCTTCCAATTGTCTTTTTACGCAAAATGATAAATTTCTAAACGATCAACTCGAGCGTTTTTGGCAAATTGAAGATCTGTCATCTGATAATTTTTTTTTCCACAATAGGCCGTCCTCTGCCGGAAACACTGCGACCTGTGAGGTCTATTGTGTTTGTCCCCTTTCTATATCTGCACCCATTCTCCTATCCCTGTGCCCTGCACTAACTTATGCAGGTCCTTGATATGATAGTTCCTCCGGTTCTAGCCTAGCTTTCTCAAATAAAAAGTGTCGCTTGCGATCCAGAGCCTCGCAGTGACATATTATGTGCTCCGCTGTTTCAGGATCTTTAGCGCAAAGTCTGCAGCAAAGACTTCCTTGATACAGATTGAGCTTGTTCAGGTAACACTTGACAGCCATATGTCCTGTCAAGAGGACTGTTGTAATCCGCAATTTATTCCTGCTAAGCATTAGCAGTTCTTTTGCGGTTTTGGAGCTAGGTCCTTGGATAAAAGCCTTGCTGTGCCTGTGCCCGTGTCGGTTTCTCCAGTGGACATTCTGCTTTTTCCTGATCCAGAGTTTTAGTGCACTACGGGCCATACATTTGGGTATTCCCAGTACTGGCTCTGGACCAAGATAAGATGCCGATGATCCTTGCCTAGCTAGCTCATCGGCTTTTTCGTTGCCTTGGATGCCGCTGTGGCCCGGCACCTAGAATAATTTAATTCTGTTCCGTCGAGCCATAGCTTCCAGTTCACCTAGGCATTCCCAGACGAGTCTCGACGATACCTTTGGGCTCATAAGCGCCCCAAGTGCCGCCTGTCTGTTTGAGCATATATTGATGAGCTTATCTGAATAAGCTCTTCTATTGTTTTCTTTCGCACATCGTAGAATGGCGAAGATTTCTGTCTGGAATACGGTTGAGTCTTTACCCAAGGAAAACGATAAACTTACCCTTGGTCTTTCCCGAAATACTCCAGCTCCTGTTCCTTCAGCGGTCTTTGACCCGTCTGTATACCAGGTTAGTCCATCCTGAAGGAATGTTATATCTGTCCACATTCCTCGATCCATTTTGTTCACCTCGAATGGTTTGTGATAGTGATAAAGAGGGGTCATTTGGTCCGATCTTATTTGGAGTAGAGGTCCTCCGATAGGATTTCCCATCTTTGAGTGTCCTGTTTCTGTCCTATTTCCCAGAGACAAGACACTTTGTTGTCGATAGAGTCCCATTCTTGCCTCCGCCTGGATCACTATGTGAAGAGGCGGAAGGTCCAGAAGCGCCTCCATTGATGCAGTGGGCGTTGATTTCATTGCCCCTTTATGCTCAGACAAGCAAGTCTTTGCACCTTACTAAGACTGAGCATTGTTGTTTGTTGCATTACCTTAGGCCACCATACCAAGGATGCATATGTTACTGAAGGCCTCACCATTCCAGTGTACAGCCAGTGCACCATCTGTGGTCTGAGGCCCCAGATTTTTCCATGAAGTGGTCTGACTACCGCTAGTGTAGTCACCGCCCTCCTTGTGACATTTTCCAAATGTCGGTTACAAGTCAGTTTGGTATCCAGCATGATTCCTAGATACTTGACCTCCCCCGAGAGAGGAATCTCATCACCGCAGAGTCTTAGAAGTCCTTGTCCCTCCAAAATTCTTCGTTTGGTGAAGGGGATTATTACGGTCTTTGTAGGACTGATATTTAGTCCCTCCCGTGTCACCCATGATTCCACAATCTTCAGGGCCCTTTGCATTTGCTCCCTTACTGTTGTGTTAAACTTGCCTCTGACTAACACGACCAAATCGTCTGCGTATCCCAAACCAGCCCAGTTGATACTATCAAGCAGTCCGTCCATAACGAGATTCCACAGCAGAGGGGAGAGAACTCCACCCTGCGGGCATCCTCCCGCCACCCGGACTGCAACAGTCTCATTTAGTAGGGTGGTATATGCCACTCGACTTTTGAGCATGCAGTCTATCCACCTGCAGCAGGTCTCCTCTAATCCGAGGTTCCTTGTAGCTCTCGTCAGTGACTGAAATGAGGTGTTATCAAACGCCCCTTCTATGTCGAGGAATGCCCCTAAAAGCACTTCTCTTGTTTCGAACGTCGACTCCACTTTGCTTACTAGTCATCTGATAATACTAAGTTGTCAAATGAAGAACTTGATTGTGAAATACATTTTTGAAAACATTTTGAACAGGACACTACCGGTCGTTACACAGTACAACTTCCGTTGAAGAGCAATCATACTGAATTAGGTGAATCAGTAAGTACAGCAATCCAGCGTTTAAAGCACCTGGATAGTAAGTTAGCACGCAATGATGACTTACGTAAACAATATCATGAATTTCTGCAAGAATATGAAGACTTAGTCAAGAGTTAATATCGAATTGGATAAATCCAATGAAATACATAATTATTTACCACATCACGCGGTAGTAAAAGAAGATAGTAGTACTACACGTGTAAGAGTAGTTTTTGATGCATCATCTAAAACGGCATCAGGGTTGTCTTTGAATGATGTGATGATGATAGGTCCTGTTCAGAGGAACTTATTTGATATTTTAGTACACTTACGCATATTTAATGTAGTCATTACAGCGGACGTTGCAAAAATGTACCGACAAATATTTGTCCATGAATCGCAGCGCAATTTACAAAGAATTGTATGGCGCAAAGAACCATCGCAAGAAGTTAAACATTATCAGTTGAATACAATTACTTATGGAACAGCTAGCGCTTCCTTTCTAGCCACACGTACTCTACATCAAATTGGGCTTAATTGCAAGGATACTGAGCCTATAGTTAGTGATACAATTTTAAATAATTTTTATATGGACGATTTAATTTGCGGAGCATCCACCATTGAAGAAGCTATAGAGCTAAAATTAGGGCTCGAAAAAGTTTTGTCGAATTCAAGGTTAACGCTGAGGAAATGGCGATCAAATAAACAAGAAATTCTTAATACAAGTTTATATAAAGAGTCAGAAAATGAAAGCCAATCTCAGTACGTGATATCATCAGATATGAAAGGAAAAACATTAGGTATATATAGGGATACAAAAACTGATATATTTCAGTATCTTATAACATATAAAGACTTAAAGAAACCAATTACAAAAAAGGTTATACTATCTACAATAGCCACTATTTTCGACCCACTGGTCTCATATGTCCATGCATTATAAGAGGCAAATTATTCCTACAACGGCTCTGGCAATTAAAAATAGACTGGAATGAAAAAATTCCTGGCGATTTTCAAGATATTTGGAGAGATTTTATCGATACCCTGACAGACATAAATAAAATACAGATTCCGAGACATGTTATACTGACCAAACCGTCAAGGTTATATTTACATGGATTTTCTGATGGATCAGAAGTAGCGTACGGTGCTTGCATTTACATTGTGTCGACCGATGACAGTGGTTATAGTTTATCAAATTTAATATGTTCTAAATCACGTGTTTCACCGATTAAAACCATATCTTTACCGAGATTAGAACTATGTACAGCGTTATTGTTAGCTCAATTAATGAACACGGTTCGCCAAGCATTGAAACTTGATGTTACTTTTTACTTTTGGACAGACTCTAAAATCGTGTTGGCGTGGTTAAATGATCAACCTAACAGATGGAAAACATTTGTAGCCAACAGAGTGTCAGAGATTCAGTGCATGAGTGAACATTCCGATTGGTATCATGTACCTTCCACAGATAATCCTGCGGATCTCGTGGCTTACGACCTTCAAAATTAATGCATTCTAAATTGTGGTGGCATGGCCCTGAGTGGCTTACTCAATCTATAGATCATTGGCCATCAAAAGATGAAATTAAAATAGATACAATTCCCGAAATGCGCAAGGAAAAGATTATTTTAACGTATCATACAATTACTGACAGTTCAATATTTTCTCGATATTCTAGTTTTTCTAAACTACAGCGCGTAGTAGCTTATATTTTAAGATTTAATCATAATTCTAGAAATAAGGATAAACTAGATAAGGGTCTTTCCCATAACGAGTTGGAAAGAGCTACTCTGGTATTGTGTAAAATGGTTCAGGCACTGGAGTTTCCAGTAGAACTAGCTCTTTTATGTCAGAGCAAGTCGATTCATAAAAATAGTAATATTTTATCATTAGATCCTTTTATAGATAAGGATGGTCTTATTAGAGTAGGAGGGCGACTTAAACATTCATCTCTAACATTCGAACAAAAACATCCTATTTTGTTGCCCGGAAAACACATATTAACAAAGCTTTTAATAAAACACGAGCATCATAAATGTTTACACGCCGGTAGTCAATTAATTCTTGCACGATTGCGTACTAAATTTTGGCCAATTAATGGTCGTAATGCTGTTCGCAGTGTATTAAAGAATTGCCTCACGTGCTTTAAAACCAATCCAAAAACAGCGGTTCAAAAAATGGGTGATCTACCTGAATCGCGAATCACACCTTCTAGGGCGTTTTATCATTGTGGCATTGATTACACTGGATTTTACAATTTAAAAGACGGAAAATCAAGAACACGGACTTTAGTTAAATGTTATTTATGTATATTCGTTTGTCTAGCTACTAAGGCCGTACATGTTGAGTTAGTTTCCGATCTTACTACTGAAACATTTATGAACGCGTTTAAGAGATTCGTATCTCGGAGAGGTCTATGTCGACATATTTATACTGACAACGGTACTAACTTTGTTGGTGCTCATAACAACATGCAAGACGTTTATAAGATATTAAAAAACTTAAACGATAATGAAAAGTATTATAACTATTTTAAAGATCATATTATCGAATGGCATTTCATACCTGCAAGATCTCCTCATTTTGGAGGCATGTGGGAAGCGGCAGTAAAATCGTTTAAACATCATTTAAAACGAGTTGTTACAGATGCTAGTTTAATCAAGTTTGAGGAATTTTACACGGTCTTGACTCAAATAGAGGCGCATTTCAAAATCATCCAGACCTTTATCCCCCTCTTTCAATGACCTTTAGACCTTTACCCATTAATCCCAGGACATTTCTTAATTGGCGATGCACTGGTCTCAGTTCCTCAACAACCAGTAGTTGATATACCATTGAACCGATTGTCCCACTACAAGAAACTTCAACAAATGGTGCAGAGTTTTTGGAACCGCTGGTCAAATGAGTATACTACATACCCTACAACAACGTTTCAAATGGAAGGAGGACAACGGCAACATTATCATCGGCTCGCTGGTTCTCCTCAAGGACGAAAATCTTCCCCCCATGAGTTGGCAACTAGGTAGAATCATGGAGGTGATTCCCGGCAAAGACAATAAGGTTCGGGTAGTGCTGGTGCGTGTCCGTGGCGGTATTGTTAGAAGAGCTATACATAAAATTTGTCCGCTGCCTCAGGCAGACTAGATATGTTATGTATTATTAAGCTAAGATATGCTAATATAAGTTATGATATGTTAGTAATATTTACCATTTGATATTGTATAAGTTAATGTTTTTAATTCAAGTTGATATTTTATTTTATTGAAATAGTTAAGTATTTCAAGGCCGGCGCCATGTTTGTTACTTAATAGAGAATTTGAATTTAGCGCCTAAAGCGCGCCATATTGGTGACGTAGAGAATGATAGCAGTCATGTTCAAGAAAACAACTGTACACACATTCTTGTAAATCACACATAAAAAATAAAGTTTCATAGAAGTTACAACTTCTTTCAATCCACAACATACACACAAAAATCAACAGTCCACTACACAATCATATTCAAACAAATCAGCGCCCCTGTAATCTTCAATTTTTGAAACGTGGAGCATCGATAAATGTATTTAGTTCTTTAAGATTTAAAATGAAACGGTGTTTTCCATTGGCCTTTTCTCTTAAAAAATAAGGAGATATGAATTTACCCTTCATCCATTTATTTGTTCTTCATAAATGCCTTTCTCGAAATCAGTAATATAAATATCCCTAATTTTCTTTTCAAATGGTCTAACCTTAAATGTGATATTTTTTAACCTATTGCAAAATTGTGGTATTTTCAGTTATACTTTTAATTACCTGTGTGTAAGCCAGCAATACTTTTAATTACCTGTGTGTTACTTAAAAATTGCGTGATTTCAGGCGGTGAAATGTCTTCGTTTGTTCTTCTCTCGGAAAACGCTTCGATTGCGTTGGTATTGATTTTTTCCTGTTGTGGTAGCATTGACGTTTGTAGTTTAAATGTTTGGTTTGGGTAGCTGGAAAACTGGTTTTAGTATGTTGGTAGTTAGGTGGGGCATTTCTATAGATGTAGATGGCCTGTGGGTTGATTTGATAGCCCAGCCCGTTCTTCTGGCGGTTTCATTATCTTTGATGTTTTGGAAAAATGGTTTCCCCTATAAAAACTCATCTGTCTTGCGTGTTGTTATTAGTTTGCGAGACGACGACGGTTTGAGAAAAGGACCTATTCAGTATTTCCTATGTGTTGTTAAGGCATGATGTACGTTACACATGAGCTGTGAAGAAACTGCTAGATTTTTTAAGGCTTCACGGCTTTCGTTATCTCGGTTGGCTTGGAGTAACTTATTTATTTGCTTCCCCGAGGACACTAGCGCATGCCCCGTTTCTTTCTGTAGTAGGGCCATAAATTTGTCTTGTCTCAAAGTTTTCGAATCCAGACACGAAGTTACTTCTTGTCCTAAGATAGGAGGATTAAGTAAAAGACAATTTCTAGGAATCGGATATGTTTCCACTATTTTTTCCTTCTGATCTCTAAGTATTCCATTCTGTAAATACGCTGTCCATCTGGTTGCTAATTCATGATGGAGAGGTTCGGCTGTTTCTGACGAAGTATTTGGCATGGTGCCCAAAATATTAAAGCAGATTTTGATAAATCGATTGCAAGTCAGTGTAAGATATATTCTGTGTGGCAGCAGTTATTGTTTCTTTTCTTTTGCGATTGCTTACAGGAAAACTATTCCAGGGCTGGAGGATGTCATGAGTTTTTCTTATTCTTAAAGTAGTAGGAGTATCAGCACACAAATCACAGTTGAATCCATAGTCCTTTAATTATTTTATATTTCGGGTCTTTCCATATACCTCTTTCCAAACTGGTGAAATCCTTAAAAAAGCTCTGATGCATCCAAACTACTTTAAAAGGTTTCTTAACTTTGGCTTTAGCAATAACATTAGTCTACTGAAATTGTTCATAAACCATGGATGTTTTTTTTTGCTTTTTAGATATACGAAAAGTCTCTGTCATAGGGAAGAAAGCTGTGGTGTGTGGTCAAAAATGTTTGGTCTACTTTTGTAAAATATTTTGATATTATTAGGAAGTGGTATATTGCAATCATTTTCCAGTTATTGTTGACTCGCCAACACAGCGGTCAGACCAGACAATAAGTTTCCTTTCTTCCCCTAATTGCAAGGACTCAAATCTTTGCCAGGTATAAAACAACAATGCGGATGCGATTTCGGTAGGTCCTCTGTGTGCCAGGGCTTCATGCCAGAGCATCATGGTAGCATTGTTTTCTGCAGCATCGTGTACTGCGTAGTTATAAGTAGCGAGCTGCCGCTGGTAAAATATTGATGAATGGATTAATGTTGGACAGTATAAAACCTGTTGTAAATCTGTACACAACACTATCAAGTTAGGGTTATTAATGGTCATTTCTGTGTCAGCTTTCAGTGTCTTATAACCTGCGTCTGCCCTCATGTGATGTATTTTACTTTCCTTCATAATCGATTTCTTTTCATCCTCAGTATCAGCGGCGCATAGTTTAATATACAGTTTGTCACAATATGAACAGGTGTCTGTACGGAGAGCTCCAAATCTTACGTTAAATTTGGTCTTAAAAACATCTGTGTATGCCCTTAATGATATTTTTGAATTGTGGAACTTTTCCAGGAACAGCTTATGCATTTTAACCAAATTTAAGTCAGGTAAAAGACACTTTTTGAGGACTCGTTCCTGCTATAATGATTTTCTTGTAAAGGAAAAGAAGATATATGTTCAGAAATTATGTTTTTTTCTGTTTGTTGCAACTTTTTCGGACGATTTTCATGCCTACCTCGAAGATCCCTTATTTCCGTGCCATTCTTTATTTTTTTCCACAAGGTACTGTATTCTCCTGGGGGTCACTCCAAAAATTTCACAAACACTTTTTTGACAAACTTTGACGTTTTCAACATAATATTTTACGGTGCACTGTCTCCTTGAAATATTGGGCGTTTTCACACCAGCCGACACTACACCGACACGATTGTGCCGACTTTTCTGTCATTACCCAAACAGAAAGAAAAAGTATCCGTTGCTCAGGGTTAGAAGAGAGCTGGGTTCGTAGGTAAGGCTTCTGGCCTGCGGTGACTTTCTAATGTTGTTAAATATTAAAATTAAAAATGATAATATTTAGGCTGCAAAGATTTTAATATTGATGTTAAGTATTTATATAGATATGTCCAAAGACAGTAAAAAGGGCGTCACTTACTTTGTTTATGAAAGAGGTAAAGTAAGAAACCAAAATGAAGAATATTTTATCACAAAATAGCTAGACTAAAGTAATCAACAGCAATAAGGGTCTTTATCAAGAATAAAAGTCAGAAATAACTATACTACATTTTATTTAAAAACGAACACAAGTACCAGTTAGTTTCAATGATCCCAGTAAAAATGTAAAGTTATTTTAAATAAATTCGACTTTAGTAACAGTATTCTTCGAACTATGCTATTTAATATAAAAAAACAAGTGAAATTTATGTATATATCAATACGATGATGTTTCGAAACATGTCATGTACAAAAGCCTTCAAGAATGAATATGTGTTAATAATTTTCATATAAAATATCATAACAAAGTAAAAGAGAGTATACTGTTTGAATCAAGTTATAACTTATAACGTTAACTGAAAGGTAATTTTGACTATAATATCTGGGATAAATAGTAATAACTTACAGAGCTTAAACTGTTGTCTCAAAAAATTGTAAAATAAAAGAGTACTTTGTGTATCGAACTTAGGACTTATCTGTTTAGTTTCTTATGATGTTGTAAACAGGTAGATAGGTAGTTTCCAGGCTAACAGAAGTGGAAGCAGATGACTATGGCAGCAGAAATCTTCGATATCAGTAGAAGAACAAACGTAAGGTCATGAATGCTGTCTTAAGGTCTACGTAGGTCCATACAAAATGAAAGTGGGTGAAATTTAAGCGGCATACAATTACTGTGACCATAGGATTATTGTGATCGTGTAATTACTTATATCCATGCAATTACTAAGGTCCTAATAATTACTTATGTCCGTATAATTGCCACGCCCTTTCTAATTTGAAGTTCAATAAAACACAAAGTTTACTTAATCTGAATGAGTTGCATAGAGGCCACTAGCTTTTTAATTTTAACAGCCGGGTGGTCGGGGTTCAATGATATTAATAAAAGGACGCCACGAGATTATACTCTATGAACTCGGCAATAAAGATGTAACTATTAAGTAGACTTCAACACTAACCTCGAACTGTTGAGTGCAACTACCATGAACTTCAAATATTACTATAATTATTTGAACTTGAGTGACTCTAACTTAACTATGAGACTAAACTGTAAAATAATACTACTAAAAATATTTAAGCAATTTATTAAAATATTAAAAGTTAAATATATATATATATATATATATATATATATATATATATATATATATATATATATATATATATATATATATATACTATATATATATATAAAAAAAATAACGAAATGTAAAATGTAATATGTTAAGAAGTTTAAAACGAAAGGTTGGAAGAGAAAATAGAATTTTAAATTAAATGAAATAACTAAACCTATGACGTCAAACCCCCTTATCTAACTTAATACTAGATACAATCAGGGCGGTTTATACCCATAAATCAAATCTAAAATTATACTAATATCTTAACGATCTTACTCTACAGTCTTGAAATTACTTGAAACTTCCTCCGGGTGAGCTACGGTGTATAGCTATGGGGTGGCTACAGCTGGGTACAGCTCGGTGTACTGTCACTGGAGCCCACGGATGTTAGCAGACGTACAGATGAAAGGCAAGTTGTTGAGTTTCAAATGGTGAACATAAAAAACCCTAAATAATATTGGTTGTCTTAGAAAAGAGCCTCAATTATAGAACAAGGACTAGCACAACGTGTAGGAGTTAATAAAGGTAATAAAGAAGGACTAATCAAATCTGAACTTTACCTCAACGAGGGTTTATGATGTCCAACGGGTAACTCTACACACGGGCAACAGGAATGGATGGAATTTTGGACTGTTCTGTGCTGTACGGTCTGGATCGGTCTTCTTGCTCTACAATTACGAACAACCAAATAAGACTTAAGAAAGATAACACTCAACTAATCTTTCTACACCACGTGGGCGTGGAAAAGTCGAAAACCAGACAACAATATGAACAAAAATCAGTTGAGCATTGACTTAGAATAGGCAGAAGAATTATAGCAAAGCTTGGAACTGTTCGAGGACTTCTTGGGCACGTGGAATCGGAATATCGGTCGGAAAAAGGCTATTTTAATCCCATTATGGAAACTGGTCGGTGGTCCATGTAAATCCCACAAAATACAACCACGTCTCTGACCAAATGTGTTCCGGAAGACTTAATCCTTCACTAGGAAGACCTGCTAATCACCAACAGGGAATGCTTCACGGAACGGCAGCCAGTTCTTCACGACGACACTCTGCAGCCGGGGAGTACACAAGAAGTGATGCAAGGATTCGATTTCCTTCACAAAATCAGATTTCAACCGGAAATCTCCCTCCAGGATATAGATAGAGAACTATATATCTTGACTAGTCCAACTCACAAAAAGGCATAAATAAAAAAATGATGTTTTCTCCTCAGCCATATTCCATATCCGGTCAATGAACGAACTAAACTCAGAAATTCCACAATTAAAAGAACGAATTCCACACTGCGATCCACATCAAAACTAACCAATTTAACTACGAAATTCTATCTGATAATTATAAAATTTCAATAACCAAAACAAAGGATAAATAAATCCAAAAACATCTGATTTGATCTGACAGTGACAAGTGACGGAGGTGATGATCAAAGATATAGAGATGGACAAAAGCCTACTACTGCTGGTGTGCCTGGTCCAGTGACAATATTGTGTATCTATAGCGCGGTGTATATCGGGTTGCATAATTGTAAAATTTAAATAAAATAATATTTAACAATAAAATTATAGTAAACATGATGCAAAAATAATAGTTATTTGCGATAATTTATGAGCTAGCACACAGAGGTCGTTACGAGAAAATTTGACTGTTACATAATTACTCTATAAATAAAACATTACTCTCAGAACAGATACTTAACCAAAAAAAAACAACTTACGGTCTGAAATACAGCTTTACATAAACCAAAATATATTCAAACTATATGCTGATCCAAACCAGTAATTAAATATTAATCAAAACCTTCAGAACAAATAAAAAACGGGAATAACTGAAATAAAATTTAGTTAGTTATGGCTATGCAAAATGGCGGATACACTTACTATGATATATTTCAAGAAAAACCCAAACAAATACGAACTATACTCTGAACTGCGTACTTTAAAAGGTCTTCTAATCTCCAGAACGGATACCCATGCAATTACAGTTAAAAAGCGGATTCAGAGTGCTTTTTACTGAAAGAATCGTATGGACGCCGAACAACGCGTCTCTAACAGATCCGATCTCTCAGCAAAAGGAAAGAAAAGCCTACTTCTTGTTTTTCATCTTGTAAAAACGGAAATGGAAGATAGAATGACAAGCGACATCACCATGTCAAAAGATCGAGAAAAGTGAACTGTAATATAATATGAAGTTTGGCAAGTTCGACATGTAGCGAATAGATGGCGTTAGAATAAATATTGAAAATCTAAATATTTAAATTTAATTTTATTAGATGAGAAATAAAAACGCTACACGATAACGACACGACAACGATGCCGACACGATAACGGCTAGGTGTTTTACATTTCAACGACACGGCACATGCAGTTGTGTATCGTTCATCATAGCGCTTAACAAGTTGTATTTACTATATTTATTATATTTAAGGCGCAAAAAACGATCAAAGCAAAGGTATTTATGGATACACCCAATTATTAAAGTTAGATATTTAGAGGGTACATACTATAATTTGTTTGAGAGGTTGGTTTGTGACCCCAATAAATTTTTCAATTGTTTTCGAATCGCCAAAAGTACATTTGACTACATATATATAGTACATTTGACTACATATTTGAAACATAATTAGTTCGATTAAAAAGCAAGATACTAAACTTAGACTGAGCATACCACCCGAAGAAATGCTGGCAGTGACAATAAGGTGAGATTTATATTAATGTGTTTTAATTTTTATTTGTAACTCAATGTAAGTATTTATACAAAAGGAACACTTTCTGATAAGAAATTAACAAACTAACTCTATACAAACAAAAAGATAAAAACTATTTCGTAGTGTCATAAGCAGTATTATCAAATAGTTGCTGAAACTTGTTTGACTCGTAGTTTCTCCTAATAAATATTTCAGAGGGTTGTTCTTGTACTTTTTGTTGCTGTTCCACATTCGAAGAAGGAGGCGAATGGTAATTAAAAGTGGTGAAGGGAACTTTGGTAGGAATCTGAGTGGCTCATAGCAGGCGAGGTCTCTGGAAGATCAATATGCTGCTGTCACAAATTACCTATAACAGATGCGAAAGAACACCGAATTACGCGTTCAGGTTTCTGTGACCTTCAGAAAGAGTTCATAGACAATCCGCATCAATGTATAGTTTGGGTTATTATTTGTTTGGGTGAAAATAATCTGCACCAATATGTTATCGGGGCATACAAAAAGGTCCACAGACTTCGAGACATACGAAAAATCAAGTCCATTTAGCGTGTGTCGCAATTTTCACACCTTAAAAAATTAGTTTTTATAGCTATAGCAACTGCAGCGACTATGAAAAAAGCTGTGTGATTTTCATAGAAAATAAGGGTACCTGTAATTTATTTGAGAATGTTATAAATCGCTAAAAGAGGTTTCAAATCTCTTGGATTTCTATTAATATTAAATAAATTTTATTAAAAATTGAACTAAAATTGTTAGTATCATTAAAAACAATTCAAATTCAAAAATTGTAACAGTCAAATTCCCTCATTTAAGGTGAATATTAAAGTAAATATAAATACAGCTCATTCTAAGCTCTACTTATCTTTAAGAAAAATTTAAATCATTGTTGCAATTGGGCCTTAATGCCATTTCGAATGAACAATAGTATTAATAATGTACATATATAATATTAATAAATTTTATATCATAGTGTGTATTAAAACTACTAAAACACTTTTAAATTGGTATTATATTAACAACTTTTGTTTTTTAATCCAAAAAAAAGTTACCAATTTTCTCAATCAAAATATTTGTGGTCCTGAAAAGGTCCTTCGTTTTCCCATGTTCGTCAAGGTAGGTAATGGGTAAACGGTAAAACACAGGATAATGAAATTAAAACAATTACAAAAATTGTTCAAAAGTGCCTCCCTCTTGCATTAAACGAAACGATCATAAAATCCCCTCCTCACATTGGATAACATATCAGGGGTGACAGTGTCAAAGGCATTAAATATTTTCTGCCTTAACTGCTCCAAGTTTTGAATTTCTTCATGGCCGTAAATTTTAGATTTTATGTACCCTCATAAAAAGAAATCATTCACCGAGAAGTCAGGTGAAATTAAACGTCAGTCTAAACAAAACTGTCATTTTTGAAAACTTGTCAAAATTTGGACACACGCTAAATAGACTTGATTTTCCTATGTCTCGAAGTCTATGGACTTTTCTGTATAATCTCACAGTAATTTAATAGATTGCTCGTCATGTTATATCAGCTCGTAGGAGATTAGGAAAAAAAAGATATTTATAGTACAAAAAAATTAATTTATTTAACAAAATTTAATTAAAGATGTGACAAAATAGTTACATTTCTATTGGTTCTATCGGACTTTTTTCGACTATATAAATCTTTATTTTTTGTAAACTTTAATGCATAAAATATTTTCAATCTAATAAATAATTTAATGATGTAAATAAGAGGAAATTTCTCACATGGGTGGTCAAATTCTATAGTTTTCATTATATCAAACAGCCTCTGAATGTTTTCTTCAGTGCAAAACTCATCAAAATTTATTATAAATAATTTTTCCAGCCTGTAAATAAATTGAACAAATTTTTCCACTTTCATGATCAAAGGCTTTTAAATGGGTAAATAATTTCGAGTTATCCAGAGATTCGGATTCTTTTGCAAATTTTAGACAAATATCACATTGATGTATTTGAAGACCCTTTTTAATGATATAGTCAAACATAATTAAAGGCATTTTGAGTTGAAAACATTTCTCAGAGGCTGTTTGATATAATGAAAACTATAAAATTTGATCACCCATGTGAGAAATTTCCTCTTATTTACATCATTAAATGATTTATTAGATTGAAAATATTTGATGTATTAAAGTTTACAAATAAAGATTTATATAGTCCAAAAAAGTCCGATAGAACCAATAGAAAGGGTAACTATTTTGTCACATTTTTAATTAAATTTTGTTAAATAAATTATTTTTTTATACTATAAATATTTTTTTTTCCTTATAAATAAACATATTTGCATCCCATTTTAAATAAGATATACAAATTACCAAAACTTAGAAATAACAGTTCAAAAGTTCAACAAAAATCCTACACGCGTTTTTAAAAAGAAACATATAACCACGCACTATGTCATTCCAGCAAGCGAATACGACACAGCATAGGTTTCCGGACTAAATGACTGGTGTATTTACACCACTCAATAGGCGTGTCGAGTTTGCCGAGTGGTTTCCGATGCAGTCGCTTTCTTTCGCATCTGTTGTAGTTAATTTGTGCTGCTGTTGTGACGAATTAATACGCTGCTGTTGAAAAGACTGTGATTTACTAACATTTCGTTGTCGTTTGATACATTTAATAGCATCTAAAACTTTCATTTGAATCTCCATTATTTCTGTTTCAGTCATATCGCGTATATATGGAATAAAGGACATAACTAATATTTCCTGAACAGGTTTCAACTGCTTGTTTTCCTTTTTTAGCTCTGAGAGAATTTCACGCTCTATATCATCCAATTGCCTCTTTGATTTGAATTTTGACTGACGTTCACTTGAAATTAATCGGGAGGTTGATGGGGTAGACTGCATCTGCGAAATTGATGGTGGGTGTGAAGATTCATCAGATAACAGCTCCAAGTGTGATAATTTTTCTGCTTCAATTCTGTGATCTTCTGTTTGAACCTGGCTAAAATTGATCTCTGTCTCATCTTTCTGTGCTATCTTCAACAGAAATTGGATATAAACGCTCAACTTGTAGATTGTACTTTAGTTTATAATCATCTGCTGATGATGCTAACATGGTTAGCGAAACGCGCGTCCAGTGTAAAAGTAAAAGTGTTTTGGTGTATTGTGGTGATTTAGTGTTTTTATTTTGCTGTTTAACACCAAAGGTTCCAACCCTCAACTGTAATACTATCAACAAAGAAAAGTTCAATCTTCAACATATTGGTCCTTCGAGCCGGATAGCTGGTGAAGTTTTCAATTATTTCAAAGGTTCAAAGAAAATCCATACTTTTCCGATCAATTTACTATCGTTCAAGGTCGAAGCCGGACGAGTCCATTTGCGTAAGACGATCTAGAATAGGGGAGTTGCGTAGTAAAAGCGGCGGAAGAGTGGACTGGTCCAACTGCATCGAAAAAGGGGAGGACACATCGACGAAAGCAGAGAAAGATACGTTTTGAGATTGCGCCCGGGATTGGTAAAACGACGACGCAAATTGCCGGTGAGTCCGTTCCTATTTACCTTTATTATCCTTTTCTTTCGACGGGAAGATAGGTTTGCTCCAAATTCTAAAATTCTAAAAAATTCTTATTAATAGGTTTTAATATCAAAATGCAAAACGAGGAGACAAAGGTTCTTTTAGGGAAACGTAGACTTTTCAAACAACGACATAGATTATTTGAAAAATATTTTAAAACCCTAAAAGAATCCTTTCAAGATACTTCGCCTACCGATCGTGAAAAGTCTAAGATGGCTGAATTAAAGTTACGTTTAGAAAAATATGAGAAAACGTTTAGAAAAATATGAGAAATTAATACAAGAATACGAAATAGTTCAAACAGAGATAGAGATAAGTTCAGATGATTTAGATACACAAATGTTGGAAAGAGAAACTTTTGAGAAAAATTATTTTAGTTTATTAGTTGAGTGCAAGGAATTCTTAAGCATCTTTGACAAGGTAATTCCAAATTCTCATAGCGAATCGAGTAATTCAAGTAACTTTGATGTAGGCTCAAGTAACAAGAATAAAAATGACTTCAATGTAAAACTACCAGAAATTAAATTACCGAAATTTACAGGTTGTTACGATAATTGGTTAGAATTTCGAGATACATTCGATTCATTTATCAATGAAAATTCAAGTATTACAAACATTCAAAAATTTCACTACCTGAGGGCAGTATTGGAAGGCGGTGCCATGCAAGTTATTCGTTTTATAGAATTTTCGGCTGACAATTACCAGATAGCCTGGAATGCTTTACTTCAAAGGTATAATAACAATAGCGTTCTGGTAAACAATCATGTCAAAGCTATATTCGAAATGCCCACATTATCTAAAGAGTCAGCAAGTGACTTAAGAAAAATGTTAGATAGTCTCTCTAAGCATTTGTGCTCATTAAAAAACTTAAATCAACCGGTAGAGTACTGGGACACACTTCTTGTTTTTGTATTAAGTCATAAGTTAGATCTATATCAACATTTCGAGCATGGGAGCAAGTTAAAGCAGCGACAACTCAGGGCAATTCGGATACTGTGACATTAAAAACCTTCAAAGATTTTTTACGTTCAAGAGCCGATTTCTTAGAAACAGTTTTAATGACCAAAGAGGTCAAGATACAATCTCATTCATATCAAATTTCAACAAAGTTCAAAACTGAATGCATTTTTTGCAAGGGTTCAAATCATTATATAGAAAATTGCAATGAGTTTTTAAAGCTTTCAACTCAAGATCGTCTTAATCAACTTAAGAATCGAAAATTATGCTTAAATTGTTTACGCGGTTTTCATACGATCAACAATTGCCTAGCAGGACATTGCAAAAAATGTACTCAAAAGCATAATACAAATCTTCATAACGACTTTCAAGTAAATTCAAATCCAGAGCGTCCAACAACTTCATCAAATAACGCATTTTCTGCAACTTCAAGCATTGCTTCGGATAATATTCTATTATCTACAGCACTAGTTCAAATTAAAAATTCAAAGGGACATTTTCAAACATGCAGAATTTTATTAGATTCTGGGTCATACTGAGTAATACTATCAACAAAGAAAAGTTCAATCTTCAACACTGTATATGTAGCTTTTTTTGCCGCTTAACCATTTTTTGTTCTTAAAGATCGCAAAAATGAGTCCCTTATATTGCTCCATTTAGCCATAATTATGAACCAGCCAATAATTAACTCCTGAAAAAGAAAGGTTGCCTAAATAAAGTTTTCTTTTCAGATACTTAGCTACGGGGTGCACGCTGACCGATTTGCATTTTAATTATAGAATCGGGATATCCACATTAAGCAAAAATATAAATTTTGTGTGCAGTGAAATATGGAATACTTTTCAACCTATTTACCTCAAAGAAATGGCACGGGAGGATTGGATAAAGGTTGCAAACGAATTCGAAAGAAGAGCCAATTTTCCGATGTGTCTCGGAGCTATTGACGGAAAACTCGTTCGGATCCAGAACTTTTCTCATGCAGGATCGATGCACTACAACTATAGGAAGCATTATTCTATAGTCCTTTTAGCAATTGCCGATGCCCAGTATAATTAGATATGAATTCTTCACTGAATATTGGAGTAATATACTGGGTGTTCCATTTAAAATAAAAGAGTAACATGCTTTTAAAGGTGACCAATGTTCAATATTAATTTTGTCTCTCCCTCAAGTTTTAATTTGATTTAAAGTACGATAGTTAATTTAACTACATATTAGGATATATCGGGTAAATTCCAATTTAGGTAGTTTTTATTCTAATTTAAAAATTGTTCCTTATTTCTAGAAAATGTTAAATATGTCAAAAACCTTACAATTTAGTCATGTACTCTTATAAAACTCACCTTTATTTTTCTCCCAGAATCCAAAAATCAATTAATATATAGGGTGTTCCATTACAAAAAACACAACTTTGATATGTAACTTTTTCTGGGGACACCCTGTAGAACTCTATATTTTTAAAAAGTGCTCTGAATTAACCTACATATGCTCACAAATTTTCACGTCAATACAAACTGTCGTTCTCCTTGGAGCCTCCGCGGCGCCGGCGTATGAGAGGCGCCACTCTGTACAGGGTGGCCATTTGGAAACGAAACAGCCTATTTTGGGGACCTCAACACATTTACGAAAAAATCCTCGGACTCGTCAATTTTCGATTCAAGGGGGGACCATTTTTTGCTAGTTTCGCCCCCTGAGGGTAAAGCTCTATCGGGTGTAACAAGCCCCCCGAAATTTTAAATTGAACGGGGAGTAGTAAAACTTTGGGGTCACAATCTACCCTCAGGGAGGTGAACCTAGCAAAAAAATTGTTCTCCCTTGAATCAAAAATTGACGGGTCCGAGGGTTTTTTCGTAAATCTGTTCAGGTCCCCAAAATAGGGTCTGTTTCGTTTTAAAATAGCCACCCATTGTAGGTACAACAAAGTAAGTATGTACAGTCGTGGCCATTTTGACCATTTTAACGTTTACGAAAATACTCTAGATGCTTTCATTATACTAGTTTTGACTTTGACATGATATGACATATTTTTATAAAGGTGCATACACATAGCATACATTTTTTATAAGAACAATAAAAGTAGAACTGTAGGACGAGCAAAATTAGGTCCTGATAGAGGCGCGTAAAAATTTGAAAGTTTTATTTTCGCATCTTCAGTGGATGTTACCACCAAAATTGTATTTTTACTATGTAAATTCGGCCTTGTATGCTGTCGTTATATTGACTTTTTCAATCAAAATATTGTCAATGACAATTTCGTGTAACCATAGACCATAATTGTACAAATATAGAGCAGAAGCCCGAAAACTTTTTTGGCCAGGACTGTACATACATAGTATAATATCATGGTACAAAAAAACAAGGTATGATCGATAGCGGTCCCAATTTCGTTCAGTTTGCGCATATCACCAATGACGTCATATGGCATACAAAAAATTATCCATATTGCCACTAATAAAAAAAGACCTAAAATAGGGAAGAATTAGGACATAACCCCAAAAGTTATGTCATATCATCGAGCTTGACATTTGAAAAATTATTTTCAAATTTATTATGTGTCATCTGTTTGACAATTTGAAATTGGCGCGCAGAGCTTGCCGACCAATGGTGCCGTTTATCCCCTGTGACGTCGTGACCAATCTGCGCAATATCATACCTGATGTATAATATCCAATTCAGGGAAGATCACCTTTACTGGTGTCATCATTGTGACAAAATGGACATCTCTCCTGATTTTTAATTTAATAGTATGTTTACAAAAAGATATAAAAATAAGTAACCAAAATTATAGTCAAACAAAAACTAGGAAAAATATACATAACAAAAAAAATCGGCTAATTACTAATTAACAAGAAACTACAAAAAGATATACGAATAAAAATAAATAGATATAAAAAATAAAAAATATTACATTGTGTAGGCTTTTTATTCAGTTGTCTAGGGGTTGTTTATTCAAAAACGAGTTCATAAAAACAGTTTAATGATTAGCACAATGGAAAAGTACATATCGATACCTTACTTTGAAAACCTCGTAAGTTCAATTTTTGGCAAAAATGACATTATTAGCTTACTGTTTTAAGGTTTTAATACGTCATCGTATTATGGAAACAAAATAAATTATTTTTCTATAATTCGCCATCTATTGACGAAATTGAAAAGCTCGTAAAGAAATCTGTGTTACCTACTAACGGAAAACCACGTAAGGTTAAACTAGACCGTTGACAGTGTGAAGGTTAGAACAGACTCCTTGAATTTTTGAAAATACATCCGGTAATACTTTAAAGGTAAGTGTTTTTTTTACTCATCATATAGTTTATTGTATGCTGCAGGCGTAGAAGTAATTTTATTGTTATGCTAAGCTATTTTACTGTTATATTATTTCATATTAATTTGCAAAGCAGTTACGAGGTTTTCTATGACCGAATTTTAAAAACGTTACGGAACTTACGAGGTTTTCAAATATTTTTAATTTTTTGTTTCAGCAATGAATTCAAGAACGACAAAGATTTTTCAACTATGCAACAGTTTGAATGCTATTTCGCCATCTGCGTCTACGGATGATTTGAGCACAAAAATTGATTTTAATATTTCACTGGGAAATGACTCGCTTAATACAAGCAAAATACTGGCTCATCTAGGTATCGGCGACAGCGGCGATGTCCTGATTTTACCTCTTGAAGGCGAATTATTTCCTCTTGATGGTGACACAGCATTCTCCGAAAACTGTAATAACATGAGTCCAGAACCCCTACAGCAACAATTATCAATAGTTGCAGCACAAGAAAATAAAAACCATAAGGAAGCCATCGAGTTCCGGCCGAGGCACCAGGCAAGCTTAGATGATGACGAGGATGATGATGAATCCGTAGATCCCAGTTACAAACCAAATGGAAACGTTTTGAGCAGCGATGAAGACGAAGAAGAAGAGCCATTGGTGGTTAGGATACCAGAAAAAGAAAACCAAAATGATGCCGACGAGTTTAACGGTGACGATCCTGGTTATGAACCGAATGGAAACGAGGACAGCAGCGAAGAAGATGATCAAGAAACTCCGAAGTTAAAGCGGCAACGCAAAAGAAAAGGTAATAAAGAAAACTGGGATTATAATCGCAATAAGGATAAGAGAATGAGAGGGATGGATTATAATGGAAGAGGAAAAACTGAAGATGGAAAAGCTGTATACAATAAACCACGTCCTGCTCGTCAACTGTTACCACCATGCAATTGTAAAATAAGTCTAAAGGGCAAAACCTTAAAATGCAGGGTATTTTCACCAGAAATACGACAAGAAATTTTTACCGAATTTTGGGAAAAACTAAATTGGCAAGAACGCAAGCAGTATGTACGAGGTGTGGTAGATGTGATGCCGCCAGTTAAAAAAAAATCTAATGAAACCTCAAGGCGTCAATCAACTTTAGTTTTAAAATTAAAGAAAGATGGAGTCTCTCAGCGTGTGTGTAAGAAAATGTTCCTGAACACGTTAAGTATTGGTGAATGGTCCTTGCACAGTTGGGCCAACACTTTAAAAGAGGCTACGAATAATATTGCCGAAATAAACCAACAACGATCTAACCCTCGAAGTGAATCAAACAAAATGGTGTGTAAGTTTTTTGATAACTTACCCAAAATGGAGTCGCATTACTGCAGAGCTAGAAGTAATAAATTATATCTAGAGCCCATCTGGCAATCCAAAGTCGACCTTTTTAACGAATATCGAAAGTTTTCTGAGAGGGAAGACTCAGAAATTCGAACTGTTTCAATAAAAACTTTCTCACTGGCATTTGAGAAACTAAATCTTAGTTTATTTATTCCCAAAAAAGATCAATGCGACGTTTGCACAAATTTTAAGGCAAGAAATCTCCCTGAAGACGACTACCTACAACACCAATAAGAAAGGAAGACGCCAGGAATGAAAAAGAGAAAGACAAGGCAGAAGCTAAACATGTTTATTGTATGGATTTGCAGAAAGTCCTACTGTCACCACATTCAAATGTTTCATCCTTATATTATAAACGGAAATTATGTGTCCACAACTTCACAATTTATAACATGAAGAATAATGATGGATTTTGTTATATTTGGCATGAAGGTGAAGGTGATATAACTGCTAACGAGTTTGCAAGCATTATTTGCAATTTTCTTTTGAATCAAGAAATAAATAATGTTGGAGAGGAAGTGATTCTTTACAGTGATAACTGCGGTTACCAAAACAAGAACGTCACCTTATCTAATGCTTTATTAAATTTGGCCTCACAAAAAAACATAAATATTATCCAAAAATTCTTGGAAAAGGGGCACACCCAAATGGAGGTGGATAGCATGCATGCTTGTATTGAACGCAGGTTAAGGAACCGTGACATAAGTGTCCCAGCCGAATACGCAACTCATATTTTAAAGGCGCGGAAGTCGCCTAGACCTTACAACGTTCAATACCTAAACCATATTTTTGGTTTAGTACATTTTGTATATTGTTCCTTTATAAAAAACACCCAGTATATACATTCAATTTATGAAATTGTTTTGAATAGATATTTGGTCTCACACAGAAAATAAATTAATGTTTTTTTCATATTTTTTAACCTTTCCATAAGAGACTGTATAAGTTGATGTTCAATTATTTTTAATTTTTGATGTCTTTCAAATAATTCTTGCTTTAAGACTAGTTTTTTCCATTTCTAGTTTTTCCTTTCTTTCCTTAAATTCCATTTCTTGACGTTTTTCTTCTAAGTCAAGTCTTTTTTGCTCTAAGTTTAGTTGTTTGGTTTTTATTATTTCTTCTTTTGTTTCCTTACTTTGTAAATAATCTAAAGCATTTCTTCTTAACGCACCACTTTTATTGGCTCTGGTCTTTTTAAGGCCTAGAAAGGTATATAAAAAAAAACTAAGTAGATACATACATATTTACATTTTACCTACATTAATCAATTTACCTACCTAAAATTTTTTTGGTGGCATTTTTTTCTCGTTTCACATGGCACTGCATCTATCTCCTCTTCCAAGTTTATTGGCTCAGTGTGTGAAATAGATGCATTTTCAAACATGGGAGAGGACTCGATTCATAATTATTTGACAATTCAATTTCTTCGATGTAACTGAATTTGTGGACCAGTTATTTCGAATAAGTTTGAGCATATGACATGCATCAAACAATATATGTACTTTTTCATTTGTTGTAGGGTGGGTAAATATGTTTTTGAATTATTTACGTGTCATAAGAAAAAAAAAATAAAAAAAAAGAAAATAGAAAATAAAAATAAAAATAATAAGAATAGAAAAGAGAGAAAGGTAACTTAAAAATCTATATAAAAGTGTTTACTGATACAAAAAGCTATAAAAGAGTGTCAAAATATCAAGACCTTTTTTTCTCATATGACAACAGAAAAACTATAATTTATATTATAGCTGTGTTAAATTAAATAAAACTATGTTACAGTGAGATAAATAAAAAGATAAAGAAAAGAGACAGCAACAAACTAATAGTTATTATTTAATTATTTAACTCTTACTCTTCAAACAGGTCAATGCCCAAATCGGAAGCTTCTACGGAGAGTAGGGGGGGTTATAACTAAATGTGTCTAATTAAATATAAATAAGCGCCACCCACTTTCTGGACCCTAAGAGTAAAAGTGATGTTTCTGAAAGAAAGTGGGAAACAAAATACTAAATAAAACAATAGGAAAATCACTTAACTCATTTAATTCAGAAGAATCAGCAGCAATCACGATAAAAAGGTAAAACTCTAAATATTATATGCATGGCTTAAGACCAGAAAATCAGTTGTCAATATATCAATTTAAATTATAGAAATATACCAATATATCAGATAAAAGTATTGAAATCTTACACTCAAATTACATTCGTACTAATAAAAGTAATTAAAATTAATGAAAATTAATTTACTACAAAAATGATACAGCTCAAAAGGTATCAGCAGTACACCAGTGGTAACTTGAACGATAGTGTCTAAACTCAAAATAATTAAATCGATATCATAAATCTCAAAATAGTTATAAAACAAACGCTCTGAATTTCGGAAACTAAAATACGTACTCGCGACACTTACTAGTAAGTTCACAGAACGAGCCGCAAGTAAAATTTAAAGAAATTAATCCATAACTAATTTAAATACGCAAATTAAATAATTAAACCCAATGAACGACTAATAAGACTGTTCGGCGGAAATAACTCAAAACAGTAAAATGAAATGAAATGGGTACTTATCAGGACATTCCAGAATCTCGGTGGTCGGTGACTCTGATGGTTGCTGACTTTTGACTGCTTATGGAGACGGCGGACGGTGAGCTGGCTTCAATATCCCATAGTGGTCGGTCTCAGAAGGTCTTCTGGATCAAATGAGCTAGGTGATGAGGTGATGGTTAGCTCAGAACCACATGGTGAACACGGACGGGTGACGTCTTATTCAAAGGGTGACGTAGGGACCTCATGGCAAGAAGAAACGGCAGCAACGGCAACGAATAATAGATCCAGCAGTACAAAAAGGTAAAATGGAGATCAAATCCAAAATTAAATGGAGATAAAAACGAAGTTAAACTAAATTAAATGGCCTGAAAAAGAAGTTCAAAATTACCTTCAAGAAAAACTACAAAATGGCGTAAAACATACCTGAGATGTCATGTGGCCATTCATTAACTCTTTTCCTCAAATTCTTACTGTTAAGATAATTGAAAAGATCCACTTGAATAGTGCAACGGCAAAACTATTCACTCTAAATAATTATTTAACAGAATTTGCTATAGAACATGTATCAGCACAAGGCTTGATCCCAAAACGTGTCTACACACCAATACGGATCGTTCTAGAAGAAAGAAATGATGGATGAACACCGGACAAAAAGGGCAGAAAAAAATCACAGCAAATCAATGTTGCCAATAAACCAAATAACATACTCCCTAAGAGCAAAACATGAAATACGTCAAATATAAAAACCCAATAAATCGAAAGTATTTAGAGTAAAGGAAAATCGAAGAAGAAATCGAAAGTACTAGAGGAAAATAATATTACGCAACCAATATACATATTATTAAATATTCCGGGGAAGACTTGTTAGGATTGAACAGGCGATAGCCTACCTATATGGGCAACCATAATAGAAAGAAAGAAGAAGAAGAAGAACCAATATACAATGTAAACAATCAAAACGTCACCATCATATATAAAGGTCATATATATAACTGTCAATCAAACCCTGATTCGGTAACTAATGCTAATATGCTCGATATTTACGTTGCCGCAGAATAAAAAATTACAAAGTAACCTCAAATATTGTTTTGCTGTAAACACATCGCTGTCAAAACACTACTGAAGCTAATTTCAATAAAATTACGATTTTGCAAGCCTTTAAGAGACCAAATATCAGCCACACATCGTAAGTAATCTATTTAAAAGTATCTATT
The DNA here is from genome assembly GCF_002938485.1 of Sitophilus oryzae. Classification (NCBI taxonomy): domain Eukaryota; kingdom Metazoa; phylum Arthropoda; class Insecta; order Coleoptera; family Curculionidae; genus Sitophilus; species Sitophilus oryzae. The sequence continues at coordinate 356,446 of NW_022146968.1, read as the reverse complement.
AATAATTACCAAACGTTTTATTTATTTTTAGTTTATGATGTTCAACAATTGAATGTGCTACACTGATATCAACACTTGTTCGATTCAAAATAGAGTTAAATCCATACTATAATCATGGGAAAAGCTATAGCATTTTTATAATAATGGTACATTCCAAGGAATCAATGTGAAATATGAGAATATAAACCATATTTAACTTGTTGAAATAGAAGGCATCGTATTTAGCTTCGAAGAACTATAAAGCAGTACGAGACAGAGAAATTTACAGTGAAATTAGATCCTTTTTTTATGTTGTTAAAAGAAAAAGTGTAAGGCAACAGTAAATAAACATATTTTAGCCTAGAAATTATATTACTTACCAAATTGTTTTTAGATTTTAAAGAAATGGCGAATGTTCCAGGTTTGATAAAACAATAAACTAAATTCAAGAAATGTCCTAAATTTTCAATATTGACCCCAAAATAAATAAAATTAAGAAAGAAATCTATGAGAATATAAATCCCGTAACATACTGTTACGGGCGAGAATTAAGGGGCTCAGTTCATTAGGGTGAGTTAATATATCAGGACTGTGGGCACTCACATTTATTCCCGTTCTTGTTGATTTTTTGCTTATAAAACACTTGAGGATAGCGCGCGCTTGGAGGTGTACACTGTGTACTCAGCCGATCTTGTCACGCTGCGTACTCGACTACGGCTACGTACACACTCAGGTTTTTCGGGTAAAGGATGGGAGGAAGGGATAGAATCCAACATACCGCCCACCAAAATGAAATATTTTCCATTTTCGTTTGAGAATAGTAAAGTAAAATAAAAAAAAGTGAAAAAATGCGTTATGTTTAAAAGAAAGTAAGAGTGAAATTTATGGAGTTAAATTTAGAGGAAATTTAGAAAAATGCATTATTGGGGTTAATGCATTAGTGTAATTTAATTAAATATTAAGAGAGTTATTATTATATTAAGAGAGTCATTTGTTATAGAGTAGAGAAAAGTAATTAAATAAGAGATGTGAATTATGTTTATAATAAGGGCGATGAAAAGAAAAATCTACGAAGGGCGACATCTCTAGAACCTTCAAAGATCGGTTCCAAAGTTTTAAATGGTAAAGATACTTTATAACGTCCTAAGAAAGAGTGCGTGAAAATGTTTTACAAAAGTGTTCTTCGGCAAGCTTTTCATCTGAAGAAAACGTCGAGGATTGTGGAACGTCCTCTAACTCCCAGAATCTTTGAAGTGATTGATCCAAGGAAGCATAAGAGGTAAGAAAGTATGAGTTTACAGAGAGCGAAACACTAGATGTTTTAACTCTTCCTGTAATTATCCATCCAAATATAGTTTCTAAAGCGACGGGTTGATCTGGATCTGAGAGGAGTTTGTTTCCTGTTATCAAGAAACCATAAATATCTGCACCCAAAAGTATATCTACGGGTTTAGAGAGGTGAAAGTTGGGATCAGCTAAGGGCAATTGAGAAAACTTTGAGAACTGTTCAACGGGAAGAGAATTAATCGGTAAATTATCACTAATTTCGTTTAATATAATAAACTCCAAGGAGTAGATCGGATCAGACTTTCCAATAGGTTTAATGTTGCATCTAACACCGTGAGAACCTTTGGAAATATTTTTCCCGATGCCACACAATTGGATGGGGAGGAAAAATTTAGATAAACCTAATTTATTAAAACAAGATTTTGAAATAAAGTGACTTTCACTTCCACTGTCAATTACAGCGCGTATTACATGAAAATTACCCCACGCATCTTGAACATTGATTAATGCTGTAGAAAGAAGAGCTTTATTCTTATGTTTTGCAAATAAATTTGTAGATACAACTTCTGAGATAGAGCTGCTTGCTTGCAGAACTGGAAGAGTTTGCGATGAAGTGGATGGAGGAACGTTTACAGGAGTTGTTATTTGACCTTCGAAATGTAAAAGCGAATGATGTTTTTTGCCACAAGTTCGGCATGAGGAACGAGAATTACAACTCTTAGAAGAATGTCTAGTGCCGAGACAGTTTGAGCACCAACTTCGGGATTTAATTAAATCATATCTCTGTTTTGGAGTAAAAGCAATAAAATCTGGACAGTTATAAATAAAATGATCCTTGTTACAAACTTGACAAGTTAAATTTTGTTTCAACTGAGTGTTGACAACAAAGGAAGAGGTAGGTTTATTTTTATAACTTTTTTGTGAATACTTCGTTTTAGTTTTGTCATAATTACTATTTTTATTAAAATGAGAAAACGATTTAGTTAGAGAGATTGTATCTTTAGCTGAACATTGTTTTTCTAAAAATTCAATGAGTGTATCGTATGATTTGAGGTATAGCATATCTTGTGATAAAACAGAGCCACATTCCAGTTCAAAATTAGTTTGCAAAATTTCTGGAAGTCTATCATAAATCATATTAAATAGCACAAAACTCCAGCTCTCTGTGGGAAAACCCAAGTTATTTAAAATTGTAATATTACGAGTATAAATATCAATCATATTTCTTAGAGCTTCATGATTATTTTCGTTAGAGATGGGCTTAATATTTTCTAGAGCCTGCCAGTGAGCTTTTGCAATCAAACGTTTCTTATCGTACTTATTTTTTAAGGCTTGATATGCTATATTATAATTTTGATTGGCAAGTGGAGTACTAGATACCAAAGCTAAAGGAGGACCTCGTAAGAAACTCACTAGATAGTTGTATTTCGATATATCACTAAGAGATGAGTTACAGTGTATAAGAGAATCAAACATATCGATAAATGTTTGCCAATGTTTAAATTCACCATCAAAATGGGGTACCTCAATTTTAGGAAGTTTTACCGAACATTGAGCAGTAGTGTTTTGTAATTGTGTAGCATCCAGCTCCGATTGCGTTTGCGGAAATAAATTTGTGAATAATGCTTCAATGTGAAAATAATAATCATTAAATTCAGTTTGAATTTTGACATGAGGATCAATATCGCCATTATCCTGTGCGGAGACTAATAAAATTATATTATTATGAATCTTATTAAAAGTTTTATAAATATCTTCTAAGTGTTTTGCTCTACATCTAAAGTTAGGGTGAAAATTTGGATCTTCAAGAGCTTGATCAGCGGATTTTTTAAGTTCTTTAATTTTAGTAAGTTCTACAGAGCGTTGAGCTATAAGAGTTTTTAATTTGCGAGCGTCTGCAGACATAGCGAAAATGAGTATAATAATTAATTAGAGCGTAAGAGAGAAATGGAATGCTATAAAGTGAGAAAATAAAATATTATAGAGTATAATAATTAAGTGTGAGAGAGAGAGAGTAATTAACTAAGAGAGTAAGAGTGAAATAGAATAATTAACTGAGAGAGTGTATGTGTGTGTGAGAGAGAGAGAGAGAGAGAGAGTAAGAATGATATATTCTACAATAAAATATGATATGAGAAAATAATTATTATTTTTACTAAGGTATTCGTATTAATTGAGTGTATTTATTAATTAAAAATTAAATTATTAAGAGAGAGAACAGAGTAGAGTTGAGACTAAATGCGTATCGATAAATTTGAGCGTGAAAAAGAAATATCCGGACCAGTATCGCGAAACAGCGCTAGATATCGCTTTTAACACCGGTACGGCAATTTAAAAATCGATCGGTCGGTGGCAAATTCCTGGCCAGTGGAACCAGTGACAAAAAATGTACTACCTTTTTTTACTGCGTTAAAGAGAAGATAAATATAGATTTTGTTCGAGAATTTATTTTATTGAATATATTTAAAATAATATATTACAAAAATATTAATGATATTTAGATAATTTTGAGAAATTAATTATGATAATCAATTTAATTGAGTATAAGTAAAATATGTACGTAGTTCAGAAAGGGATCTGCGGCGGAAGGACCAATGTTACGGGCAAGAATTAAGGGGCTCAATTCATTAGGGTGAGTTAATGTATCAGGACTGTGGGCACTCACCTTTATTCCCGTTCTTGACTCGTACTTGTTGATTTTTTGCTTATAAAACACTTGAGGATAGCGCGCGCTTGGAGGTGTACACTGTGTACTCGGCCGATCTTGTCACGCTGCGTACTCGACTACGGCTACGTACCCACTCAGGTTTTTCGGGTAAAGGATGCACAGTGTTCTAAATGGGCACTCTAGGTTAGTTTATCGTATTAAGCTTAGTTATATATATTTTACTTATTTTTTTTTAATTTGCTTGAAACACGTGAGTAAACTTTTTTTATGTAAAATATTTTATATGTGTATAAAAATAATAGTGAAAATGAGTCGTTTGAATGATGTTTATCAAAACACAAATTACAAAAAAAATGTTTAAGTGTATCTTAGCTATATAGTACTCTAAAACATCTTAAAGCTTTTACATGGGGTTATTTTTACATGACAATTTTAAGTAGATACTACAAAATGAAGGTTTCATTCAATTCTTAAAGAAATATAAATAACTAAAAAAATCATACCAACTAATTTTTTTTATTCAACTAAACAATAAATAAATTAAATCCGTCTACAAAGTATGTCGAAACAAAAATTTTAGAAATAAATCTCACTATTCGATGTAAATGTCTTTACCAAAAATACTAATTCTATTTTTAACAACTATTCGTCTTCATCATTAATTTCAGAATATTCGCTTGAATAACTTGAACTACTAGTGGATGATTCTATATTAAAATCTTTAAGCACTTTTTTAATTTGTTTGGTTTTTGTATCAATACTGGGTGCTACAAGTAATTCAATTACCTCTGCAGGAAACGATTGCATTTTTTTAGGTATCTGCCTATAACTGTTTATTACGGGATCAGATGTGACTAACAACATATTTAAAAGATCTTTGTTTGTTAATATTCTGGAACTTTTCCTGGTATTATGTAGCCGAAATCTGCGAATGTCTTTGTTTTTAGCCTCTTGGGCTTCATCAGAAAGTTGGCCAATAGGAACAATCGCTTTTTCGATTATTTCTGGACTATGAACCAAGATTTTATGAAGTGTACATGGCATATAATACCAGGAATAAAGATCCAAATATTGTATTCGTATACTTTCACATTTCCTTTTAAATTTCAAAATATCAATTTCGTATCCTGAAGAAAGGGTAATTAAAAGTATTGAGAGATCTTTTATTAACGTTTCATCTAACCCCGTAATTTCAGCACTTAATTTATAATTTTTGAAAAACCGCCTTGCAGTATTTCCGTCATTTGAAGAGCCGCTGCCTGGTCTCGGTTTATCCACATTAAGTCCCATTTTGTTTTTAAAATCTTGCTGAATGATTTTTGATCTGGCTTTTACTTCTTGCTTTTCTTCTTCAGTCCTAGCTTGCCACTTTTTTATATTTATTTTATAGCTAATATGCAAGAGACATTCAAATATTCGAATCCAGGCATGTAATATGGATAAACCGAATTCGAAGTTGTCTTGATTGCTAACATACTGCCCAGGTTCATCATTCATTAATTTAGGGGTAGCACTGCAAATATAGCATTTTTGAGAAGACTGAGTTTCGCTCAACGCACAGCATACTTTTCCGTCTGCCATTGTTAAATGTAAGGTATGATAAATTCTTATCTCAGTGCTGTTAACTCTGTAAGTTGTAGGCTTTAGATTTTTAATTTCAGCTTTAATTTTTTCTGTTTCGCTAATTCTCAACTCAGTCGTCTCTTTAGAAAATATAAATTTTATCGGCCTACAAAACATTGTTGAGGATGTTCTGAGGTTCTGCAACATTGTCACTTTTATTTTTAAGTTGTATTGGAACAAAGTTATATACAAATAAATACTCATCAGAATAATCAGGATTAGAAAATATTTGTTTATAATTACTATGACCAGAACTCCCATCGCATCCCCATTTGCTAATCAAAGTAAAGTAATTTGAATGGGGCAGCATGTTAACAATAACTTCTTGGACTTGCACAAGTCTTTTAGCGGTTAAGTCTAAAATAGCTTGTAACTTAATTTCTGCACTATAATCTCGGTAATAAAAATTTCTTCCGAAGAAGGAAAGCATGCTATTTTAGATTTAACTACTTCATGGTATGATGGAAATACCACATGATTTGCTTTACGACACCATTTTCTTGTTTGTTTGTACGTGTATACTGTGGATTTTGATTCGATATAGTAAGCTAAGGCTTCATCACTTGATAACATACGACTTTTCGTTTCCGCTGGATTTTTTTTACACTCTACCTTTTTTTGAATTTTCAGTTAAGGCTCTTATTGCCGATGCTGTACTTTTTTGACCTGATTTTCGAAAAGCAACTTCGGTTGCAGTGGCTAATTCGCAAGTGCTTTGTTTTTCTACAAGGTCAGAAACTCGTCTTTTCTTGCTTTTAAAAGACAAATCCTCAAAATCATTCTTGGGTCTACCTACGTTGATGCCTGATGTGGAGGCACAAGGAACTACCTGTTGAATAATAAATGTAAATTCGTATCCATTTAGCCAGTTGCTATGTTTCTCTAAAAATCTCTCCCGTTTCCTTGAACAAGCATAATATTTTTCCGCTATTTTTCCGGAAAACCTTGAAATTTTCACTTTCATATCCTTTATATTTTCCAATGAAGCATTAGTTACATCAAATTTAGTTGTAATTTAACTAAACATACCATCAGTTTTGCTTGTTTTTGGTGCCAAATTGATCCACGCATTAAAAAATTCCATTCCCCTTAGTGTGCATCGGACATCTAAAAAATGAAATTTAAGAAAATGAGCAAAAAATGCGCAAACATTATTTAGAGATGTTTGCTAAAACGTTCGAGTATAACATAGCACAAAATCAATCCGGGGACATGCGGGGATTTTTAGAAATTCTCTATCAAAGCTATAGTTATTTTATTTTTTTAACACTTTATAAAAAAAAATGTTTTGTTCAAACTCAGACAAAAGGAATTCTATAATAAAAATATGTATAGGATTAAGCAAACTTACCCTGATATAAAACATCCATTGCTTTGTTCAAATTTCAGCACACAATGTTAATTATACACATCTACATTAAGGTAAAATTTGGGACTAAAATAAATAAAATCCTTGCAGCACATTTTTATCTTTACTCTTCTCAATACGAACGAAACAAGTCGCAAAATATATACATTTTTTGTGATAGCTAGACAGTCTACTTTACATTCCTAAAGTTTTTTCTTTAAATATACACGGTGAATTTTGTCCACCTGGGATATCTAAATTATACACTGTGGGATGGGAGGAAGGGATAGAATCCAACACATACGTTATCCTCTATGCATCCTAATTGCTGCATCATCTTAAAATGTACATGTGGGCGTACTACAGGTTATTGATAATATTTTATGTCCACCCTGCTAAATCGTATTTATGTTTTACGAATTATATTTGCTTTTTCTTCCCTAGATAGTACACTATCATTAACAGTAAAGCATGAGTAGCTACTTCATTATTATTGAATTGAATTTGTGTTCCTGTATCAACATAGCCCTACAATAAATCCCATGTCTGTCAGTCCTCAGGTTTATCCCCAGTGACATTTCATATAATAATAATAAAAAAGTATACAATTGTTTTCCTCCTGATTTATACCTGTATGCAGCTGGCCGTACATTTAATGACTCAATGGCTACTCTGGTAAAACCTGGTGAACAGTTTAATTTACACATCCTAGTTCTTATTGTAGATGGAGCAGGGAAATTTAAGTCAAGTGACTTTCGCATATAATTGTATGCTTTAGCACTATAAAACTTTACAGTCATTGCACATTTTTGGCTGATTTTGATTTCCTGTTATCGATAATCCTTTTAAATAGATAACAGAAATTACCTTTGATCTTACCTTTAAGACCTAAAGTGCATTTGAGGACATATTAAAAGTTTCAATGATTGTCTGGTTTAAAAATATTCATACTCTTCAAATTTTGTATATTGCTCACCTTTTCAACTTTAATTGTCTTTTGAGTTTCTTAACTATAAAAAACAATACGTGTACGTTCTTGGTTCAGTTCTTTACCCGGCCATTGACGATCATGCAAAACTGACACATTTACACGAAAGCTTGCATAAGAGCAAATGTGAAGGTCAGGATTGCATACATACGATCAGTCCCGAATTCTTCAGTTTAGCTTCAGTTAACTGATTATTCCCGTGATGAGTCCTATTCAAGAAATAGATTTGTTGCACATTGCAACGGCAATTGCTTTAATAACAAAGAAAAGACAAAAAAGGACGAGATCGAATTAGGTGAAAGCGTGGCTGAAAAAGCGAAGAACATATTCACATACAAACTTACTAACAGAACTACAATTGGAAGTCGATGATAACAGGAAATATTTACGCACGGACGAAAATACCTACAGTCAATTACTGCACTTAGTGACACCAATGAATAGAAAAGCAAGACACGGTAATGCGGCAAGCTATCAGTGCACATGAGTGGTTGTCAACAACACTCAGATTTCCAGCCACTGAACGAAGTTTTGAAGACCTTAAATTTTCAGTTATTATTATCACCGCAATCTTTAGATAATATCATACCTAAGGTGTGTGTGGCATTATGTCAAGTACTAGCTAATGATTATATGAAGGTAAGGATAATTAATTATAATATTCAATAATGGATATAATGGTATTTTCTATTAATTACAGTTTCCAACAACAGAAGCAGAATGGATACAAATAGCAAACACATTTTAGGCGAAATGGGATTTTCCGTACTGTTTGGGTAGCGTTGACGGAAAACACATCAGGATTGTGAAACCATCGCAGAGCGGATCGTTTTTCTTTAATTGTAAAAGATTTCACAGCATAGTTCTATTGGTGCTTGTAAATTCGAATTGTGAATTTATATTTGTTGACGTTGGCACTAATGGTAGAGTTTCCGATGGAGAACTTTCCGTCTAAACATACCAGGTGATCGACAAGTATGCAATACGCAAACAATATTACCAATTGTTTTTATCGGTGATGAGGCCTTTGCATTGCGTTCTAATTTTTTAAAGCCTTTCAATTTAAAACAGTTAAATTACGAAAGAAAAATATTTAACTATCGTTTATCACGTGCAAGGAATATCGAAATAAATTTGAAAGTAAGCAGAATTACAAAGGTGACTTTAGCATGTTGTTTGCTGCATAACTTTTTGAGGTCAAAAAGTGATGTATATCTGGGTACATTGCAAGTATTGGATAATGATGCATGCCCGTATCCACCAATGTTAAAAAGCAATGATTATCTTTTAACTAGTAGTTAAACAATTATTTTCATATCCACCAACAAAATTTTGTTCTTAACTAGGTGTTAAATGAATGGTGTTAAACAATGGCTGATCTTTGTGTAAATAAATCTCTTTCAATTTAAGCCAATTAATTTTGTTTCCTAAAAATTAAATAATGTAATAATCTAATGAAAACATGTTATATATTTTTTTTACCGGACATGTCTACTGTTCGGTTAGTGATATTTTTCTCCAAGTTCCTAGGTGCTCATAAAATCAGAATTATTCTCTAATTGATATACGCACAGCTTATTTCTTTTCCTACAGGATTCCATCACATTAATATACCCTTCAGGCGTATATACGCGTTGCTGATACTTCATAGTGAACTATGAACCTGTAGAATTTTGTGAAGCATAAAAGAAAGAACAATAAAAAATCATAACAAACAAGATAATAAAGATAATACCAATTTAATATTTCTGTTCTGACCTCCACACGAGTCAGACCACAGTCTTAGCTCTTCAACTCCAGGTCCTATCTTAGCAAATATGTATTTTCTCAAACAAGACCTCAAGACTTCTTGTGCGCCTCTACCAGCTTCACCTTCAACCCATATCACCCAGTTCCCTCTTCTTTCTTTGCCTGAGTGGATGCCCAGATTGTAAACCTATAATTGCCGCTTATAAAAAACAATGTTGGTAGGTATCCTGGGTAACGCGAGTATTTTCTCAAAATCAAACGTCAAGGTGGCATCAAAAATGGCATCATTTTCTTCGGCTTCACGCATATCATTTTTCATTTGCGTCCTTACATTCCTAGCTAATTCTTGATGTTTTTTTCAGTTCGTTCTTTAAATGTTTTTTTTTCATCGATCGTCTCATTTTGTAATTTCGCATTTCTTATATCACAAAAATTGCACGTATCTTTTTTGAGTCGTTTAAAATGAAGGTTGAAATTTCCATAGAAAATCTATTTATACTTTGAAAACGAAACGTTACTGTCAGAAAAACTGGCTCAGTATAATTCATGTAGCTTTACCAAATTGAGTTGCGATAACAGGTATTGCCTTTTTCCTGTCATTGATTCTCTACAGTAGTGAAACTTGTACTTTGGAAAACTGTTAATGTAACAGACTTCTTAACAGCAGAATCATTTTTTTTCTATTTGAATGTTTTCCTCTGTTGTCAATAAAAGAATTTGAACGCATTTTTACACACGCTGTATTATTTCTTTTACTTGTCAAGCCATATGTGATTACAAACAGCTTACGACACACTATTTGTTTTTTTATTGTGTAGATCCTACTGAAGCTCCTCTTGGAATATGGCCCTATTGTTTTGTATCTCCTTTTCACGTCTTTTTCTTGAACACAAGCTGTGATATATGCATTTTGAGCTGTGTAATCCGCGATTTCCCAAAATTTCTGAAATTCTCTCTCACGCTCTTCAATTTTCTCATTCACTATTGCAGTCTATAAACTTTTTAGATTCTACTTTACATCCTCTCGGGTTAATATGGTTTTTGTTGGAATTTTTTAAGATTTTTCTAATATGAAGATTCTGTGATGCAAATTTGGCGCTTTCTACCTCTACTAGGCCTACTATTTTCCGTATTTTCTTTATTTTCATTAAAATTTAGTCAATTTAAATGTCTATCATCGCCTTCTCTGTCACTACTTTCTGTATCATCGTCTTCGGGTTCTTTCTCACTTTCACTGAAAATGGGTTCATATAGTGGATCATCTGCATTGTCCTCTTGTTCATCGTCGTCACCAAAGTCCGTTTCTTCCTCTCGTTTGATACTTCGGATGTCTGAAGTACACTCATGTACACTTACATCATTCGTGTTTTCAGATAACTGAGGGTCTATAATAACGGGTCTGAGGGATATTGTTTTCTATTGTATGTTTATCTACGTCAATATTTTTAGGTTCTTCGCACTTTCCTTCACTACAAACAAGGAGGGCGCTATCATCCAAAACCATTTCCATATTTTCAAAATCAAATAAGCAGTTATTCTCATGCGTAATATCACAAATATGGAAAGAATTATCATCCTGTAGCTCTCCTTTATTTTGTAATGTACAGGCATTATTATAATTGCTAGGAATAGGTAATTTATCTGGCGTTGACAAAGTCTGCTAGTTATCGGAGTTTTCTTCTAGGTTACTAATATTTCCATTCTAAAAAAAATACCCACACCATCTAATAAACCACCACCAAACTCGAATTATTATACTATACTATTACTATTGTTATCTCTAAAAATGATATGAATGAAAATTTTGAAAATGGTACATGCAGTAACAGAAGGTATGTGGAGACAAGAAATTCAAAGTCAAGGACTCAGAGATTTAAGATCAGGCGCCGACAGCGGCAATTATTCTAAAAAAGCTGCAGAGATCAGAAATAAGTTGGCTGATTGGCTTATGGGTGATGGAGCTGTCCCTTGGCAAATGAAAATGATGCATATATAACAAATAGAATGTAAATAAAACTTACATTAATTTGTGTTGTTTGAGTTTCTCTTATTTGCACAACGTGTTTCAAAATTCGGTCCGCTACTGAAAACCATGAAACTTTTGGTTTATACACTTCATCCGCACCTGCTCCCGAATGTTGGCTCTTCTTAATTTTTGCTAATTCCAAGGCATACGCATTTCTTATAGAACGTATTTTTACTTTTACTTCAGCAATCCCAAAGCCTTCAATATCCATTAAATCGGAAAGTTTTTGATAAGCGTTTTCACGACCATCTTTGTTTTTATAAGAATTGCTATGTACATCCCATAAACAAGGGTAAGATTCATACCCTTCAAGAAATTTGATTGTCAGTTCTGCTGACCACTTTTTTTAGCCATAATAAACTAGATAACCTACAATGACAATCAACAAAACTCGAAACCAAACTAAAACTGGCGTGTAGATACCGACGTCCGACGTGTAAGCACTTGTTTACACTTGCAAGTTTTGAAATTCGATGGGAATTTTTCACCACTGGCGCCGGTAATATCAGAAGGATGCAGACTTCTTTGGTCTATGCATGCAAAAATAAAACTTGCATGCAAGTTGATGTTTACACATGGTAATTTAATTTACTGGCGCGCCAGTTTTGATTGGCGCCACTAAATCCATGCATGTGTAAACTCACCTTAACACCATTCAAATTTTTCTGTCGAAATTCTGCCAGTTAAGGAAAGTTAACTGGTGTTAACGCGCCTTTTTTACGTAGAAGAAATTGAGGTTATGTTTATTGTTTTTGCTTTGGTTTTGGTAGGAGTTTATTCATTTTAATTAAGACTTGATCCATAAAATTAATTACTGGACAATGGAAGATGAATTATTTATGATGATCTAGATATTCTGGATATATGTAGTGTATGATGGCTTTCCTATAAATCGATGGGAAAGGCCGGATTACTTTGAAAGCATGCCGGACATGGGATTTTTTAGAAGATTCCGTCTGACCAAACCTACCATAGTAGAATTATTAGATCAACTGGAGGAACACTTAGTGTACAATTAACAGAATGTAAGTTACAATAGTTTTAATTCGCGTTTCAATATCTATCAATACATACACCCTTTGTGTATTATTTATGTTGTATAGTAGGATTTCTAGACATACCTGTTTACTAATATTAAATAATTTCTTTCTAGAAACAACCCAGTGTCTCCAATGAACCAACTACTGTTAACCCTCCGATTTTACCCTTCAAATAGGCATCAAATATCTATTGGAGATTTTATGGGTTGTGCTTAAAACACTGCATGTCGAATAATAAATAAAGTAACTAGAGCAATAGCTAGACTCAGACCTATCCATATATACATACCACAAACAATGGAGCAGGTATTAGAAACCCAAGAAAAATTTTATCGGCTGGCAAGATTTCCTAGGGTTGTAGGGGTAATAGACTGTATCCATATAAAAATACAATCCCCAGGTAATAGTTAGGTTGAGTTTGGCTAAAAAATTAACAACAAATAGGTATTCAATGACTATTGAGATCTACCAAAGGCTTGATCCAAGCATTGTTGTAGAATTATGGATATTGTTGCCAGGTGGCCAGGGTCAGCAGTTCATGATTCAACAATATTTAATAACTCTCAGATTCTTGTGCAAGATTTAAAAATAGAGAATTTGGACAAGGGCTCCTTTTGGGTAATTAATAACTAAAAATTTTGTTTAAATATTATTTTCGATGCAATTAATTTTTAAATTTTAGGTGACACTATGTTGCAAAATAAAACACTAAATTACCACAATACACCAAAGCAGTTTTACTTTTACACTGGACGCGCGATTCGCTAACCATGTTAGCATCATCAGCAGATGATTATAAACTAAAAGGCTTATCTTTTTTAGTTGACAACAAACGTTCCAACTCTCAACTGTAATGACACTATGTTATTAATTTTAGGTTTTGCTATGGATTAAGAGAATTTCTGTTTACTCCTGTATTAAATCCACAAACTAGGGCTGAACAACCCTATAATGAGTCCTACATAAGAACCTGGAACACTATAGAAAGAATAAATGAGATATTGAAGAGACGATTCCCAGCTCTTGCTTATGGATTGCGATGTCACATTGATAATGTTATGCCTATAATAGTGGCAACAGCTATCTTACACAATATAGCTCGGAGAATGGGAGAGGAATTGCCCCCAGTACCTGAAGATATTGATCCCAATATATTAGATTATTTAATAGACCAAGGAAATATAATATACCAGAGATGCCCATCGAAAATAATGCACTTTTAATGAATCATAGGCAACAAGTTATTGAAACCTTTTTTAATAATTTGGTTATCCCATAAATTTCTCTATGGCATTTAATTATTGTAATTTTATTAATTAAATCTAATAAATAAATACTCAAATGATTCTTCAAATTTTAATTTTTGCCAAAAAGGTAACAATAACTCAAAAAATACAGGGTGTCCCACGAGGTTTTGGACAGCGATTATCTCCGTTATTCTAAGATTTATTAAAAAATGATAAATACAAAAGTTTTAGGGTTTTAATTCAGTTTTTAGAATCTAATGTCAAAAGGAACAAAAACCTTAAAACATTTCGAATTTTGACAAATTATATTTTTTTTCTTATGGAACACCCTGTCTATTTTGCCCTAAATTAAGAGTTTTTTCTTTCCGATTTCAAATATAGCATATAAATTGACATTCGGTCCAACCGTTTTTGCGCTATTTAAATTTAAAATCGCATGAAATGGTTGCCACGAATTCATGATTTAAATAAAACAGTTGTGTAATCATAAAAATAAAATTCTAAACTTTATAAGAAACAAAACTAAACTAAATTTAGAATTCTACTTCCATATATTACATACAGTTTGAGAAATATAGGAAGAGACTTGGGGATAGCACCGGTCGCGCACATGATAGAGAGATAGAGAGAGAACGCATTCGGCAGAAGAGAGATGCATTTACGCTACGAAAAAACTGATTCAAGCAAATTTGTGGGCTGTCCACTGCGCATCGAGGGGCGTCTCTTATTTTATATTTCTCACGTCTCTAGCTATACTTGTTAAGTTGTAGATTGGCAATGTTAATATTATGCAACTATAAACTTAAATAGCACAAAAACGGCTAAGTCAAATGTCAACTTGTATGGTATATTTGAAATCAGAAAGAAAAAATCTTTCATTTCAGGGTAAAATATACAGGGTGTTCCGTAATAAAAAAATATTATATGTCAAAATTTGACGTTTCTTAAGGTTTTCGTTTCTTTTGACATTAGACTATAAAGTTTCAATTAAAATCCTAAAAATTTTGTATTTACCATTTTTTGATAAATCCTAAAATAACGGAGATAATCGCTGTCCAAAACCTCGTGGGACATCCTGTATAATAAGAAAGAAAATTACATTTATATTTTTATAAATGCAAAAACCAACATACTGTTTACCAACATTACAAAAAAGAAAACTTAATACATACTTAATAATAATAAAAAAACCTAATGTAGATCAATGCTCAAAGCAAAACCTATTCAACATAAAAAAAATGGTAACATAAAATTAGTTTAACTTTTATTTTTGTTTTTCTTTGGCTAATTAAATCCTTAGAATTTCGAGTTCTATCTTGTTTTTTTCCTTTTGAAAGGCCAAATCTTGATTCACCAGTTCAATTTGTTTTTCGGTTAAAGTTTGTTGCAGGTCTAAGAGCTCGTCATATTTCTGTGCAATATGTGACGATGCTAATATCTATATCCCTGGTCTCCGTGAACCCTATGAAATGTTATCAATTTTTTGTTTCAACATTCTGATTTTATTATAATTGAAAATAGTTACCAAACAGCTTTTTCCGCTCTTTGGACTTTGTCTCGTTTACATGATCTTGGAGTTTGAGTGCCACACTGACGTTCACTTTTTTCCACCCCTTGGTGTCCACCTCTTCTAGCCTGCATCATATAAAGTTTAATTTTTTTTACTGTGAATACCTTAGAAAGTTCTGATTGAGACTGATTGGCAACTTTTTCACGTTTTCACAATGGGAACAAGTTATGAGCTGCATTAAATAATCTTATAAAGGAAGAGACTGATTATCAAAAAATGACAAAAAAAAACTGTTGCCCAACTAAACTTACCTACTTGTTTTTTAATATGGAGTAGTCGTCTCCGCTTCTCCATGATCTTCCTCATCCTTGATGGATTCAGGAATCCACATCCACGTGCTATCTGCCGGACCATCAAAACCGTCCGGTGGTGTAGTTGGCACCCACCAGCTCGAAGAGTCAGGAAAATTGAACTCTTCGTCGTCCGTATCTTCTTCTGATTCCTCCGACTCGAAATCGCTTTCATCGTCTTGATAGCACTCGGTTTCTTCCGACTGTGGTGATGCTGGTCGACCATCCCAGCTGACGGTTTCTGAATTAAAGACTGACTCATTTTCTTCATAGTTGATTGAATCGGGAGATCCCGGTCTATTAACCCTTACGGTTTCTACACTAAATATGGACTCGGAATCGGACATTGTAGAAGTGGTATTAGAAGCGTTTAAGGCAAAACTAAGTAACCCTGATCAAGTTCCCCTTTTATAATGGGACTGTCTTGACTCCACCCTTTCTGCTCTAAAATTCGATTAAAAAATTTAAAGACTAGCAGCCTGCGACCGCTATTATAAAACACCACTGCCAAGAAGCAACGTTAAAATTCTCTTATTTTTTACTCTAAAAATCGATTTAAATGTTTGAAGTTTATAATGTCACTTTTGCATTCATCTATCGGGTGTTTACAAAAGTTGTTTTTCTTGTCACGAGATTATTGAAATATTTTTTTCTTTTTTAATAAGACTCTTTTGTTATATCCCGACATGTCTGAGATTATTAAACACGATTATGAAGAAACAACGTCTGAGTTCACACTCAACAACAAAGTTCTGATTGAGACTGATTGGCAACTTTTTCACGTTTTCACAATGGGAACAAGTTATGAGCTGCATTAAATAATCTTATAAAGGAAGAGACTGATTATCAAAAAATGACAAAAAAAAACTGTTGCCCAACTAAACTTACCTACTTGTTTTTTAACTTTAATTAATAATACTGTCTTACCTGAATATTTATCACATATGGCACCCTTAATGCTGGATTCTTTGGTTTTTTAAGGTCACTTGCCATTTTAAATTTATGTGCCTCTTGTGAGACCTCTTGTACTTGTAGATCCTTAGAAAGTTCCTTAGTCATCTAGGAAAATCTGTGTCATTCTCTTTTTCTTGACAAAATCCCAAGTTTTGACAATGAACTTGTGCATATTCTAAGCCTAAGCCCACATCTAAACTTTCATCCTGGGATTTTTTTACCTTCGGGATTTTCATCTAGGGCATCATTCTTTTGTATCAAAGTCAAAATAATTATTTTCAAAAATGACCAAATACCTAATTACCTAACTAACATTCTGATCATATTTATTTTTGAAAAAGAATTCTTGGGTATCTTGTAGATATTGATTTTTACTTTTTGAGTGTTTTCTTTATTTTCAGGTACGTCAATAATGATTACATCTGAATCAAAAGGGTTTGTTAAACCTTTTACTGTTTTTTTTTATTAACAATATTAATTAATATTTTATCGGCCACATCTACATTCATTTCATTGGCAGGGCTGTCTAACCTCCCTCTGTTTTTAAGAGTTCCTTTTGTTTCTAGCAACAATTTGTCATTACGCCATTTAAAGTGTCTCAGAAATCGAGCCCATGACATCTATGTCGGTTTTGTTCTATCTAGTCAGGAAATAGGTTTTCTCTGTTAAAACAGACCAATTTCGACCACCCTGTATAGTAGGGTGTCCGTTATTTACAATGTTGATCATTTTGCTCACGACGCCCACTAATTTTTTAGTTTATCGTCTAAAAAAAATAACAGACCATTGTAAATCCTTAATATTCACATTAAACCTGACCCCAAAGTCGATTCATTACATGGGAATTTGCCACTTTTTGCAAATAATTTTATTTTCTCGATCTTGTTCTCTTGCATTTTCGATAAACCTACTCCTTCAAAAGTTATTCACGGTTAAAGTTAACCACTCGGTAAATTCCTAAAGTTTTCAACTTTTTTAACAAAATTATGTTTTTTTTTGAAAAATTTAATCTATTACTGTAAAAATATACTATTCTGATGGTTTTAAGGTTGGGAATTAAGAAATCTTCAAGTCTAATAAGTTTAAACCATTTAAGTATAGCTGATTTATTTTAATAAACATTCTTGTTTAGGTTTTTAAAAGTTGGATTAGTTGGATTTTGATATTTTTGATATTTTTTTTGTATGTTGTCAAGAATGTTCATAAAAATAAATTCAAATCGTTATGATATTCATCGTGATTTTTTTAACATTGAAAATGTTTCTGTTATCCTATATATGGGAGCCCAAATCGAATTAAAATGCTACATTTGCCACACCATGACGTCATATATACAAGGGTATAGGAAATCTCGGCGCAGCGGCGGCAGTCGGCCAGCGCGCGCAAAAACCATTACATCGCTAATTGTTTATTGATATATCTTTATTAGTTTAAAAGCAAAAAATATGGGGTTTTCTTTGATACCTTGTCAAGACATAAGCGAAACTTTTAAATTGTTTCTTTTTTTATTTAGGCCTTCGTTTTCGTTAAATGAAAGTTATATTAAAAAAGTCTATTTTTAAACCAAATTTTCGCATGATTGAAATGAGTTATTCATATTTAAAGTTTTTTGGTCATAAGCGCTAATGGAAATGTTTTTGTAAATAATTATAAAAAATTACTCCCTACGAAGACTTTATTGTGTACTGGATCAAAAAATAAGTATTTGCTTTCTCTACACGGTGGTATTAATATATCGATTTTGATGATAGTGCCCTTTACCCGGTCTAATTTTGTACTACTTTCGGAATAAGGGTCCCCATATCATGTACTGTACTTCCATCCCTGAAAAAATCAGCTTGTGACACCGAAGTGAGACGTAAAGTCAAAATAAGCTTTAATCTACCTACATCATAGGTAGGTGTAGGTACTCTAGGTATATTCTACCTAGACAGTAGCTGACAGTAGTAATTAATTTGTTATCCGATAAGTAGTTGTTATTATATAAGTTTAATCATCTTATACCTCCTATAACGGTAGGTTTTGGATTTTCTCCCTGATTGGTTTGTTAAACAAAAATATACTAGGCATATAAATGTCTAACACAATACCTCTATTGAATGTACTTATTTTAACTAATGCATTGTTTCGTTTTTTTTAATCTCACAAATAAGAAATGTTTTATAGTTTTTATTATAAAAAACAGTGATTATCCAATTTATTTGCACTGTTATGGGATTTATATTCTCATAGATTTCTTTTCTAATTTTATTTATTTTGAGCTCAATATTGTAATTTTAGGACATTTCTTGAATTTAGTTTTTATTGTTTTATCACACCTGGAACATTCGCCATTTCTTTAAAATCTAAAAACAATTTGGTAAATAATATAATTTCTAGGCTAAAATATGTTTATTTACTGTTGCATTACACTTTTTCTTTTAACAACATAAGAAAGGATCTAATTTCACTGTAAATTTCTCTATCTCGTACTGCTTTATAGTGCTTCGAAGCTAAATACGATGCCTTCTATTTCAACAAGTTAAATTTGGTTTATATTATCATATTTTACACAAATTCCTTGGAATGTACCATTATTGTAAAAATGCTATAGCTTTTTCCATGATTATAGTATGAATTTCACTCTATTTTGAATCGAACAAGTGTTGATATCAGTATAGCACATTCAATTGTTGAACATCATAAACTAAAAGCAAAAAAACGTTTAGTAATTATTAATAGGTACTTTTAAATATATTACTTACGATGTGTGGCTGATATTTAGTCTCTTAAAGGCTTGCAAAATCGTAATTTTATTAAAATTAGCTTGAGTAATGTTTTGACAGCGATGTGTTTACAGCCGAACAATATTTGAGGTTATTTTGTAATTTCTTATTCTCCGGCAACGTAAATATCGAGCATATTAGCATTAGTTACCGAATTATAGGGTTTGATTGACAGTTATATATGACATTTATATATGATGGTGACTTTTTGATTGTTGACATTGTATATTGGTTGCGTAATATTATTTTCCTGTAGTACTTTCGATTTCTTCTTCGATTTCCGTTTACTTTCAATACTTTTGATTTATTGGTTTTTTATATTTAACGTATATCATGTTTTGCTCTTAGGGAGTATGTTATTTGGTTTATTGGCAACATTGATTTGCTGTGTTTTTTTTACTGCCTTTTTGTCAGAAGTGTCTAGTTCTAGCAGTCAACTATTAAGCTTGACCAATCAGGTTGGTTGGCGTGGTTATTTGGAGTGTGTTAATTCATTTGTGTTTGTCAAAAACTCTAACGTGATTGGTCGGGCTTAACAGTTGCCTGCTAGGGCTAGACACAAGTCTTTTTGTCCGGTGTTCATCCATATAAGTATCGCGAGTACGTATTTCCGTTTTAGTAATTTATAAAAAAAGGTTTTGATATTTTGACACCCCCTTTTATAGCTCTTTTTTGTATCAGTAAACATAATTTTATAGATTTTTAAGTTACCTCTTTCTTTCTATTCTTATTATCTTATTTTCTTTTCTTTTTTTTATTATTTTTTTTTCTTATGTCAAATTGGCGCCCAACAGTCATTTTTTTTTGGTGATTAATTTTTAAACTGATATATATTT
Source organism: Sitophilus oryzae (assembly GCF_002938485.1). Taxonomy (NCBI): domain Eukaryota; kingdom Metazoa; phylum Arthropoda; class Insecta; order Coleoptera; family Curculionidae; genus Sitophilus; species Sitophilus oryzae. The sequence continues at coordinate 336,076 of NW_022146968.1, read as the reverse complement.
TTTTCTAATTAGCTAACTCGATTAAAATTATCGTGATTTTTTTTTCCTGTATTGTATGGTTTAAATTACGGAATAGTTGGTTGTTATTATATTTATTTTGGTAGACTTTTATTAATGTATTTTGGCAGTGTTGACTTGAACAAGTAGTGCGAATATTATTAATAGTACAGTTTGATTTTTTTTCTTGCGCAATTTTTTTTTCTTGGGTATATTTTTCAGGATATTATTGAAATTATTTATGCTGATTGATATTTATGTTGCTGCTGAGCTGAACACTGGTGTTGGGTATATTACTTTGGTTGCGTATTTTTTTAACAAGCAGTTGTTAAATTTTATAGTAATTTTCTGGTTATTTTTTTTATATAGTTTGATATAGTTACAGTTTTGCTCACCGTACTCTTTGCGGATTTTTGGTGTTACTGATTTTAACGCCAATTAGAGTAGTTTAGTTTATTTTTTTTTGAGATATATTGTTTGTGGACACTGATCGCACTGTCGAATTTATAGTGATTGATATTTTAGCTTTTAGAGTTTAATTTTGATCGCTATAGCTAGCGTTTATAGCTGATTTTTATTTTTTTAAGCGTGTAGGTTTATTCCAGCTTATAGTTTTTTTATTTTTTTTGTGGGGGTCGGGATTGCGACTTCGTCACAATAATTTTACGTACTCACATTCAAGAATTTTTTTTCTTGCGACTTACTTTAGATTAATTTAGATTTAGATTTATTTTGATTATTTGGACTTTGGATTTATGTTTTTGCAGATTTAAAGTAAATATTAATTATAGTTTTTTTTGGAAATACTTCAGTATTTTAATATATTTTAGCAGTATTTTTTTTGGACTTTGAAGTTAATATTTTAGATCATTGCTATTACTTTTCTTTTTCTAAAATTTTCATTTAAATTTAAATATAATGGAAGTCAATCTATTATCACATGAGGAACTTAAATATGAGTTATCGATCCGTGGATTACCTACAACCGGTAATTTTGCACAAAAACGAACATCACTTAGAGAAGCTTTAAGATTAGAACGTGAAGGTCATGTACCCATGCCTACTACAACAAATTTTGATCCAGTCAGTGAACTTTGTATGTGCAGAGCTAAACTATATGCCATAGAGAGAGATATCCAACGATTTGACACTGTGAATAAAGATAATGAATATAAAAGACTAAATTCTCAGTTAGTGCACTCAATTTCTAGATGTGTGTAGATTGTAGTGTCAAGAAAGAATTACTGAACAAAGCTATGAAGTTGAAGGAGAATTTAGAAGTTGTATATAATGGTGGAATTTCTCAAGAAGGTATACCTAGTATTAATGAGAATGTGGTTACCACAGACTTGATTATTGTGGACGATATGATAACCGTACCTCTCCAGAATTGTAATGATACATTTGAATCATTGATAGATATGCCTTTAGCTGATTTTGAGCAACGTTCAAGATTAGTTCCTGAGAGACACGATAGACAACCGTCCAGACCGCCAGTAAGTTCACCAAATTTTGTCCCTCCGCAACAAACTTCCAACGTAACCGCCACTGCACTACAACCGAATTTTTCATCAGTACCTAGTACAGTTTTTAGGAATTCACATGTTAGATTTAGTGATCCTGTTGCGAATAGTTCTCATGTAGCAAATGCTAATACTACCTACCGTGATCAGACTTTGAGCCATCCTAATCCTGTTGTAAATTTAGCTGAACAATTAGAGAATTTCCAATTTTCACCTTTACGTGGAGTATCCTCTACAATTCCTCAACCGATTCCAGAATATAATTATCGTCATTATGATATTGGAAAATGGAACTTAACATACGATGGTCAGTCTAGTCTAAATGATTTCTTAGAGAGACTCGAAGAACTTAGACGTTCTAGAGGTATTAGCAAGGATCAATTGCTTCGATCAGCACCGGAACTTTTGACTAGAGATGCTTTACTGTGGTACCGAACTAAGAATTTTATTGATTGGGATGATCTAGTTAGTCAATTAAAGGACGCATTCATGCCGTACGATTACGAAACTGGAATTTGGGATGAAATCAGACGCCGTACACAAGGGTCCCAAGAGAAAGTCATCAGTTTCATTGTGGCTCTAGAGAACCTGTTTAGAAAATTACCAGTTTTACCGCCTGAATCACACCGACTTCAGATTATGAAACGAAATCTACTTCCATACATTCAAAGCCGTACGCATGAGATTTTTTGCATTCAAGACTTACTTAAATTTAGCCGTTCTGTAGAAGAAACCGAGATAAGGATACAGAGATTTGTACCACCACCTACAAACTACCGTACCATTTTAGAACCTCAATTGGCATATCGTAAACCGAATATTAATATTTCTGCTGTAGAACAAGATATAGCACCTGTTAGCAACTATACTCAGTCTTCTGAATTTTTGAACCTTTCTGAAGCAACACCGAACTTAAACGTCATAAATTCAAGTCAGGCCAGGTGTTGGAATTGTCAAGAAGGGACACATCTTTTCGCAGTGCACTAAACAACGTAGAAAATTTTGTTTTAAATGTGGCACTGATAATGTAACTTCTAAGACCTGCCCGAAGTGTTCAAAAAACGAGCCCGGCGCAAGATAGATGGCCAAGTATCTTGTGACGCCCATCAGGCCGCTAACACGACTGAAGTGTTATCTCGAAATGCAGATTTGGATTATATTTTTGCCCATGCTAAAGGAGATGAACGTCCGTATCTTGAAATTTCTATATATGGTACTACTATATTAGGTTTATTGGATAGCGGATCTTCAAGAACAATTTTGGGTTCTCCTGGTTGGAACATATTGAAGAATGTATGTAAATTGTCTGAGATGTATGTAAATTGTCTCAGAATCTTCTGAGCTTTTGAGTTGTGTTGTCGCAAATGGCGAATCCTGTGTTAGTATTGGCACAGTTACTCTACCTTTTAATTTGAGAGACCGACTAGCATTAATTAATGTATTAGTTGTACCTAGTTTACGACATTCACTGATTCTTGGAATTGATTTTTGGTCGAAAATGGGACTAGTACCAGACTTACGTGCGAACGAATGGAAATTTAGAGATTCACTGACACCCATTGCTCAAGTTTCTACCGTTCAGTCTTTGGATTCACTCAGTCAATCTCAAAGAAAAGTGTTAGATGATATGCTAGAGAAGTCATTTACAGGAAGAACAGACAAACTTGGACGTACCAATTTAGTACAGCTTGAGATTAAGACCAATTCTCCTCCGATAAAGCAACGTTACTACCCATTGTCACCGGCATTGCAAAAAGTAGTTGACAAGGAATTGAACGAGATGCTTGAAAATGATATTGTCGAGCCTTCCAATTCTCTATGGTCATCTCCCATTGTGATGATTAGGAAGAAATCCGACCAATGGCGTTTTTGTGTAGATTATCGAGCACTTAATAAAGTTACGCTTCATGATGCTTATCCTCTTCCTTTAATTAATTCAACTTTGGACAAGCTTCGAGATGCTAAATATTTATCCACTCTTGACATTAAATCGGCTTATTGGCAGATTCCAGTAGCTGAAGAATCCAGACCGTTAACAGCTTTTACTGTTCCTAGACGTGGACTATTTCAGTTTAAAAGGATGCCTTTTGGATTGACCAATGCCCCAGCCGTTTGGCAAAGAGTCATCGATCAAGTAGTTGGAGTAGATTTAGATCCATACGTTTTTGTTTATCTCGACGACATTATTGTATATACTCCTACTTTCGAACAGCATTGCAAAGTGTTACAGGAAGTAATAGATCGTCTTAATAGAGTAGGACTTAGTATAAACAAAGACAAATGCAACATCTGTAAATCTGAGCTTAAATATTTAGGATATGTCGCCAACGCATCTGGACTTTCCGTTGATCCCGAGAAAGTTGAAGCCATTGTAAAAATTCCGCCGCCGAAGAACGTAACTGAAGTCAGACGTATTGTTGGTTTAGCGTCATGGTATCGCCGGTTTGTACCGAATTTCTCGACTGTAGTTGCACCACTGACAAATCTGACCAAGAAGAGTGTTAAATTGGATTGGAGTACTGAATGTGAGACCGCTTTTCGAACTGTTCAAGAACATTTAATTAAAGCACCCATTCTTTCGTGTCCAAATTTTGAGAAGCCTTTTACTATTCAATGCGACGCATCTGATTATGGTTTAGGAGCCGTATTAACACAGACGGATGATGACCAAGAACATGTTATTTGTTATCTCAGCCGATCTTTGACGAAGAATGAAAGAAAATTTTCCACTACTGAAAAGGAATGTCTTGCTGTGCTGTTTGCCATTGAAAAGCTTAAACCCTATATTCAAGCCACGAAGTTTTATGTCATCACAGACCATTATTGTTTAAAATGGCTTAATTCCATTAAGGATCCTGTTGGTAGAATAGCCAGATGGGCAATCAGACTTTAACAATATGATTTTGAAATAATTCACCGTAAAGGCAAAGATCACGTTGTTCCAGATACTCTGTCCAGAGCCGTTCCTGTTATCGACTCCGTTGATACTTCTCCGCTCCCAGATAGTAACCAATCCAATACCACAGACCGTTGGTATAAACGTATGTGTGAGTATGTTACCAAATTTCGAGCGAAATTTCCTCTTTGGCTTTTGAAAGATAACCAATTGTATAAACGAGCAAGATCATCTTATCCAGACTTAATTAATTCCGAAGATATTTGGTTGATTGTTGTACCTAGAGACAATAGATCTGAGATTATTAGAAACCATCATGACCCGCCTACTTGTGGATATTTAGGTGTTTTAAAGACAGTTGCTAGGATATCACAACACTATTGTTGGCCCAGTATGAGAACCGACGTTGCCAGATATATTAGGAAGTGTCACATTTGCTTACAAGCAAAGCCTGAACAGAAGCCTCCTATGGGAAAAATGCTAAGTGTTCAACCCGTTGCTTCAAGACCATGGCAAATTGTTAGCATTGACTTAGTTGGACCCCTTCCTAGATCTTCTTCTGGATATACTCATATATTTTCAGTTTGTGATGTTTTCAGTAAATTTGTTTTATTTTTCCCACTCAGATCTGCTACAGCTGTTAGTGTTTCCCGATGGTTTGAAGATTTTGTTATCTTAGTTTATGGAGCTCCTCAAAGGGTTATCGCTGATAATGGTCCTCAGTTCAAGAGCAAAATATTTAAACAGTTAATGGAAGAATATAAAATCACAATCCAGCATACTGCAAATTACCATCCTCAAGCAAACCCTGTCGAGAGAACTCATCGAGTTTTGAAGACTATGCTCTCATGTTACATTGCTGATGATCAGAAGAAATGGGATAAAGTTTTGCCGAAGGTTTCTTGTGCTATTAGATCCGCTCGTCATGACGTTACTGGACACACTCCAAATTTCTTAGTGTTTGGACGAGAGATTAATTATCATCCAGTTACCAAGTCTCCACCAGATTCTGACACTGTATCTGACGTTGATCATGAAGGAAGATCTGTCATTAAGTAAACTTTTTGCTGAGGTGCAAAAGAAACTTCAACAAGCCTATCAACCTTCCCGAAACCGATATAATCTTAGAAGAAGAGACGATAAATTTCAGCTAAATCAGCAAGTGTTCAAACGGAACTTTGTACTCTCTGATGCATCGAAACAATTTACCGCCAAACTGAATCGAAAATATAGTGGACCGTTTATTATAACCAAAATTTTATCTCCTTGGTCATATGAACTATCTGATCTCACTGGTAAAAGCCTGGGTGTGTATCATGCCAAGGATCTGAAAGCTCATCCTCCAGATGATTCCATTGATCAAAATTAATTTTAATCTAATCTCACATACTTACCGCTTATCGTACCGTTAATAGATTCATATTGTTTTTTTATACTTCTAGCTTTAATTTAAGATTTTATTTTCTCATTTAGTATAAGTTTCTTCGAAACTTATTTTGTAAGAAGGGGAGGTGTTGTTACGGGATTTATATTCTCATAGATTTATTTTCTAATTTTATTTATTTTGGGCTCAATATTGTAATTTTAGGACATTTCTTGAATTTAGTTTATTGTTTTATCACACCTGGAACATTCGCCATTTCTTTAAAATCTAAAAACAATTTGGTAAATAATATAATTTCTAGGTTAAAATATGTTTATTTACTGTTGCATTACACTTTTTCTTTTAACAACATAAAAAAGGATCTAATTTCACTGTAAATTTCTCTGTCTCGTACTGCTTTATAGTTCTTCGAAGCTAAATACGATGCCTTCTATTTCAACAAGTTAAATTTGGTTTATATTATCATATTTTACACAAATTCCTTGGAATGTACCATTATTATAAAAATGCTATAGTTTTTCCCATGATTGTAATACGGATTTAACTTTATTTTGAATCGAACAAGTGTTGATATCAGTGTAGCACATTCAATTGTTGAACATCATAAACTAAAAGTAAATAAAACGTTTAGTAATTATTAATAGGTACTTTTAAATATATTACTTACGATGTGTGGCTGATATTTAGTCTCTTAAAGGCTTGCAAAATCGTAATTTTATTAAAATAAGCTTGAGTAATGTTTTGACAGCGATGTGTTTACAGCGGAATAATATTTGAGGTTATTTTGTAAAATCTTATTCTGCGGCAACGTAAATATCGAGCATATTAGCATTAGTTACCGAATTAGGGTTTGATTGACAGTTATATATGACATTTATATATGATGGTGACTTTTTGATTGTTTACATTGTATATTGGTTGCGTAATATTATTTTCCTGTAGTACTTTCGATTTCTTCTTCGATTTCCGTTTACTTTCAATACTTTTGATTTATTGGTTTTTTATATTTAACGTATATCATGTTTTGCTCTTAGGGAGTATGTTATTTGGTTTATTGGCAACATTGATTTGCTGTGTTTTTTTTAGTGCCTTTTTGTCCGGTGTTCATCCATGATTCCTTCTTCTAGAACGATCCGTCTTTGTGTGCAGACACGCTTTTGGGATCAAGCCTTGTGCTGATATAAGTTCTAGCAAATTCGGTTAAGTAATTTATTAGTGAATAGTTTGCCGTTTTGCACTATTCAAGTGGAGTTTTCCGATTTTTCTAACCGTATGAATTTGAGAGAAGAGTTGATGAATGGCCACATGACATCTCAGGTATGTTTTACGCCATTTTGTAGTTTTTCTTGAAGGTAATTTTGAACTTCTTTTTCAGGCCATTTAATTTAGTTGGATTTAACTTGCATTTAATTTGGATTTAATTTAATTTAATTCCTATTTATCTCTATATTCATTTTGGATTTTGGTTTTGACCATTTTGTAACATTTGGTTACGTTTTATTTTGTATGCTGCCGTTTTCTTGCCAGCCAGTATCCAGTTTCTTCACCATGTGGTTCTGAGCTAACCATCACCTCATCACCTAGCTCATTTGATCCAGAAGACTTTCTGAGACCGACCAGACCGACCACTATGGGGCATTGAAGCCAGCTCACCGTCCGGCGTTTTGAAAATCAGTCAAAAAGCAACCATCCGAGTCACCGACCACCGAGATTCTGGAATGTCCTGATAAGTACCCATTTCATTTCATTTTACTGTTTATTGAGTTTAATTATTTAATTTGCGTATTTGAGATAGTTATAGTTAACTTCTTTAGCCTTTTTACTTGCGGCTCGATCTGTGAACTTACTAGTAAGTATCGCGAGTACGTATTTCCGTTTTAGTAATTTATCGCGTTTGTTATATAACTATTTTGAGATTTATGATATCGATTTAATCGTTTTGAGTTTAGACACTTTTGTTCAAGTTACCACTTGTGTATTGCTGATACCTTTTGAGCTGTATCGTTTTGTAACTTGCTTTTCATTGATTTTTAATTTTTTTCATTAGTATGACTATACTGAGTTATTAAGTTTATTTGAGTATAATTTTTAAATGACTTTATTTGATATATTAGTACATTTCTGTAACTTCATTCGATATATTAACAATTTATTTTCCCGTATTAAGCCATACATACAATATATTTAGAGTTTTACCTTTTTATCGTGATTGCTGCTGAACCTTCTTTATTAAGTGAGTTAAGTGATTCCTATTGTTTTATTTAGTATTTTGTTTCCCACTTTCTTTCAGAAACATCACTTTTACTCTTAGGGTCCAGAAAGTGGGTGGCGCTTATTTATATTTAATTTAGACACATTTAGTTATAACCCCCCCTACTCTCCGTAGAAGCTACCGATTTGGGCATTGACCTGTTTGAGGAGTAAGAGTTAAATAATTAAATAATAACTATTAGTTTGTTGCTGTCTCTTTTCCTTTCTCTTTTGATTCATATTATCTCACCGTAACATAGTTTTATTTAATTTAACACAGCTATAATATAAATTATAGTTTTTCTGTTGTCATAAGAGAAAAAAGGTTTTGATATTTTGACACCCCCTTTTATAGCTCTTTTTTGTATCAGTAAACATAATTTTATAGATTTTTAAGTTACCTCTTTCTTTCTATTCTTATTATCTTATTTTCTTTTCTTTTTTTTATTATTTTTTTTTTTATGACAGCACCCCTTACACTGTTTTCTGTAAGGGGTGTAACCAGGAGTATATTTCGTAACCTCTTACGATATAAGAGGGCACAAAGTGTTTTATTACTTAATGCTTAGATTAAAATTTAATAATATACATATTTGTACATAAAATAAAATAGACTAGAAAGTAAATTAATTAATATTGACGTAATTACTAAATAACCAATACCAATTTTCAGCTGATATAGATACTCCTAAGCTCGGGGATTTTACAGGATTCTTGAAAAATCGCGCAGATATCTTGGAAACTATTGAATATAAGGGAAATCGTGGAAACAAACCTGAAAAAGTTCGTGACACAAAATCTTTTATGGTAAATAAGATTTCTTGTTATTTCTGCGGCGAAGATCATTTAATTTATACATGTAACCAATTTAAAAATCTAGATATTAAAAACCGAATTGATTTCGTAAAAGGTAAAAAACTATGTATAAACTGCTTAAGAAATAATCATTTTGGTAAACGATGTAAATCAGGACCCTGTAGAAAGTGCCATCAACGCCACAATACTCTATTACATATTGAAAATCGGCAAAGTTCCCCAACTTCAGAAGAATATTCGGAAAATACTGTTGCAATGGGTCAAGATATATATAAAAATTCAGACTCTGGGCATGTTTTTCTTTCCACGGCTAGGGTTAAAATTCACGACCACTTGGGAAGGGAACATTATGCGCGAGTATTATTAGACTGTGGTTCCCAGTCATCATTTATTTCTTTGTCACTATGTAAACGTTTAGGTTTGAAACAAGAAAATACCCACTTATCTGTTGTGGGAATTGCCAATATCACGTCACAAATTAAGAAAAGCTGTCAAGTCGAAATTCAGTCTTTGTATAAAAACTTTAAACTTTTGTTAAATTGCTTTATTTTGCCCGAAGTGACTAATATTTCATCTTCTAGAGGAATACATTTTCAATGCTTGGATCTTCCTAAAAATGTACAATTAGCAGACCCAGATTATAATAAGCCAGGCCCCGTAGATATTCTAGTAGGCGCGGATATTTTCTGGATCTTACTAGGTAAAATCGGATATCGTGTGGAAAACACATGCCTTTCCTACAAGAAACAGATTTAGGTTACGTTCTGGCTGGAATGGTAGGACACGCCGATGATACTTCTAGTAATATTTCTTGTCACTTAAGTACTAATGCTGAGTTACAAAATACTATTTCAAAGTTTTTGGGAAATCGAGGAAATTCCCACAAATAAAGTTTTTTCTGAGGATGAGCTCAAATGCGAATCTATTTTCTCACAAACTACTCATAGAGATGCCTCCGGACGTTTTGTCGTTACCCTGCCATTTTAAACAATCACCCAATCTACTTGGGGTCGTCTAGGAACAAGCTGAAAAAAGACTATACGCCATAGAAAGAAAGTTATCAAAAAACAATAATCTCCGAGAATATTACGCAAGTTTTATGACAGAATACGAGAATTTAAATCATATGACTTTAGATACTAGTAATATAGCAAATAATGTTGAATATTTCATGCCACATCATGGAGTTTTTCGTGAGTCTAGTTTAACTACCAAACTGCGTGTCGTTTTTGATGCGTCGGTACCATCTAGCAATGGTTTATCGTTAAATTCCATTCAGTATGTTGGTCCAGTCTTGCAAAACGATCTTCTTTCTATTTTACTTAGATTTAGAAAATATTTATTTGTAATTTCAGCGGACATTACGAAAATGTACCGCCAGATACTAGTTGAACCAAGCCAGCGGTCACTTCAAAAAATATTATGGCGTTCTAGTCCTTCCGAAGATGTAAAAGTTTACAAACTAAATACCGTTACCTATGGGCAAGCTTGTGCTAGTTTTCTATCAATTCGATGTCTATTCCAGTTAGCAGACGAATATGAAAAAATTAACCCAGATATTGCGAATATCATTCGTCCAAGATTTTATGTCGACGATTTGTTGACCGGTGCGGATTCTATTCAGATGCTCAATATATATGCAATGAAATTTCAAAGGTCTTAAAAGGCGGTTGTTTCTTGAGCTGCGTAAATGGTATTCTAATGAACCTAGCGTTGTAAGTCATATGGATAACGCTACTAGTTCTTGTGAGGTCTTAGAATTTATGCAGGAGAAAAGGCAAAAACAGGTTTAACTTGGTCTTGTCAAGATGATTTTCTTATGTATCATATCGAAGAAATTCCTTTTAAAAGTAATTATACAAAAAGAAGCGTTCTGTCAGTATTATCCAAGCTATTCGATCCTTTAGGACTCCTATCACCGTGTATTGTGCTAGCAAAGATTTTCATGCAACGCTTATGGCTACAAAAGGTATCTTGGGATGACCATTGACACTTTCCTTATCGAACGAATGGTCTAAATTCTGTAAAGATTTACCCAATTTAAATTCATTGCAAATTAGTCGTCATGTCCTAGCTGATTTTCCAAGTTCGTTAGAAATACACGGATTTTCAGATGCCTCCGAGAGAGCCTATGGGGCTTGCCTATATATAAAATCAATTGATTCAAAGGGTTTTTCAGTCATCAAGCTTTTATGTGCTAAGTCTAAGGTTGCCCCGGTGAAGTCACTTACTATTCCTAAGCTTGAACTTTGTGCAGCTTTATTATTAAGTAAACTGGTAAACAAAGTGTTAAATTCTATTCAACTTTCCTTTGAAAGAATCGTTTTGTGGTCTGACTCTACTATTGCTCTGGCCTGGATAAGAACCCCTCCAAATACGTTAAAGGTCTTTGTAAGCAATCGTGTTGCAGAGATTCAAGCTTTAACTGAAGATTGCGAGTGGCGATATATTCCCAGTACAGACAACCCAGCCGATTTAGTTTCGCGCGGTTTGTTACCAAGTCAAATGTTAACTGCGATCGAATGGTGGCAAGGGCCATCTTGGCTTGCGAAAGAATCAATATATTGGCCACAAAATGAACAAAATATCAAATTATTACCAGAATTAAAATCAAAATATCCATTAACATTTGTAGCTATGCTAGATAATAGTTTCCCTTTTGAACGATTTTCTTCATTTTTAAAAATGCAACATGTCACAGCTTATATTTTCAGATTTACAATAGCCTGTCAGAAAAATTCTAGTCGCATTGAAGGGCCTATAAGTGTGTCAGAGTTGCGTTGCTCTTTGAAATCTCTAATTAAAGCAGCACAAAATCAAAGTTTTCCTGAAGAAATTTCAAGGTTGTTGGATAACAAGGGCCTACCGGATAGCAATGTATTAAGTAAATTAAATCCATTTTTGGACGCTAATGGCATTCTTCGGGTGGGTGGTCGCTTGAAACATTCCGATTTCCCAAGGGAAAAGAAACACCCTATTCTATTACATTCGAATCATCATTTCACAAAATTACTTTTTGAATATGAGCATGCTATTTTACTTCATCTAGGTCCGCAGTTACTCTTAGCACATATCCGTGAAAAATATTGGCCGATCAGAGGCAGAAATCTAGCACGTAAAATATCTATAAAGTGTTTACGCTGTTTTAAATTTAAACCAGAATTAGTTCAACCAATTATGGGTGAACTTCCTCGCGAAAGAGTCACTCCTAGTAGTCCATTTCATATACTGGCATAGATTACGCAGGGCCATTTTTTATAAAGCGCAATCGAAAAACTCAAGACAAATGTTATGTGGGAGTTTTTATCTGTTTTTCCACGAAAGCAATTCATCTCGAGCTCATATCATCTTTATCTTCAAATCTTTTATCCAAGCATTGCGTCGTTTTACCTCTAGACAGGGCAAACCTTATAAAATTCTCTCGGATAACGGAACCACGTTTGTTGGTGCTAAAAGAGAGCTCGGTCAATTTCTAAAACAAAATGCATCCAATTTAATTGACTTATGTGCTAACGATAAAATTGAGTGGTTATTTATACCTCCGTATTCGCCTCATTTCGGTGGTCTTTGGGAGGCAGGAGTTAAAAGTACCAAACATCATCTTAAAAGGATTCTAGCAAATGCTCGACTTACGTTCGAAAAGTTTACTACGGTGTTGTGCCAAATTGAAGCTATCTTAAACTCTCGACCACTTTGCCCACTTTCTTCCGATCCCAATGATTTCCTTTCTTTGACCCTGGCTCACTTTCTTATTTTATTGGACATCAACTGACTGCTGTACCTGACGAAGCTCTAGAAGATACGAAGATCAATAGACTGACAAGATTTCAACTTGTCCAGCAGATGTGTCAACACTTTTGGCGACGTTGGCACCGCGAGTACATATCCGAATTGCAACAAAGACAGAAAAGGAAGTGCTCCCAAGGAAAACTGGAGGTTGATAGTCTAGTTTTGATCAAAGAAGACAATGCTCCTCCTACTCAGTGGAAAATGGGTCGCATCATTCGTCTTCATCCTGGTTCTGACGGCGTCAGTAGAGTGGCCTCCATTAAAACATCCCAAAGGTGTTGTCAAAGAAGCTTTCCAAGATTTGCCCTCTTCCAATTGATGTTTGAAAGATGTAACTCTTTCAAGGCCGGGGCCATGTTTGGGCTCAAACTTCTAAATGCTGCACTTGTTCCATCTAAATGCTGCAACCGATCTTGACCTTTTATCTCTGCGCCTGACGTCCAGCAATCCGACGGAAGGGGACCTGTCACTTACCACCAGCCCGGCAAGCCGCAAGAATTTACATTTCTTTGTTTTATTAAAACAATTTGTTATATCTTATATTAACATTAATAAACTATTAAAATATACAGTCCACTATATAACCAGCATAACAGGCGTGATGTGTCGTAGAGAAGGGGAGGTGGTTTTAGTCAGTAGGAATCTGACACTCCGTCTTATGCAAGATTTCCTCCTCTATAAAAAAAGGCCTATAAAAGCTATAACAACATAGGTAACTAATATTTATAATTTCATTCGAGTTTTAATCTCAAGTAATAAATGTTTTTACTGGTGTATTTCTGAAGTGTTCATTATTAAAAGTAGATATTCTTCAAGTTATGTGAAGTAATAAGTAATGTTTCCGGTGAGACCGCGTATATGTTTCCACCGGATTCTGGTTAATATAAAGACTTTTTCTATAGAAGAGTTTTTTCTATTTTCTTTCAAAATAAGACTAATTGCTTCTTATTCTTTTAAATATTACAGTGTTTCTTTCTCCTAAAATGTTATACTTAATTTTCGCTTAAAATTAAAAAATCACCAAATGGAGGAAAATATACTTTATTGAATAAAGTTTATACAAATCACTTTACCATAACAAAAAGGTAAAAACATGTCATGGCGGAAGATATTCAGGTGGCATTTCACATATTTATCTATTAAAATCGAGATTAAAATAATAAAGTTGCGTAACATGTTATACATGAGATAGAAAGTTTCAGAATCGATTAATACGCAATACGCTACGCAGTCAACTTGTTCCTATGCGCGGATAAGCGTGTTCAAGACTCTTCCATCGGCCAGGGAGAAGTGTCTAGCCCTAGCAGTCAACTATTAAGCTTGACCAATCAGGTTGGTTAGCGTGGTTATTTGAAGGGTGTTAATTCATTTGTGTTTGTCAACAACTCTAACGTGTTTGGTCGGGCTTAATAGTTGCCTGCTAGGGCTAGACACAAGTAGCCAGGGTCACGACACCGCGCGCCGCCGAAGAGGAATCGGCTTACGTTTGGCTAAACAGGCTGGACACGGTGGACTACGATATTGGCGAGTCTGAATATTTATAAAATTTGCAAAGTAAAAATATGTTGGAAAAATAATTGAAAATCCATACATATATAAAAAAGCTCAAAGGGTTTTTTGTTGCATCCATCCCGCCGAAACCTCGCTTCACCAATCTTGATGATTCTTTTTTTAAATATATGTGTAGATTTTGTTAGCGAAGTATTTTATAGTGCTTAATGGCTATTTCTTTGTGTAAAACGACTAAATACTAAAACATACCTGAAAAACTCTACCTACACAATACCTCCAGAAATAAATTATTTGTCATTGTCAGTGGTGTGTCAGTTAGATTATTAGATATTAAGTTTTTAGATATTTTAGGAGTGAGTTCATACTCGCCAGCTATAGATACATAAATATTAGCACAAAGGTTCGTATAAACGACATTAGTGAATTAGCTACACAAAGCGATTTTAGGAAATTCATCCTCTTAGAGAGTAAAATTATGTCGGAACAGTTTGTTGTATAAAAATTCCTTACTATTTGGTCTAGAAGAATGAAATCCTACAAAAAAGAATTAGAAGAAAAAATTTTTGAAATTCATCAACCAAATGGATAAAGTTAGTAAAAATTTATATAAAACTTGGTGACCTCTGGATTATACACATAAAATTGGCACAAAGATAAAAGCGAATTTATGAAATTTATACACTTAGGGAGTAGAATAGGGAATGAAAGTTTGCTGTACGAAAATGCAATACTATAACATTATAAACCAGACAGTATAAAATTTTATACAAGGGTTTATTTAGTAGTGACATCATAACGAAATATATCTTGCTCAATTATCCTTCAAAGGGCAAAAAATAACCTATAAAGAGAGTATTAGTGCTCTTAATAAATAAAAAGAGGATGAAAAATAATAAACATCTATGCTCACCACTACTAGCTCTCTATAAATTAGTAAAAATCATTTTAAATCAATGCATGAACGATTCGAGTTGGAACGCGAACGTAGTCGCGGGAAAAAGCTAGTAATTTATTAAATTATTTTATTTAACTGATTAATTTTCATTGAAAAGGAATTTTTGTAATTCGCCACTATATTAGTTAAAAACTAAGAAACTCATATCAAATTTAAGTTTTGCGATTTTGACTTATACTTTTACAAAAATCTGAACACATTTTAAAAAAGAAAAAAGCTTTTGATAATATTTGTGTAGATTGACAACAAGTTGTATAACATAAATTTCTACGACCGGTCTACCTAGTGGTCTGCAGCACCGCCTTGTGGGTGCAAACGTGGGCCTGTTAATCTGTGACGTGACGCACAACAGCCAAGAAAAAACAGAAGCGTGGCTAAAATTTAGTAATTTAAAAAATGTGTATTTTAGATACAGTAGTAGGTATTAAAAAGTTTTGTGTTTAAATGGGGTTTGCCTTTACCAGTTAAAAATTATATCGTAAAAGTGTAACTTTCCGTAAGAATTCTTTATCTGTCATCGATCATGATCTGTCATCATGTTAACCTGATGTTTTGTATGTTATTTTGTTTTTTTGCTTGTTTGTTTTACGGATAGGTGGCGATCGCATAATTATTATTGATAATGTTTTATTTAATGTTAACATTACTACTTTTTCAGTGAATCTTTAAATCTGTTGTTTTTTGTTAAGTTCGTTATTTAAACATATGTATGTACACTCATATTAACACTAATCATATTTTTACGTTTTTATTCATCATTTTCAATGCCCCCCCGGTTGCATCTTTGTAAAGTACTGTGAATTTTTTTTCATCTATTATCTAAATATTATAGTAATGCGATGATTGCTATGGTTTTCATTGGATTTTCTTAACTAGGTTGCTTCCTTAAACTACGATGCCAATAGGTGCTTTAGATCGCTGATTTCCCCTATGGAAGCATAAAAATAAAAAGGATGGAGTGTGTTTTATGCATTTTTATGCTTTCTTTTACAAAGGTAACATCGAAAGTCATTTTCTTTTTTTTTATCTATAGAATATATGTATCTCATAAAATCAAATTAAACTAATATATGGGGTTCTAACGGTTTTTTTTTATTTATAATAAGATTGTTCCAAGATTATTTTATAATTTTTAACTATACATACAAGAATAACGTTTAAAATGTTTAATTTATAAATTTATTAACTATATACAAAATACTATTACACTATTACAATACTATTATATAAAACTATACATATTACTATATACAAAAAAATAATATTACTGTAAACAAAAAAAATATACAAAAATCATACTATATACATAACTATAAAAAAATTATTATTGTTCAATAAATATCGCCGCTAAAGCTTCCTTTTCGGATGCCCTTTTTTTAGCATCGAGCTCCAATTTGGCGTGCTTTAGGACCTCCTCTGCCTTCTTCACTGCCGCTTCAGCCTTTGCCACCGCTGCTGCACCATCATCTTGTTTTTTCATGTATGCTTTCATCCATGCCTGTATCTGCTGCGCCTAACCAAACTTCCCCAAAGGTGATGATGGGACACGATGTGATGGTCCCGACAATGCAGCAGATGTTGTTGACGATGACAAATATGGAGATATTGCTTTCTTTCTTCGCTTCTGAGTATTATTTTCAGCTATCGTCAACATTCGCTTTAGATTTAGCAGTGCTGAGCCTAGCGAATGTTGTTCCTTCAATATTCTTGATTCTTCTTCTTTATTTTTCCTTTTTGGTTCTTCTTTTTCTCCCCTCTCGTTTTGAATATTATCTTCAAAATCTAATATAATATAAAGCAATTTAAGACTTCGTCACCATTTAGAGAAGACATTTTTTTACTCTTCGACAATATCTGAAGATTAATGCAATAACGTATGAGGAACTCTATCTTATAACCGATTACGCTACTTATAGGTCTTATACGTAGCTAATAGTTTTGATGTTTTCCCTTTCGGTCCTTGGTTCAATCCCTGGTAAGGGTGGGTTTTCAAGATTTACTTTTTTTTATTTTTATGCTTTCTTTTACAAAGGTAACATCGAAAGTATTTTTCTTTTTTTTATAGAATATATCTCTATATAAAAATAAATTAAACTAATATATATGGGTTCTAAGATTTTTTTATTTATAATAAGATTGTTCTAAGATTATTTTATTTTATAATTTTTAACTATATACAAGAAAAACGTTTAAAATGTTTAATTTATAAATTTATTAGCTATATAATAATAATATTTATTTGTGTATATAATAAATTACATTATAATAATAAATATAAATAATATTTTTTTTGTGCGAGGCATCGATTTACTTTACATTATTACAAATACAAATATACCCTAAAATATATCAAACCCACAATATGCAAAAAATATTTATACCTACAATACAATTATATCATGAAAATTAATTAACACAATAAAACAAAATATACAAAAAATAGAATATAAATCAACAGCACTCTTAAGATGATTGAAGAGAATGACACAACCACTGTCCTGATTTAACAAATAATAATTCCAAAATGATATGAGTCCAAATCCATATAACCATTAGCCATTTTTTTGTTATAAATTTAAATTATTTTAAGTTTTTTATATTTTTAATTTCAACAGGTAATTTTGAATAATACTCTGAGCCTATTTTTATTAGATTTTCCGATTTTTTTCTTGTGTCATATTGATGTGACACTTGTCATGTTTCCTCTCTGTATTAAAATATCTAGTTTTAAAAAATGTAATCTGCGAACATCGAGAACTTTGCTATAAAAAAATAATCTGTTAGATGGATACAGTAAGGGTTTTTTTAGAATTATTTTTAATATCCATTTTTGTTGAACACTTAATTTTGTTAGATATTTATCAGCTACGCCACCCCACCCAACTATACCATAACAAATTTGTGATTGAACTAGTGCAAAATATATTGTAATGAGATGTCTTTCGTCTAGATATTCGCGTAAATGTTTGAATGTGCCCTTGAATTGCATATTTGAAAACGTAATTTATTTACTAGTGTTGTTAAGTAAGGTAAGGTGGGGTAAATGCAACCAGGAATTCGAATATCGTTTTTTTAAGGTGCATAATGTTGTCAAATATAAATAATATTTTACTTTGAATTTTTGTTTAGGAGTTCATTGGAGATTTCTACGTTAGGTATAATTGTCAAAACATTGAAACTCTTACAAGTTTTGGAAAAAAAATATGTATGTAGTTTAATGGTAGGTGATAGCTTTTTGCAATCGGATTTGAAATTATACGTAAAACCTTGTTAAAATCAAGTCGGGAAAGGGCATTAGATTCTCATATGGAAATAAAAAACTGAAGAAATAATATTTTTTGAAAAAGTTTGATTGCAAAACAGTACCACTGAAAAAAAATATATTTCTTAACGTTGTATGGATGCTTTACAAAATGAACAGAAAATACATTTTTCCAACAAATAGGCAACGGATTAACTTAAGTAAGGTAAGTATAGGTAAGTACTAAACAATTCAGGTAAGAACGTAAGAAGGGGAAAAAGTATAATGTCCACGTCTAATTAATGGTTCTTTTAGACATTCTAATATCTCGTCCTTATACACCATTGACTTGTCTTCTACTTCTGGGAAAACAAAGGTATTTTTGGGATACTTTTGTCCAATAGCCACTTTTAAAAAAGAACAGTTATAAATTCTCAAGGGTTCGATTATTTCGGTCACAAGACCGATAAATGTCTTCTCACTCTTCGCGGATTTTAATATAACTTTGACGTATGTGCCTACAGCAATTTCTTCTTGTTTTTCTTTCTTATTTAGTTTCTTCAATTTGCTCAATGGCACCTCTTCGGAATCACCTTCAGATTCAGGATAGTTATGTTCGAGTAAAGTTTCTCCAAGGTAGTTTCTGCCGTTCCTTTGATAGGATCCTAAGAGGCTATCTCTGGAGGCATTTGATTCCAAATCCATGTCATCGTCGGTGTCGATATAAGTTAGTTCTTCATAAACTGAAAAATCAGAAGAACTTGGGTTCCTTTTTGCCTGGCGTTTAAATATCCTCTTCAATGCAGTAGCACTAGTACTTGAATCACTATCGTTTTGCTTGGTGTGTTTCTGTTCTTTTGTGCTCTTTCTGTCAAGAATTGCGTGTGTCACCGTAGATGTTAAAACTTCAGCACCTGATGAAACTTTTTTCCGTGTCTTCTGGACTTGATTTACCGATTTATTTGATCGTATTGTTTCTAATAAAATATTTTGAAACTCATCATTTTGCTCCGGTTGTTTTTCGGTTTGGTCTGTTATAGGTTCCAAATTCACAGTGGCGTCTTCTGTCAACCTGCTGTTTTGTTGCTGAAATTTTTGATATCTTAACCATATGTAAGGAATGTGTTTAGTGAATATTTTTGTTCAAATAAAGGTAAAATACCGTGGCAGGAAAACTACTAAAAAACTTTACTATACTACATTTTTCAGGACATGTGTTTAGTGAATATTTTTGTTCAAATAAAGGTAAAATACCGTGGCAGGAAAACTACTAAAAAACTTTACTATACTACATTTTTCAGGACATTGATCACAAATAAAAAATTAAATTCATAAAACGTCGTTCCATTTTTTTAGGCTGATGGGATTCCAAATTAAGATTTCAGCGCTATGGTGGCAAAAAAATAAACCGGATTTAACTGCGACCCACTTCACATACATTTTACAAATCATGACAACTGTGCTTTCATTCTTCTTCATTTTCAACCAGCAGGGCTGTCAACTGTCACTTGTCAGATGTGCTATTAGTTGGCACTGTTGGTAATGTAGCTCTCAGTCACTGTTGGTAACGTAGCTCTCATTCAATGTTGGTAACGTAGCTCTCATTTTTAAAATTTTCATGATGGATGGTCAATAGTTCAGTGGTTTATACAATGCATTGTTTTTTTATTTTTAGCAGAAAAGACACATTTTTGGGGTTCAAATCGATGTAAATATAAATCTGGCGGAATCTAGCGGAATTTCAAAAGCGCGTCTGGCGGATTTTGTTTTTTTTTTCATCTGGCAACACTGGGATCTACGTCTATCTTTGCCGGTAAAGAATTTCATGCGGCGTTCTTTGTCGTCCACTTTTTGGTCAAAATAAACTCTATGACTTTATAGTTGGCGCGGACTATAACTAAAATAAGTAGGCAAATAATTATTTTCTATGCTTACCTTATTAATTCCAACTTCAACAGTGGGGCGCGGCTTGTTCTTGTCCTTCAAAAACATTAAGCATTGAAATGCGAACCATTTACTGACATATAAACGTCATCAGCACCATCTCCAGAACGGGTTTTAGATTTCTTTATTTCCCTCTAGAACTGCGTAATTAAGCTCTTTATTTTCTTTTCTGTCGCATCCTTTTCCACTTGCAATTTTTCCGCGATTTGAGAATACTCATCATTTTTTAGCTGTTGATTTTTATAGTCCTTCGAACGACAATCCCATAATACTTCATGTTCCTTAAATAATTCAATTAATTGAATAGTGGACTCTTCTCCACTCCATGATGTACATACACCAGTGAACCGACTAAACAAAACTAAAGATGAGACCCAAATAAACGAATGCAAAAAGTAGTCGCAACATGTTGACAACATTGTGTTGAACACAATGTACATGTGACTTTTGTGGCCATCGAGGAACAACATAACGGGTTTTGGAATTTCGTTTTGAATAAGCCATTTATTAAAGTCGTTTGCCACATAGTCGAAAAACGTTGCGGATGTCATCCATCCGTTGTCTGACTTTCCCAATATACATGTAGGTGGCATAGATTCCGCCAATGCCCTGAGAGGACGAATATATGGGAATACTACAAAAGGTGGTCGTATGTCACCGTCGGCATTAAAAACTAAAAATACGGTGATATTCTCTTTCTCTTTACCGCTGGTAATTGTGTATAGGTTTTTTTCAATTTTTCGGCGCGAGTGCTTTGCCTGTTTTGGGGCAAAGAGAAAAGCCGGATTCATCCCCATTAAATACTCTTCTTGGATCGTTCATATCTTGCTCCAGATTATTGTTTCCCAAGTAAAATTTTAAGTCATCAAACCATTTTTTAATTGACTCTTCTGTAACTAAGGCACGTGCTTTATTGATACATTCTGATTTGTGAATTACATCGTTACAAATTATCGATTGGTTTACGCTATTTTACGTATGGTTTACGTTTTATATCGGCGAATTTTTGAGTTCTTTTGTGGCTATTACTTTAAAATTATTATTGTTTTGTAGTATATGTAAATATTATTGTTATTTTTCAGTGTTCATGTTTTGTTAACGTTTTTATCTGGTCAAATTGGGCAAAATGTTCTCAACAAAATCAAACTATTATTGTTGTGTTCCCCTATGTAAATCATAGAGTAAGAAAGAGAGATCACCAAAGATTTAGCTTTCCACCGATTTCCTCCAGAAAATGTTCAGAAAGTTTGGTATGAAACTAATTTAGGAAAAGAGTTGATTGACAGAAGAAGAGCGTGGATATTAAATTTTACTAAAGACGATTATGTTAGTAGTAAAGGTAAGTTATAGCCAGTGGTTCGGGAAAACAAATTATAAAATTAGCAATATTTGGTTTACTTATAGGGAGGAGAACAGGAAAAGGTCGCATACTTAAAAATATTGCTATACCATCACAAAATCTGCTCATTCTCACTGTGCCTTCTACAACAACTAGACTGTCTTCAAACCGTTCCGATAGGTACAAAATAAGATATGAAATCGATGTGCATCCCGAAGGTTTGTATGAAAATGAAGAACAAGAAAAAAATTCTTCCGGGGAGACGCTTCGAACTGCTGAGGCTTTACTGATGTTGCTACATAAGAATACTGGTGCAGGTCAGGATATTTTTGAAGCTGAAATAAATAGTGCACAGGAAAAAAAAAATATAAAAATGTGGGATGAATCAGTTCAAGTGGATACAGACAAATTCTCAACTCTTTGTGATTTAATAAAAACAGACAGTGCCTTGAGAAGTTTTACAGGTATTAATAATCTCCAAATATTGGACAGCCTTGTAGAAATGACAAAGTTAATACATCATGATACTGTATTAACTTGTCAAACACATCGATTAGATGTAAAAAGTAGCATTATGTTAACTATGACAAAATTAAAACTTGATTTAACTTACGTTACATTAGGCCGGCTTTTTAACATTTCTGGACAGCTTTGTGAAACATATTTTCATGAATTTTTAAATGTATTGAACGCAGTGTTACAAGTATGTATTTATTTTCCAACTGGTGAGGAAGTGTCCAAAAATATGCGCAAGTGTTTTAAAAAATTTAGTAGCTGTAGGATCGTATTAGATTATATAGAATTATTCATTCAAAAACCAGGCTATATGTTGCGGGATTAAATTTTATTCTCAATATAACAAAAATACTACTATTAAATTTATGACTGGCGTTGCTCCTGCAGGGACTATCACATTTATTAGTAAAGCTTATGGAGATAGAGCATCGGATAAACTAATATTTGAAGAAAGTGATTTAATAAAAGTATTATCTCCAAACAGAGATGCAATAATGGTAGATAAAGGTTTTTTAATCGATGATTTGTGTTCTATGTATAAAATTAAATTGATCAGGTCTCCTTTATTCCGTAATAAGACACAACTTTCACCTGCGGATGCTCTTAAAAATCGAGGAATAGCCTCAGTCAGAGTGCATATTGAGAGGTCAAATCAAAGACTAAAAGTTTTTAAAATTATGAGTGGTAAACTGCAATGGTCCCTTGTTTCTAAAATTGAACAAATTTTTACAATCATTTGTGGAATTACTAACCATCATCTATTCTTTCTGATGAAAGATTTTAATATTGACGGATATCATTTTTTTCTAAGTTATAGTTTGTAATAAATACATTATTTCGACATTTTATTAATAATAATTATTGTTTAAAAAAAACTATAATTTAAAATGTAAAATAAATATTGTGTTATCTGGAAGAGTGAACCTTTTTATTCAATTAGGAGTAGTAAACAATGTAGGTACATAAAAAAGGATATTTAATTATTCGTGAGTGAATTCCTGAAGTAAAATAAGTAAGTATGTATCTACATTATTATATAGTTGAAAACGTTTGTCCAAAAAAAAAGTCCTTTTGGAAAATTAATAATATTAAATAAATAAAAAATTATTAGTTCCAGCATAAACTCAAATTTTATTCGCTCTTACTTTCACAAATGGCATGTAACATTTTGGAAAAGTAATTTGTTTTTAGTTTACTTAACATTTCCCAATTAAATTCAAAATTATATTCAATATCAATAATTAGTAGGGATATGTCAAATTATGCATATAAAACCCAATAGGATTTAGGAACATTTAATATAGCCATGCCAAGTTGCACTTGACCATAATATTTCTGTTTCTTTTTAAACGATACACTCCATTTTCCATTGTGATGTAACTGCAGCTCTGGATAGCATCTTCAATTGAGGTTGATGCACCTACAAAAATTAAAATTGTATAAAATCCTGTTCTCTATTAATTTGTCTTAGATTTTACCTACATATATGCATTTTATTTCTAACAGAGCAACTGGATTTCCATTGATGTCAATTATTTATTTATTTATTTATTTATTGGTACTTCCTACAAACACACGAATATAATTATATATAAGAGTACCTTAAACTACATATAAAATTAAAAAGACAAGACAAAATATGAAGATAAACAGGATAAATGGACAAAGCAACAGACAACAACAATGGTAAACTAACACAGAAAAAACAATCGCTGGGCAGCATGTAGAACCGAGCAAGGCCTATGATGCAAATAATGACCCAATCTCACGTATTTTACTAGCAAAGAAGTCGACATTATGCATTTCAATAAATTTGTTACATTCAATTTGCATATTATTAATTGGAGAGTTGTTTACATTTTTACATGAAAAAGCCTTGTTTCCCTGAATCCTTAGGTTTATCTTTGGTACATGGAAACTAACACAATTTATTAATAAGGATGATTTATATTTAAGATTATTGACTATGTTATAAATAAATAAGACTAACTGCAAACAGCTTCTATGATGCAGTGTTTGAATATTGAAACCAATCAACATACTCGTATATGACACAAGAAATGGGTATACATTATAACGTCTTACATAAAGGTATCTCAAAAATCTTTTCTGTACTTTCTCTATAAGATTAATGTTCACTCCAGCAGTAGGTGACCAAACAACGGCAGCATATTCCAAATGGGGTCTTACCAAGCAATTAAACAACCTTATAATAGATTTATTTTTTTCAAAATATTTACTATTTCTAATTACAAAACCGAGTGCTCTGAGTGCTTTATTTACAATACTGTTATAAAATATCGTAAAAAATTTCTGCACATTCATCACAATTAGACGCCCTGTACACATTAGACCAGTCTGCTGAGTTTAACAGATGATAAAGAAGGGTAAAATTACCATTAGCATAATCATAATAAAATCTCTTCCCTATATTGCCATTTTCGTTCGGCTTGTTACTGCAACCATCCAATGTCATTAATACATTCAAAGGCGGGTGATATAAATCTTTACTGACTAGAGGGTTATCACATTCGTGAATATTTTCTAAATTCATATTACTAAAAATAAGGTCCAATAATTTCCCCTTACAGTTAAATATAGTATTATTTTGCATCAGACTATGTAGAGAAGACATCTAGGAACTGAGACTCTAGGAACTGATAAATAAGTTCAGCCTTACCACACTCTTTTGTAGTGAAGCTTGGTACATTGAAGTCACCCATAAGAGTGAAGTCAATATTGTTAGAAAGATATGGCTCAAATACATTAAATAATTTTTCGTACAAATCAACATTATTAGGCACCTAGATGGATAACCATCTGTGTGTGCCATTTTGACATTTGCATTATTGTATTGCTCTACTATAGTACTATAATAAATCAGTGTCAATCTCTCTAAAAAATATAATATACAAGATGTAATAATTAAAAAAGCCGTCCATTCTTCTCAAAGAGACCTGGTTCAAATTAAAAAGTAGAAAAAAACACTCAAAGTTGAAGTCTTTCCAAAGAGACTTTGAGTCTTTTTTCTACTTTTTTAATGTAATAATTAGCAATAATAAGTTTATTTATCACAATATTTGCCTAAATGAAAATGAAAAAATAAGGATGAGGAAAAGAGTACAGTGGTAAAGAAAAAGTATTTAAAATTTTTAAAACTTAACAATAGGACAATTGGTGGAAATTAAATGTCTCTAACAATTCTGTACAATATAACTTTTACAGACCTTCGAGAACCTTCTGATGTTAGTGATGCTCTTTATGTTATTTGGTAGCAGATTGTAAACTTTCGGAGCCACATACATGACAGATTTAAACTTAAGGAATTACCACAATAAGGCAGTATCAGATATGTCTTCAAAGATTTCTTGTAAAATTATTATGATTTACATTTTTTTTCAGTTTCATTTTTATGTATAAAAATACAGATTGAAATAATATATAAGTTTTTAATATTTAAGATGTTCTCATTATATAGTAATTCTGTGGGGTAAAGTTTGTTCTTATGAAATATAACTTTAAGAATGTAATTCTGAATTACAAATAATGGTTTTAGGTGTGCTTTATATGCACCTCCCCATATAATTATTGCATATCTTAGCAAGGAGTCTGCAAGAGACTTGTATATTAAAATTGTAAGTTTATGATTCAAAAACTCTCTAACAGTATAAAATTTGTAGATTAATTTTTTCTTAGTTTAGTGGTCAAATAATCAATATGAGATGTCCATTTCAAGTGTTGGTCTAATATAATTCCTAGGTATTTGATTGTATTTGAGCATTTAAGCTAAGTTTTTCATATGGATCAAACTCAATTTCAGAAAAAGTAGGTCTGTCCGCCACAGTAAAAGAAAAAGCTAGATAGGTGGTCTTTTCAATGTTTAGTGACAATTTAAAAGATTGAAGCCAATTTCTGACAACATTAAAACCCTTCATAACTTTCTCTCCGACCTCCTCCCATGTAACTCCTTTAAATACCAAGGCTGTATCGTCGGCATAGGAAACTATGGAGGAATACGGTTCCCTGAGGGATACCACACTTTATAATATCCGGCATGCTCAATACGTTATTCATGTTGGTAAATTGGTCTCTGCCTGATAAATAGCTTTCAAGTATATTTAACACTGTGCCCCTCACTCCATAATGGGATAGCACCATTAGTAGCAGAGTATGGGGCACAGTGTCAAATGCCTTTGCTAGATCCATGAACACTATGATAGTTTTTAGTTTGGAATTTAAGTTGTGTTTTATCTCTGAGGTTACCATAGGTAATGCATCACTTGTACTAATCCCCCTAGTCAAACAATATTGATTTCTATTGAGAACTTTATTTTTATTTAAAAAGTTAATTTTTGCAAAGTCGTTAATAACGCTTATTGGGCGATAATTTTCAATCTTACTTTTCATACCTGCCTTAAATATGGGGGCGACTACTGAGATTTTCAATTCAGAGGGAAAAATTCATGTTTTAAAGACCAAATTAAAGATGTGTTGTAATGGTTTCAATATTTCCAGGTGAACTGCTTTGATAACCTTTGCAGATATGCCATCCCAGGGGCCATCCTTTCCAGGAGCACTTTTGTTTTTTAAACAAGAGATATAATTTATAATTTCTTTCTCGTTTATTTTATTTTTTTCGTTTAGCTTGTCGGTACTGGTCTTCAATTTTTTACTACCTGTAGCTTCATTTATTATTTTATACATCATTTATAAGTCATTTTTGTTATCTTCTATTTGATTTTTGTAGTAATTACTTAGTATTTTTAATTAAATTGTTTAGGTTATTTCGATAAGTCTTGTATTCATTTGCTAGAGTGATATTATAGTTCCTTTTTTAATATATTCCTGTGTCTTATGGAAGTAATTAGCCCGTTTGTAATCCACTCTTTAACCTTTTTGTGTTGAGGTAGAGATATTACTTTAGTTTTTTTGTGCTTATTAAATATTTCCAAAAATTTTGTAACAAAATTACTGTAAGCCAGCTGAGGATCCGAAAATCCCAAAAGCTGAGACCAGTCACAATTTCTTATATCAGTTTTAAAATAAGTGAGGTCAAAATGAGTTTTAGTTATGTTATTTTTTAGTTGGGATTCTGTATTGGTTATGCAATTAGAATTGATATTCAGTGAAATTGGAAAATGGTCCGTGATGTATGTATTTATTATATATGACTGTATGTCCAAATGATTCAAAAATGTCCTTTCTTCTTCACAAAAAAATGAACCAGACAAGTGCCTGAGTCATATCGCGTTGTCTTATTTATATAAGATACCCATTTTTGTTCCTCATAGATAAATATTAATTAAATGTATGATCTGTTCTATTTTTTAAATTTATATTTATGTCTCCAGTAAATATTTCCAAGTCTGTTTTGGCGTATTTTATAAAGTAGGTATCCAGATCATTTATACGAACACTGCTTGGTGATTTGTACATACTAGAAATACCAAAAAGTATATTTTTAATTTTCATTGATATACGACTTATTGTAGTATTTAAAAGCTCAAATTTTTTATGTATAATTTCATAATCAATATTTTCTTTAATAAAAATAAGAACTTTATCGTTTTTATTGAAAACACCATTATTATAATGTGTTTTGTAGCCCGGTATATTGTCTTGGTCAATAGATGTTAGTTTGTGGTATTCAGTTAGAATAAATATATCAAAGAATAAAAGTTTACCTTGCTCCACTAACAACAAAAGATTGTCAAACTTCTCTTTAGGGCTTCAGATGTTTACATGAAATACACTGAGAATTTTATTTCTTTGTGCAGGTATCTTGTATTTTATTTACACCCATACTTTGGGCATCAACTTCTTTTTGGATTTCTAGAACATTCATAACCATATCTTGGTGTAGAAAAGGCATTGTGTTGAGTAGTCTGTTTTGCTTCTGAGGATTTTCATGTGGTACAGGTATGTGGGGCATTTGGGATCATTTGATGCATGATTGGTTTCATACTTGGTTTTAAATCCATCGTTCGCCAATACACAGTTAGTACATCTGGGGATACTTGTGCCTTGTGCTTATGCAGTCAAGAACATTATGGAGACCTCCACATTTTGCACAGATAGTAGATTTTTCACATCTGGATCTCTTGTGGTAGAAAATCTATTTATTGGTAAAGGATTTTGGCCTATAGGATTTCTTTGATTTGGTATCCCAATCCAGTCCTCTATAAGTATATATTTCGTAACACCTTGACCCGATAATGCGAAATTTGCGAGTATTGTACTAGTCAGTGGAACATTGGCATAAACTTATCATGTCGTATACTGAGTCATTTAAGATGGTACCATATAAAGCTTTACAACAGGGAAAAGAAAATTGGTATTCCGATGAACTTAACATCATCATCAGAATTGACTGTGCAGCATTGTCAATAATTATTGTAAAATTGAATGGTACAGCAACATCATTTTCATTGCCTTCCAAATTATTTGATGCCCCTTCAGTTTGACGGCCTTCTCTTCCAAAAAAGAAAAATACATAATAATGAGTCATACTTGGTTTTAAATTCATCGTTCGCCAGTATACAGTTAGTACATCTGGGGATACCTGTGCTGATGCAGTCAAGAACATCATGGAGACCTCCACATTTTGCACAGATAGTGTGTTTTTCACATCTGGATTTCTTGTGGTAGAAAATCTATTTATTGGTAAAGGATCCAATCCAGTCCTCTATAAGTATATATTTCGTAATACCTTGACCCGGTACTGCGAAATTGGCGAGCATTGAACTAGTTAGCGGAACTTTGGCATAAACTTATCATATCGTATACTGAGTCATTTAAGATGGTACCATATAAAGCTGTACAACAGGGAAAAGAAAATTGGTATTCCGGTGAACTTAACATCATGGAGACCTCCACATTTTGCACAGATAGTGTGTTTTTCACATCTGGATTTCTTGTGGTAGAAAATCTATTTATTGGTAAAGGATCCAATCCAGTCCTCTATAAGTATATATTTCGTAATACCTTGACCCGGTACTGCGAAATTGGCGAGCATTGTACTAGTCAGCGGAACTTTGGCATAAACTTATCATGTCGTATACTGAGTCATTTAAGATGGTACCATATAAAGCTTTACAACAGGGAAAAGAAAATTGGTATTCCGATGAACTTAACATCATCATCAGAATTGACTGTGCAGCATTGTCAATAATTATTGTAAAATTGAATGGTACAGCAACATCATTTTCATTGCCTTCCAAATTATTTGATGCCCCTTCAGTTTGACGGCCTTCTCTTCCAAAAAGAAAAATACATAATAATGAGTCATACTTGGTTTTAAATTCATCGTTCGCCATATACAGTTAGTACATCTGGGGATACCTGTGCTGATGCAGTCAAGAACATCATGGAGACCTCCACATTTTGCACAGATAGTGTGTTTTTCACATCTGGATTTCTTGTGGTAGAAAATCTATTTATTGGTAAAGGATCCAATCCAGTCCTCTATAAGTATATATTTCGTAATACCTTGACCCGGTACTGCGAAATTGGCGAGCATTGAACTAGTCAGCGGAACTTTGGCATAAACTTATCATGTCATATACTGAGTCATTTAAGATGGTACCATATAAAGCTTTACAACAGGGAAAAGAAAATTGGTATTCCGGTGAACTTAACATCATGGAGACCTCCACATTTTGCACAGATAGTGTGTTTTCACATCTGGATTTCTTGTGGTAGAAAATCTATTTATTGGTAAAGGATCCAATCCAGTCCTCTATAAGTATATATTTCGTAATACCTGGACCCGGTACTGCGAAATTGGCGAGCATCGTACTAGTCAGCGGAACTTTGGCATAAACTGATCATGTCGTATACTGAGCCATTTAAGATGGTACCATATAAAGCTTTACAACAGGGAAAAGAAAATTGGTATTCCGGTGAACTTAACATCATGGAGACCTCCACATTTTGCACAGATAGTGTGTTTTTCACATCTGGATTTCTTGTGGTAGAAAATGAATTTATTGGTAAAGGATCCAATCCAGTCCTCTATAAGTATATATTTCGTAATACCTTGACCCGGTACTGCGAAATTGGCGAGCATTGTACTAGTCAGCGGAACTTTGGCATAAACTTATCATATCGTATACTGAGTCATTTAAGATGGTACCATATAAAGCTGTACAACAGGGAAAAGAAAATTGGTATTCCGGTGAACTTAACATCATGGAGACCTCCACATTTTGCACAAATAGTGTGTTTTTCACATCTGGATTTCTTGTGGTAGAAAATCTATTTATTGGTAAAGGATCTAATCCAGTCCTCTATAAGTATATATTTCGTAATACCTTGACCCGGTACTGCGAAATTGGCGAGCATTGTACTAGTCAGCGGAACTTTGGCATAAACTTATCATGTCGTATAGTGAGTCATTTAAGATGGTACCATATAAAGCTTTACAACAGGGAAAAGAAAATTGGTATTCCGCTGAACTTAACATCATGGAGACCTCCACATTTTGCACAGATAGTGTGTTTTTCACATCTGGATTTCTTGTGGTAGAAAATCTATTTATTGGTAAAGGATCCAATCCAGTCCTCTATAAGTATATATTTCGTAATACCTGGACCCGGTACTGCGAAATTGGCGAGCATTGTACTAGTCAGCGGAACTTTGGCATAAACTTATCATGTCATATACTGAGTCATTTAAGATGGTACCATATAAAGCTTTACAACAGGGAAAAGAAAATTGGTATTCCGGTGAACTTAACATCATGGAGACCTCCACATTTTGCACAGATAGTGTGTTTTTCACATCTGGATTTCTTGTGGTAGAAAATCTATTTATTGGTAAAGGATCCAATCCAGTCCTCTATAAGTATATATTTCGTAATACCTGGACCCGGTACTGCGAAATTGGCGAGCATCGTACTAGTCAGCGGAACTTTGGCATAAACTGATCATGTCGTATACTGAGCCATTTAAGATGGTACCATATAAAGCTTTACAACAGGGAAAAGAAAATTGGTATTCCGGTGAACTTAACATCATGGAGACCTCCACATTTTGCACAGATAGTGTGTTTTTCACATCTGGATTTCTTGTGGTAGAAAATCTATTTATTGGTAAAGGATCCAATCCAGTCCTCTATAAGTATATATTTCGTAATACCTTGACCCGGTACTGCGAAATTGGCGAGCATCGTACTAGTCAGCGGAACTTTGGCATAAACTTATCATGTCGTATACTGAGTCATTTAAGATGGTACCATATAAAGCTTTACAACAGGGAAAAGAAAATTGGTATTCCGGTGAACTTAACACCATGGAGACCTCCACATTTTGCACAGATAGTGTGTTTTTCACATCTGGATTTCTTGTGGTAGAAAATCTATTTATTGGTAAAGGATCCAATCCAGTCCTCTATAAGTATATATTTCGTAATACCTTAACCCGGTACTGCGAAATTGGCGAGCATTGTACTAGTCAGCGGAACTTTGGCATAAACTTATCATGTCGTATACTGAGTCATTTAAGATGGTACCATATAAAGCTTTACAACAGGGAAAAGAAAATTGGTATTCCGGTGAACTTAACATCATGGAGACCTCCACATTTTGCACAGATAGTGTGTTTTTCACATCTGGATTTCTTGTGGTAGAAAATCTATTTATTGGTAAAGGATCCAATCCAGTCCTCTATAAGTATATATTTCGTAATACCTTGACCCGGTACTGCGAAATTGGCGAGCATTGTACTAGTCAGCGGAACTTTAGCATAAACTGATCATGTCGTATACTGAGTCATTTAAGATTGTACCATATAAAGCTTTACAACAGGGAAAAGAAAATTGGTATTCCGGTGAACTTAACATCATCATCAGAATTGACTGTGCAGCATTGTCAATAATTATTGTAAAATTGAATGGTACAGCAACATCATTTTCATTGCCTTCCAAATTATTTGATGCCCCTTCAGTTTGACGGCCTTCTCTTCCAAAAAAGAAAAAAACATAATAATGAGTCATACTTGGTTTTAAATCCATCGTTCGCCACTATACAGTTAGTACATCTGGGGATACTTGTGCTGATGCAGTCAAGAACATCATGGAGACCTCCACATTTTGCACAGATAGTGTGTTTTTCACATCTGGATTTCTTGTGGTAGAAAATCTATTTATTGGTAAAGGATCCAATCCAGTCCTCTATAAGTATATATTTCGTAATACCTTGACCCGGTACTGCGAAATTGGCGAGCATTGAACTAGTCAGCGGAACTTTGGCATAAACTTATCATGTCGTATACTGAGTCATTTAAGATGGTACCATATAAAGCTTTACAACAGGGAAAAGAAAATTTGTATTCCGATGAACTTAACATCATTTTCAGAATTGACTGTGCAGCATTGTCAATAATTATTGTAAAATTGAATGGTACAGCAACATCATTTTCATTGCCTTCCAAATTATTTGATGCCCCTTCAGTTTGACGGCTTTCTCTTCCAAAAAAGAGAAAAAAATAATAATGTGTCTTAAAAAAACAAGTTATATAACAAATGTTTGGCAATGATTTTGGGAGTTTTTCAATAAAGAAGTTAAGCATTGTCTTCTTCACGTCTTCGTCCACCGTAATAGCAGGTACCACATTTGGTTTAATGCAAGACATTTCATCGATACAAATAGCTTTATACTTTTTTATTACTGAGCCTTCTACATTTGCCCCTGCACAGCTCAGCTCCGTTTGGGAAATGTTTTTTAGCTCGAAGAGTTTTTTTTCTAATAAAAAGGAAATAAAAGCAAGAAATAAGTATGATATAGGACCAAATAATTTTTGTTTTTAATTATACACACCTTGTCAAAAGAATTAAAAATGCAGAAATATGTTTACAACACCCTCCAGCACCTCCTTTACAAGAATACTGCATTTGTATAATTCTTGCAGATCCATTAATTATATCTATCTGTCCATTAATCTGATGGGAATCAGATTGCAATGCACTAGTTTGTAAGCAAACTGCACATATTTTAATGGATTTTGGAGTACTATCAGTTTTGCCATACAATATTATGTGTCCAGCATTAAGTACGTCTTCTCCTTCAACCAAGCATCGTGAATTAACGTTGCCACCAATGTAGGAAATAAATTCCACTAAACTCAATGACTTTTCAGCCATTCTGGCTTGTAAAAAGGCTTAAAATAGATCAATAAAAACAAGTTTTGTAAATGTTTGCATTTCATATACATACCTCTATTTAATGGCAAACTAATCCAAATACAAGAACAAGAAAACTATAATGTCATAATAAAAATACAATAAATCACTAAAAAGCACAAAAAACTTCCGAAAATATATGGAAAACACGAAAAATGCCGACAAGTAAAACCTGTGGTTAGGAAATAATGTATAACGATGTAGTTCAAACAACTGCCGCTGCGGTGCGTACTGCGATCTTAATTTGAATAAAGTAATAAAGTCCCTAGATATATAAAGTACCGCAATTGGTTTGTTCAATGTTATTGGCGCAATAACCAATAAATTGTTGGATTTTTGGGGTATTAACTAATACTGCAAAAACTGTAGTGGTAGGACTGTTTAAATGTCATATTTTTCTGAATTTGTCATATCAAATTGTGTCAAATGTTGAGAAGCTATCAATTTCAGAATAAAAAATATTTATTCATTGATAATCCCATATATTTAAATTATTTATCAGTATTAAAACAAAGAATTGATTATGGTGAAAATTTGTAATCATTTAAAAATTGCCCACATTAACGTTAGATCAATTCTACCTAAAATACATGTTATAAGAAATTACATTATTTCGAGTATGTTTGATATTATAGCCATGTCAGAAACTTGGCTTACAAAACTTGTACCTGATAATATAATAGACATTGATGGATTTAGAGTAGTAAGGCGTGACAGAGAGGAAGGTAGAGGGGTGGTATTTTATTTTATGTACGTAACTCTATTAATTTTGCTATTATTGGTGATATGATAACTGTTTATTCGGAACAATTGTGGATTAATTGCAAAATAAATAATCTCAATAATACTTTTGGCATAGTTTACAGACCACCAGGGTTTCTTAATTTTGACCACTTTTTGGAAGAATTCGAGCACAATGTTTCTAATAACTTATTAATATGTAATAATCTATTGTGCCTTGGTGACTTTAATGTAGATATTTTAAAAATTGAATCAATATATACACAGCGGTTTATGTCACTTCTTCAATCCTTCAATTTGACTCAGACTATCAACGAGCCTACTAGACTTGGCAATACCGGGGCTACGCTTTTAGATTTGATAGTGTGCTCTGATTCTAGTCGTGTTTTAAACAGTTATGTTGATCCCAGCCTCGATGTTTCCGACCATTTTCTTATTAAATGTGAACTGAAGGTATTTATATCTAAACCTAAGCCCTATGTTGTCTCATACCGTGACTTTAAGAACTTTAATCGCGAAGACTTTTTTAGAGAACTTTTAAACGCTCCTTTTCAGGATATTTTGTATATTCAGGACATTAATATTAAGGTGAGTGTGTTCAGTGCCCTTATAGTGAGTTTATTTGACTCTTATGCACCAGTCAGGACAGCTCGCATAACGAAAAAAAAGGCACCTTGGATCACACAAAATATAAGATATTTGATGGAGACTCGAAACAGAGCATTAAGCAAATATAAAAAGAGAAAGACACTTCAGAATTGGGAGTATTATAGGCAGCTTCGAAATTTTACAAGTGCTACTATTCAAAGAGAAAAAAAGGCTTTTCTTGAGTATAATTTACGTAACCGCAGTGCAAAAGATAATTGGAAGCTTCTGAGAAACTTGGGTGTTTATTCCAATGATTCCAAACACATTCCTGATTCTGTGGGTAGTGCTGAGGATCTTGGCGAATTCCTTA
Organism: Sitophilus oryzae; assembly: GCF_002938485.1. NCBI lineage: Eukaryota > Metazoa > Arthropoda > Insecta > Coleoptera > Curculionidae > Sitophilus > Sitophilus oryzae. Next base: position 301,038 of record NW_022146968.1, on the reverse strand, counting down.
TCAGTTCCGTTAGGCCTACCACTCCCGATCCTCATACTTTGAATTTCTACTTACATAACAGGAAGAAAACAAATGCGTCATTTGAGTTCAGGATCGCTACGGTTGACGAGGTACGCTCAGCTTTTTTATCGATCGAATCCGAAGCAGTGGGTACCGATGGTATTGGATTGGCCATGCTCCTTTATTGTTATCCAGTTATTCTTCCGTACATTGCGCATATTATCAATTCATGCATTGAAACTTCCACATTCCCTTTGGGTTGGAAGTATTCATTTCTACTTCCTGTGCCTAAAGCATCCAGTATCACCAGTATGAGTGATCTAAGACCAATAAGTATCCTTCCAACCCTTTCTAAGATATTTGAGAGGGTTCTTGAATCCCAGCTGAGAGAATACATAAATAAACATAGTCTCTTGCCTCCGATTCAGTCGGGATTTCGGAAAAACCACAGTTGTACAACAGCATTACTCAAGGTAACGGATGATATTCTGGAGGCTGCTGATCGGGGTGACCTCACTGGTTTGGTTCTCTTGGATTACTCGAGGGCTTTTGATTCGAACGCATTCAACGACTACAGAACTGTTATATCCGTTTGATAGGCAGTATAAAAAAATATGATACAGGTATCACAAATAAAATGGCGGAAATTGGTTGGCTCAACATGGCTGGGAGAAGAAAATTTCATTCATACTTACTAATTTGTAAGATAATCAATAATAAAAGTCCATGTTATTTGTTTGATAAAATTAAATTTAGGTATGATGAACATTCACTGGACTTGCGTCACAAGTTTAATATCGCTCCCCTATACATCGCACAACTCTGTATGAGAGATCATTCAGTTATCAGGCATGTATTCTTTATAATAGAATTTCTGTAAATCTTAAAATTAACTCTTATTTGAAATTTAAAAGTTGTATACGACAGTTAATATTTAATTCTTCAATTTAAATGTTCAGATCTTATAATCTCCCGTCATGCCTCCATTTTAGTTTGTTTTGATTTATTTATTTATCTACTTAATGTACTTACCTGTTAATTACTTTCTGTATAATTATCTATAATACGGGATTAATTATTGGTTGCCTTTTTTTTTTACTCATAGAATTATTCTCTTTGTGTATTTATCATATATAAATACTTATCAATTATTTCATGTTTCATGTATAAATATTTAATTAATTGATTTTCGGTATATTCTAACTATGTTATTCTACCCTTTAGTTTTCTATTATAATTATTATTGATTTATTATAATATTTTTATATAATATATATTAATTATGTCTACTAATTAGGGTTAAGTTAGGAAGCTAAGCTTCAACTTCGCCTTTTGTGATTTTTTTAAGTTTCGCAATAAAGTCTTTATTATTATTATTATTATTATTATAATGTGTAGGGGTCGATATATTCAGCGAAGAAATGTTTTTTTGAAAGCCAAATTTAGTTTGTGAAACTCTTTTTCATATGCTTTTCTAGATATTTTGGTCTTTCTTCCCTCACAGTACAAGTCATACATTTTTTGCAGGGTGAGATGCGATGGCAAATAGCGTTTTGAATTCTCGCGGCTTGTATAATGAGATTCGTATGGAGGGAACGATCTTATATGAAATATAATCTTCAATTACTTCTGAAGAATATTTATTATGTGTTCGAAATTACCTCTTTTATCATCGCAAATCACTCCAGAAACCGATCGCGACGCATAACGTAGGGCTATCTTACAAACATTTGAGTCTCTCCCAACACTTGTTTAAAACAACCTCTACAGACGTGGTTTAATTGACCATTTATTTTAAAATGGAATCGGTGGGTTACGGTGCGTGTCTTGTTTTTCTTTTTCGTGTAATTTTCGGAAGGAACTCGTTTAGTTTTGGGGTTGCTTGTCTCGACTAAACTAGCGACGTACTTAACGCGCTTATCGTAGTTCCCTAAAGATGAATATTCTCTAAAAATCTGTTCTTGCATATCTTCAGAAAATCTTTCCGCGCATTTCATTCTACAAGCTGATAGTTGTTTTTAACTCTCTCGCTTTCTTCAACTTTCCTTTAAGTGTAGTATATTCTTGACCTGTGTTCCTTTTATGTTTACGCTCTGTCCTTTTCTTTCTGGTGTTATTACTGTTTATATTTATTTTACGCTTCTGGGTATCCCTATTTACCCCTTTTCTCTCTAGTACGTCCCTTTCAGATTCTAAAATTGCCATATTTACATCATCCGAAGCATCGGAACTATCTTGATCTTCAGCTACAAAATCCTTATCTCTAACACAATCGTCCGAGTCTTCTGACATTTCTTGGTCAAGTAGATCTTGATTAAGTTTATGATTTAACACTATTGATGACTGGACGGTTTGCTTATCAAAACAAACCAAGGTTGACGAAATATTAGGCTGAGGTACGGAGTTGGGGCAAGTAAGTTGCGGCTCTGATGCAACATTTGTATTCATACTGCACAGAGTCAATTCAATCAAAGTCGATTCTTTGGCTTTCTCTGCAAAATATTTATCTTTAAGGGTATTGTCTGAGTCGTTCAATATTTTACTATTAAGATCTAAATTGGATTCAGAATTTCCAGTTATTGATGACTGAAACGTTGCCTTATCAAAACAAACTAAAGCTGATGGAAGCTGGGGTAAGAAGTCGTTAATAACTTGCGGCTCTGATGGAATGTTTGTTTCTATATTAAACAAAGTTGATTCAACCAAAGTCGATTCTTTGGCTTGCTGAAAGCTCACTAGAATGAGAGGTTGTCTTTATGAAACTGTTAAACCATATCTGAACTATGTTGACTCCCATAATGGTATGAGTTACTGATGGTGGCAGGTTCTTGATATGAAAGTGGAGATCTGATTTGGTCAGAAAATAAGACAAAAATAATAGATCGTAATAATACCTCTCTATTTTCATGATATGAATTTAGACTCACCAAGCTTTTTAAGCGGGTGAACTATATCGGTTAAAGTTTGATATTGATACGAAATGTTACTAGGAGAGTTTTCAGAAAAATTGTCTATGTTTGAGTTATGGGGAGTTAGAATCCTTTTAATCGTGGGTCATGTAGAGTTTTCTGTTGAGTGAAATGGTAATAATTTCATCTCTCCTGAAACAATAGAGAAGTATTTATAGGTATAAAATATATTGGCTTAAATTAAATGCATTTATTTGCGAAACCCGAATTTCAGACATACTATAACGATCTGGTTATAACAATACAAGTTAACCAACTGTTAAATATATTAGTAGGTTCTAATAGTGTAAGTCAGCAAAAATTAGTAGTATAACCTAGCTCTTTTAGTATAAGTTAACCTATATTAGCCTCATTACCTGGTTGAAATAGTGTAAGTCTACATGTAAACAATAATAAAATTGATAAATTGGAACTTACCATTTGGAACTTTACATTTTTGGAGCATCCGCCTTGTTCTTTGCGAGGGTGATGCCATTACAGTAGATAAACACAGCGGTAGTAATTCCACAATAATACTGAAATACTTTTTACAAAGCACATCTATAATGATAGAAATATCCAGAAATATCGACCCGTTAGAACGACTCGAAACCCGATAGGCAAATTGGTCAGTGAAACGTCTGTCAGAAGTCAAACTAGTTTTAGACAGTCGATATAACAGGGAATGCCTACAAGCTCACTGCTCGGAACTTTAGGGCCCGCAGTTTTAGTGTAAGTACGGTTATTATGTAAATTCATGGAATGAAATAAATTCCGCTAATAGTATAAGTTAAGTTGTATTACTAAAACCTAATATAACCTGTTGGGTTAAATATATTATGTACAAATATACCATTAGGACCCAAAGATTTGTTAAGTATAAGTTGAGTTGTATTATTAGAGCTAATCTAACTGTACTAGTATGGTTTTGGCACTATATTTTTAAAGTTTATTTTGACCAAAAATTGACTTATACTCTTTTGGCCCCGCACCAGAGATATATCTACGGATTTTAAATTTGAAATGCCAATTCTGTGTTAAAAACCCAAAAGCGTCTGACAATAGAAGGTGGCCGGTTAACCGGTGCATTCACCCTAACTGCTCCTAAAATGTTTATAAAAAATACAAGATACAACAAAAGTACACAGAAATTTCTGATTAATTACAAAATACCCAATAAAATTACAGCAAGGCAAAACGAATAAACAGACATGACAGAAATGAAGCAACAGTCCGCAAAATAGCTTTAACAATTTGTATTACAGTATCTTTTTCACTCCATTTTCCGATTTAACAAAAACATTACCATTAAAAGTCCAAACATTTTTGAATCTATAGGTAGTAGACCCCTCCTTTACAACAGCAAACCTTTCCGCAGTCAAATCTTCGTTCATTACAATTCCAGATCCTTTCAATAACTTCTTTTTTGCATAAATTTTATTTTATAACAGTCAAATTTCCTCGCTACGACCTCTGTGTGCTAGCTCATAAATTATAGCAAATAACTATTTTTATCTACAACCGTTTAGTTATAACATTTTTACATCACTATTTTTTTAGTATTTCAGTTACGTTATGAGATTCATAACACAACTAGTGGTGTTATGAATCTATAACACAACTAGTTGCTATAATAACGAAAAACAACAACGAACATCTAAATATATTAACTTTTCCGGCAATAATGATTCCGTGGCACGTACTGCGGCAAGTTCTACATCTGAAGGGAGACTTTCGGAATCGCTCATCGTAATTTTTAAAATTATTTTTCTGGGCAAAAAGTGCTCGCGTTTACTTGACAGGGCAAACTGACTTTTCAGCATAAATGTGACAAATGTCATAGTTAAAAGTGTTAAAGGTGGGCGACTAATAAACGAAAATTAAAACAGCATTTTCTTATTTTTCAGTTGTAGATAAAACGTTGTACATGACACGTGCGTTTAAACATCATTACCACACTCGTGTGATTAGAACTATATTATAATCTTTCACACTCGTTGTAATCATATTCATAAACACACTTGTACTGTAAATAACTATATACCATCATGTTTACCATAATTTTATTCTTAAATATTATTTTATTTAGTATTTTACGATTATGCAACCGAATATACACCGCGATATTATACAGCTACACAACATTGTCACTGGATACCGCCATCAGCAGTAGGATTTTTGTAGAACTCTCTATATCTTTAACCATCATCTGTCCGTCACTTGTCACTGTCAGATCAAATCAGATGTTTTTGGATTTATTTATCCTTTGCTTTGGTTATTGAAATTTTATAATTATCAGATAAAACTTCGTAGTTAAATCGTTTATTTTTGATGTGGGTCGCAGTGTGCAATTTGTTCATTTAATTATGGAATTATTAAGTTAAGTTCGTGTATTGACCGGATATAGAATATGGCAGTGGAAAATATTCTAGAACATTGTTTTTTATTTATGCCTTTTTGCAAGTGAGACTTTTCGAGAGATATAGTTTGGTTAGTTAGATATAGTTGTCTGTCTATGTCCTGGAGAGAGATTTCCAGTCGTAGTACGATTTTGTGAAGGAAATCCAATCCTTGCGTGACTTCTTGTGTATTCCCCGGCCGAGAAACATCGTGTCGTCAATTCGGAAGAAGATCGTCACATCTCAAAAACCACAATTTTCATGAGAGCCAATTTAAAATTTACTCAAAATGATAATGATCTTAATATCATCACTTAGCATTTGCCATGCCAATAAACTAAACTAAGAAGTACCTTTTGGTTCTGCTTTGATGTTAACATAAATAAAATTATGTTAGTTAAATTTGAATGATTCAAGGAATTGTTGCAATTCATATTTGAATGATTTAGGCAGGTCTCCTTAGAGAAGGATTAATACTTCCGAAAGCTCGTTTGGTCAGCGAGGTGGTTGTATTTTGTTGGATTTGCATGGACCACCGACCAAATTTCCGTCAAGGGATCAAATAGCCAAATTTTCACTCGTTGTTCCGATTCCACGTGCCCAAGAAGTCCCCGAATAGTACCAAGCGCAGCCAACGAGAAATGGCGCGTATAGCGTATGCCTGGGCGCGTATAGCGTATATCGGTGGTCACGTGATCATTGGAGTTCCTAAATTATTGTTATTTTAACCTCTTTTAAATGGAATGGATTGGTTACTGGATTGTTTTATTAAAAAAGTAATACAAAAATTAAAATATCTAATTAATCGTTTAATATAAAATATATTTTACAAAATAAGAAAAAGCCCTTAAACTAGTTACTTTATTGAGATTTTAGTTTTTTTACTTTTTTTTGGGTGTCATCATCTTTGTTTAGTGATTTATTATTATTACCGGGAACATCATTTTGTTTTTTAATGAAATTAAGGCTCTTAAACTGATTTTTTGTAGTTTTAAAAATAACCTTTCCCCACACATACATTCGGTAGAAAACCCTACCGAATGTATGTGTGGGGAAAGGTTATTTTTTGTATTTAACATAATTTTTTTACATTTAATCAGTTTTTTAATATTGCGAGGATGCGGAAGATATATTACCTTACTTTTATAGATTGACATGTATGCATTTGATGATTGAATGAATAGAGACGAAGCCAGCATCAAAGTGTAGCCACAATATCTTCTATTTTCGGGTGATCTTTTTAAGAGGCCCAATTGTTCAATAAGGAATAAAACTTGCGCACCATTTTCACTGTCACTATCCATGTCACATAGAATGTCAATTACTTGATCAATTTTATCTAAACACTTTTGTTTTTCGTTGGCCACTTTTACTTGAATTTACTCCATAAGCTCTTCAAGCATATCAGTCGTTTCCAGGGCCAAAACTCCTATTTTTTTGGCAGTTTTTTTGGCACCAATCCAATTTTTGTTAATTATATTACTAGCACAATAGAAGTTCGAAATGTCCTCAAAATTTGATAACACTTTTGATTTTGAATGAGCTTGGAGGGTTTCAAGACTCTCTCCTATTGCAGTTTACATTTGTTGCTTTTCAACATCGGATAATCGAACAGTCGATACAGTTTCTTTACTTAAATATTTAGGAACATTCTCAAAAATTGTAGGCACAGTATTTTCTGTTAATTTAGGTCTTTGTTTTTTAAACTCTTTTAGGTCACCTTTCACAACACACTTGGCAAACCAAATAATGTATTTATTTTAAAAATGTTTGATGCAAACTTGGGGACGGTTTAAGCCACTTAAATCATTGGGAATATTTCGCAGCGACATTTTCCGCATTTCTGGACCCACTGGCAAATTAAAACTTGATACATAAGTTTCATTTTTATAGTTGGACCGACAACCTACAACACTACACGTTCGCGGTATGTTTGTCCAGCTAAGAATTAGTCTTTTTTACTTAACACCGAGCTTCACACTACTTGTTGGTCACTACCGAGGTTACTACCCTATTTTATTAACTTCCTAAATTAAAATTAAATAAATTTAAATTAGTTTAAAAGGAGCAACGCTATAGAAAACGTTTTAGGAACGAAGTAAACAAACATTCAACACCTGATTTTACACATTAACCTAACTTTTCGTGAACTCCTACGGTCACGTAATAGCTACGCGCCCAGGTATTTCGAATAATAATAAACAATTATAAACTATTTCTCGTTGGCTGCGAGTACCAAGGTATGCTATAATTCTTCTGCCTATTCTAAGTCAATGCTCAACTGATTTTTGTTCATATTGTTGTCTGGTTTTCGACTTTTCCACGCCCACGTGGTGTAGAAAGGTTAGTTGAGTGTTATCTTTCTTAAATCTTATTTGGTTGTTCGTAATTGTAGAGCAAGAAGTCCCATACCGAGCCGTAGAGCACAGAACAGTCCAGAATTCCATCCGTCCCTGTTGCCCGTTGGATATCGTAAACCCTCCTTGAGGTTAAGTTCAGATTTAATTAGTCCTTCTTTATTACCTTTATTAACTCCTACAGGTTGTGCTAGTCCTTGTTCTACAATTGAGGCTCTTTTCTAAGACAACAAATATTATTTAGGGTTTTTATGTCACCTTTTGAATTCCTACACCTGCCTGGCATCTGTACGTCTGCAGACATCCGTGGGCTCCAGTGAGTACATCGAGCCGCTGTACCCTGTAGCCACCCCGTAGCTATGCACTATAGCTAAGCCGGAGGAAGTTTCTAGTAGTTTCAAGACTTAGAGTAAGACTTTTTTTTTTGAGAGGGGAAAAATCTTCGAAAGACACCTGCCTGATGTCTGACGACAGGTAGTGTGGGATTTTTACCCACTAAAAAACCGCCTCTAGTTTCGTTTCTGCCAGTTGAGTGAGGAACCACCGGTAGGTATTACTTCTCACTCTCTGCCTGTTGCCTTAGCTGTATTGTCTGCTCTCCAGTCTGTTCTTCTGTTTTTGTGAGATTACTTTTTTTGCCATGTCGGAGATAAGTTTCCAGTGCTCTTCGCTTGCCAACATGAGCCTGAGGAGACTATCAGGGGTAATCTTTTCTCTTATTTCCATTTCCATTTCAAATGTGTGCTCTGCGTCATCAAAATCCCCACAGTAGAGGCATTCCGGTGTATCTTCCAGCTTAAATCTACAGAAGTAGGCCTGAAAGCAACCAATAAACCAACCATATCCAGTCAGTAACTGACCGAGGTGGTAGTTAACCTCACCATGTTTTCTGTTCATCCACAGTATTAGGTTTGGTATGAGGCGTTTAGTCCACTGAGCCACTTCACTTAGAGCAAGACTGTACGATATTAATTTAATATAGATTTCATTTATGTAAACCACCCTGGTTTTATCTAGTAAGTTAGATAAGGGGGTTTGACGTCATAGGTTTAGTTCTTACAGATTTACATTCTGATTTAATTTACATTTTCAGTCAGTCATTTTCAGTTTCTATTCATTCTTTATATATCCTATTTAACTTTTTAATATTTTAATATATTGCTTAAATATTTTAGTAGTAATATTTACAGTCTAGTCTCATAGTTAAGTTAGAGTCACTTAAGTTCAACGAGTTATAGCATAATTGAAGTTCATGGTAGATACACTCAACAGTTCGAGGTTAGTATTGAAGTTTTGTTTAATAGTTTCGTCATTCACGCAGAGTTATTCACGCAATCGTTTACTGACACTAGGTCCACCAGCATTTTAAATTTTTCGCTATTTACTTTTTTTTGTGGCATCTAAATAAAGATAAAACATGCATTGTTTTCACTGATATAAAAGTAATTCTATGATTTTTTGCTAGGTCCTGCTCATGCTCGTTATATAGAAAAAACAACATGCTCAAAGCTCAACCCATAATAGGTATCATCAAAGTTTATCTTAGAATGGAATTTAATAAATAATTCTTATATATTCGTATCCTCACGACTCAATAACTATGTAATGACAAATAATAACCATTAATAGACTAAAATTGATCATGAGTACATTTTGGTATTGGATCAGACTACTGAATACGTGTTAAAAGTTACATAACTAAACAAGTTAATGATGCTCATAGTAACTGATGAAATAAATGAGAAACTATATACTTTACAAAATGTATAAACTTTATACCTTTCCTAGGCGGCAAAATATCACTTTACTTCTAATTTAACATCAGAGTACATAAACCGTACAACACCATAAAATTTTTAAAAACGCGGGAAAATTTGAGGTTAGTGGACTGTTAACACCTATTGTTTATATTATTTTTAGCCGACCATACCAATAGGTATGGTAGGCTATTAGGATCGGCAAAAAAAAAGTTTTTTTAATTTCACTCAAAATGAATTACTTGGGTCATAAATGACCTTAATACAAAATATTTTCATGGTGTCTGTCTGTCTGTCTGCCGTCTGTAACACGATAACTCAAAAACCGCTGAACCGATTTTAACCAAATTTGGCACAAAAATATTGTGGCATCCGAGAATCTGGCCATTAGTTTTTGGTGGGGGTGGGGGGTTGGTAATGGGGTATGGGAGGGGGTTAAAAGTTTTAAAAAATCGTAACTCCAAAATTACAGTAGCTAGCGAAACGCGGTTTTAAAATTAAGATTAGGAATAATATTTGCAACAAAATTTGTAATAACATCAAAATCGGTCAAAGTCGCAGTTATCGAGATATTAACATATTTTAGTATGGGCGGCTATACGTGCCTCCCGGCGCCAATTTTTTATTATTTTATAGTGTTTCATATTATTTTATATTATTTTTTTGTTTAATATAATTCACTTAAATTTTGTAAATGTAGTCGACGCAATTAGATGATTGTACGGTGTAAACGCACCAATATGCGCTTGACCTTCAAATTTCTAACTTCTGTAAAAATTGTTGTTCGTGTAGCACGGCCTGTGGCGTGCTCTGAAATATAAGTTGTGAATTAGAGTTATTTTACAACAAACAAAAGATAAGCCAGCGTACAACAGTGGACAAATATACCTCTTTTTATGTTCACGGCTTTTGACATTGTTCTCATTGCTTGAGAGTGACAAGTTGATATTGCATTTCAATAAATTGAAATTTCAACATATCCATTTCAAGTGTCCTTAGTGCATACCAATTTTTTTCAATATTGAAATGAGTGTCAATTTTATATTGAAATTATTTCAACATTGATATCATGTCAATGTCTCACAGCATAACCCTTATTCACAGCGAAATCAATTTATAGTCGCACCACACCAATAAAATAGGATTTATTTTTAAAAACATACAGTTCGCTAGTCGATTTTACAAGTCTTTTCACTGATCCATCCATGAAATAAACTTTACCAGAAGAAGACAATGCCGCAAAGTGTCCAAACTTTTCCTTAGCGGCCTTTAATAATTGAAAGTATTTTGGAGTTAAATCTTCGTAGATAAGGCAACGTGTGCCATGTAACCTCTTCTTTGCATTGTACACTTCATTACGCTTAACGTTTGAAATGAAAGATACTAAAACTGGTCGAGGCTTATTTTCAGTTGGTTGACCGAGTCTAAAAATACCATCGATGTCATCTACACTGAGAGAACTTTTCAATTTCTCAGTCAACAAACCAGTTATCTCAGTGCGAATATCTTCATTTGGAACTTCTTGTTAAGTCCAGAAAATCATATTTTCGTTCGTTCAGCAAAACTCTCTCACCATGTTTTTCCACAGTGGACGTTACCTTGCCGAGGGACAGTATAGTTGCTTCACAAACGTAAAACATAACTTAGAAATAAGTTTTTCTAAATCATCTACGCACATCTTCGGATTTGCTTTAGTAATAATTTAATATGTAAGTGAACACTTCATCGACGCGATAGAGCCATAATAGTTTTCAAACTGGATGGAGTAAAATTATTATCAGAAGAAAATTCGCACTTTTCCATCAGAAATACAGTACCTACATGTAACGTCAACGCACACTAAAATCTACTAGTTGTAAGAAATTGTAATGATTGTTAGAAAATATCGAAAATTAACAACGTAAAAGTTAGGAGCATGACCGAACATCGTGGATTCTTAGAAATATCGTTTTGCCTTGAATTCGTCGATTTTTTGTAACATTTTCTTAGGTTGATCAGTTTCATATTTTCCTCCTAGTTTATTTTCTATTCTTCTAACTTTTTTATTTCCTTTTCAGTGTTACATTTTAGCACATTTCCTTTCCTGGTGTCTTCTGTCTCTTATTCCTACATTTAAATTAGTTGGCTTTATGGATTTTTGGGTTCCTTTCCAGCTCTTTTCAGTATTTAAGCTACCTTTGGTTTAATAATTATTGATTTTTTTTTATTAATGTCAAATCAGAGCCACCCCTCGAATGCTTTATTGTTGGCAGTTGTGCCATCGTGTTTAAGGTGAATATTAAATGAAAATGATGTGTGTTTCTAAACAAAAATATTATATTCTGCAATTATTTGGAACAACATAAATTATATAAAAATTTGTATCAAAATTTGTTGTAAAAATAGTCTTAAAATTAAATAGTCCAAAAACTTAAAAACAAAACAACATTGCAAAAAACTAAGAATTAATTTATTCATAAAAGTCTTTGATAATTCGGTAGCACATCAGGTACAGTAGTATTAGTGCACAAAGAGTGACAAAGATTTTTTAAATCGTTATATATTTTTTCATTTATTGGTAACTCAGCATTGTAACATTTTTTAGGCCCACTATTGTTATCTTTTAACTCAAATGTAGTAGTATGTTCTTTGGTATCAAAAGGAATATTTATAAACTATATTATCTATAAAAGTATTTATATTTAAAGAAAGGTTATTATTTTTACATCAGATATTTTAAAGGTGATTTGAGAAACATAGATTTAAAATTTAAAAAATCTAGTAGTAATCTACAGGGTTGTTCACCACATACGACACGGAGTATTGTAGCTAAACGATTAGATTTTTACAAATTGTAAGTTTTGGGTTCGTTGAAGGACTATTAAAGCCACAATTTAAAAATATTTTTACAAGATACAGAGTGTCCCAAATAAATAAAAAATATCAAAGTTGTATTTTTTTTAAATGGAACATCCTGTATATTATTACATTTTTAGTTTCTACGATTAAAATAAAGGTAAATTTGATAAAGGTTTATTACACTTAAACATTACCGTTTTTGAAATATTTTCAATTTTGTGAAATTGCAGTCAAAATTGTAAGGCTTCATTTCTCCAAGGGTATCAAAGTTTTTAATACTAAATATTTACTGAAGTTTATTTATTGATCAATTATTGTGTTGCAATAATAAAAATTATACTCCCTTATACAGAGTGTCTAAAATTTAATTTTAAATAATTACTAGCTTTAAACGGCAATAACTTGTTTAATTTAAATGGAACACCCTCTATATTCTATGAGAATCAGATGCACAATTTAATTGTCTATCAAATTGTATTATGCCATTTTTTACCTATCGCTTCAAGTTTCCGTAGAAAATGCATTTTATTGTAATTTTAAATTCATTTATCAATATACCCATGGAATACTGACATTTTAGATTATTTTTGAAGATGTACCAAATTTATAAATACAGACATTAATATTGTCGATATAGTTTGTTTATTTCATTAAAAAATAAAAAAAACTGTTTAAATATTTGTTAAAGAGGACCAATTAATATAATTCCAGTATTCAAACTAGATTAATTGACTGTTTGCATTTATTAATAATAATTTGTAAAATCGCTTATTTCTGGGGCTTACTCAACCGGGTCTCATAATGCAAATTCACCTCAAATATCTATTTAGTTGGTCATTGGCAAGCACTCTCTCATTGTACATGAAAATAACAAAACAAACATTTACTGATCTGGATAAAATTAATAGTTAAATAGTAAGACTCACCCGGGGGTACTTCGCCCCCTAGCCACTGATATATTCTATTCAATATATCCCATTCCATATTTTCCATCTAATTCAAATATCATTCGGTTATATATTGGTTAATCATCTTCAACAACTAGCTAGTGTAACCTGAAATAGTATAGGGGCTTCCCCCGGACGCAATTCTGCCGCTAAACAGATTCGCATCCCCATCGAATAAGCTAATTGAGGTAGCTCACTACCTCACTACCCCAACGCCGCATCGTGTCAATCGAGAAGACAAGGGAGACCTCAAACTCTCAAGACCAACCTCGAAGGCAAGACGTCACAAGAGGTTTTCTTCTCATGGTCAAACGACCCGTTGCCTTACAGTACTTGCAACGTTTATAGTCAAAAGACTCTCAACCCCCAAATATCAGCTCTATGACAAAACACAACACAACAGCCTGCCGGCCGATCAACAACTGATTCGCCTCAGACAAGCTAAGCCTCCTCTTACATCACAATTTTACCGGATCGTAAATATTTACATTACTTGCCAATGAATCATACTATTTTCTCTAATCGACTTTCAAATAGAGTGTTTTAGCATTACTAGATAAATAAATAGCCAGTTTGCGAATTATAAAACCATTATTATAACCAACTTATTTTCCAAGTTTTACAAATTGCTCCAAATACTAAAAAACTGAATTTTTTATGTGTATTAGACAGTGTGAAAAAAGTAACACCTCAAAAAAGATATTTCATTTTTTGACATCTGCTTATAATTTATATCAGAGACATTAATTTTTATAACTTATTATTATACTGATTTCTAATATACCATATTATATTTAGATACCATATTTATTTAGAATAATTTTTAACGAACATAATTAAGTATGTAATTAATTAGTATTTGGGTGGAAATAATGGTGGCATATTTAATTAATGGTATACTCTTTTATAAAGATTTAAATAGTTTCCTTTTTGCATACAAATGGGCTAGTAATATTATCATTTTGCTAAAAACGATAATATTACTAGCCTGTACATTTTGTGCATTTGTTGCTTTAAAAACAATCTAAAATGTCAATATTCCATGGGTATATTGATAAATAAGGTCTAAATTATAAGAAAATGCATTTTCTACGAAAACTTGAAGGGATAGGTAAAAAGTGGTATAATACAATTTGATAGACAATTAAATTATGCATCTGATTCTCCTAAAATATATAGGGCGTTTCTTTTAAATTAAACAAGTTATTGCCGTTTAAAAAGCTAATTAAGCTAATTAATTATTTAAAATAAAATTTTAGAGACTCTGTATAAGGTAGTATAATTTTTATTATTGCAACAAAATAACTGATCAATAAATAAACTTCAGTAAATATTTACTATTAAAAACTTTGATACCCTTGGAGAAATGAAGCCTTAACATTTTTACTGCAATTTCACAAAATTGAAAATATTTTAAAAACGGTAAGGTTTAAGTGTAATAAACCTTAATCAAATTTGCCTTTATTTTAACACGTTAAACGCCATGGTGGGCCCTAGGGACCGCCAAATGAAGTACCCTCTACGCCACGGAGGTCCCCAGGGACCGCTCGGTGTTCGGTTCGAATTATTTGTTCCACAAGCCAGCGGTCCTTGTTTCAGCCTGTTTGAGTGTGATGGGCGGACCTCTCTGGCTTGCTAGGCATGTATACCTATGCGAACATTTTGATTTGAAAAAAAAACTAGATTTTTTTGAATTTCAAATGTTGAAAGTATATGAGAAAATTATAACTTGGCCCAGAGAGCATTTTTTAAACATTTTGTCTGGCGCTCAAAGAGTTAATAGTAGAAATTAAAAATGTAATAATATACAAGGTGTTTCATTTAAAAAAATACAACTTTGATATTTTTTATTTATTTGGGACACTCTGTATCTTGTAAAAATATTTTAAATTGTAGCTCTAATAGTCCTTCCTTCTAACGAACCCAAAACTTACAATTTGTAAAAATCTAATCATGTAGCTACAATACTCCGTGTCGTATGTGGTGAACAACTCTGTATAAATATAAAAGTAGGTTTTGTAACATTATATGGCTTAAAATTCAATCGCGAGTTCCTAACAAGAGTAAGCCATTCTGAGAGGACCTGAACAACTGATTGTTTATATTTTTTTTTCGATAACAGCATACATCGAATATACGGGCATATACTCGTAAGTATGATCTGTAACTAAAAATTGAAATTAATTCTTAAAAAGATGTCGAATGGATAAGAACAAATCTGATCATTGACAGCATAGCCTTATTTTTGTTCTAACCCCTGCAGCTGTCACAATATGAGATTTTTCGACATAAATTTTTATAAAATATGTTGCTGCATATTTCGTTGCAGCCTCTCTTGCCATTTTTATCACCTATAGAAAAGTGTATCCATTTCTTATTGCAGTTCAGTGTTACCAATTATCTGAAATAGAATTTCCCACGAAGACGGTCAAGACTTACTGCTTTTTCTAAAAAAAATCCACGAATTACTCAAAATCAACTATAGTGTTGTAGAGAGAGAGACTCAATTCTTCTCTCTCCATTTCCAGGAACTAGAAGTTGGGTTTTTCTTGCCTTATAAAACATTTATATTTATTTTTTCTTAAAATTTTTAAAGCCTTCGTGTGTGTTACCCCGACAGCTTCAATAATCCTGCTTGATGTTTTCAGATTTGCCTTTACACATCCTATGACGTTAATACACTCACTCTCTTCATCTTCTTTGCGGTATGTTTTAGGTCTTGATGTTTAAATTGAACCGTATTTGTGCAAATTTTACTCCAGTCTTCGGAAAATGCTGTTATGCGGTTGCTCACGCTCTGGGTACCGCTTAAAGTAGAGATCGTAAGTTGCTTGATTGTGTTTATTTTTCTTTTGTTTTAAGCGGCAGTATTATATAGAAATATGAAATCAAAAATAGGGCAAAACCAAATTTTTTGAGATTATCCTAGCAAGTAACTCTAGTTGCTTGACAAAAAAACAAAAAAAGGATTTAGTATATAGTGTAACGTAAGGTTCTGAAGACTGGTCGATAAAACAACTACTGCAGGAAATATTATCTTTTTTATTTTCCACGCTGATGGTTGTAAGTGTGGTTTAGGAAAAGTTCTAACAAAGTTCTAAAATAAATTATAATTAATAGGTAACCGAGTTAAGGGTTGTAAATCAATTTCTTACCTAACACCAGGTTTATACCCCAAAATAATAAGAATAGAATATATTTGGTAATAAGTCGAAAACCAAAGGCTGTTAACACTTGTAGCGGTATAAATAAAATGGCGATTACCCGAATTCCATTATTGCAAAAAAGCGAAATTTATAAATTGAACTACCAGGGCCATCTATATATTAGTTTATAAGAAACCTAATGTTAAGATCCAGAAACCTGTTTTACTATTATATTAAATTAATGCATTATATCTAATATTTCCCGCATATTTTATTAATTATGCTACATCTGCCTCCCTGCGAACTGGAA
Organism: Sitophilus oryzae; assembly: GCF_002938485.1. Lineage (NCBI taxonomy): Eukaryota > Metazoa > Arthropoda > Insecta > Coleoptera > Curculionidae > Sitophilus > Sitophilus oryzae. Next base: position 284,336 of record NW_022146968.1, on the reverse strand, counting down.
GTCGTTGTTAACAACACTGCAAGCTCGCATAAAGCTTATTCGATGAAAGTTAGGGCGGTAGAAAATGATATGCCTTCAAATGAGAAACGTGAAAAGTACCTCGTTCCACGTTTTTGTCATCCATAAGAACATACGTATCAAAACTTACTTTCTTTTTTATCCTAAATGGACCTTCAAATAGCAATAAAAACTTTTTAGTTTCCGCGCTTAACGCTGAAGAAATCGTATTGGCTCTTAACAAGACCAAATCGTTGATATTAAATGTAGGATATGGTCGATGAGGGTGATTTATCTTCCTTCTAGCAGCTCGACTTATAAGAGTTTCTTTGGCTAATAAAAGTCTTTGATTTTTATCAGACACTTTACCCACATTAGGAGTATGTACCAAAGTAGCTGGCAAATAATTTGGAGTCGTAATATTTCGATGAAGCTCGTTGGGAGAAAACCCTGTTGATTCGTGTACTACGGAGTTCATTAGTTCCGAAAAATTTTGTATTTCATACGCCCAGCGCGTATGGTGTCCCGCACAATAGACACGACAAAGACGGCCGAGCTCTCTCATAACTCTCTCGGATGCATTTGCTTGCGGATGACGAACAGAACTAAAAATAACTTTGATGCTTAGGGCTTCAAGAGTTTGTAAGGCTATTTCTTTGGTTCTGTGAAAAATAGCCTTATTGACGCCTAGTGGTAAATCTAGATCTCTCGGGCGCCACCTCTGTGATTTATAGTGGCAGAGGCCCACGTTTGCCAGTACGGGTAGCCTTTAAACAGTGGAGACTCCAGGTATGAAGGGGGTGCAGGTAAAGTCAAAATAAAACAATCAGTTTAAATTAAAATAATATAAACAATCTTTATTAACCTCAAATTCGTTGAGAAGCAGCCGTAAAGTCTTGGCTCAGGGTTTCGCGCAAAATTGGCGCGGAGTAAGGTTCTACGCAAGCGCGAGACTTTCTATTTTCTTCTAAGGGGCGCATGCGCGGCCCTGAAATGCAGACGTAGATGGATGAATAGCTCACCCTAGTATTTGCGGTCGGGGAATGTACTGCGCATGTGTTAACTTTCGAAAGTTAGGATGACTTTCGAAAGTCGTCTGGTCCTAACCCAGCGCTTCAGTCAGCTACGCAGTGCCTTGTTACTTTCTAAAGAGAAACGGGCACCGCATGCGCACCGGGACGAAGACGGCAGGCGGCCTCCTGACGTCTGTCGGGTAGCGCAGGCGTGGCAAGATCGCGAAATCAAAAAGTTACTAGTTAAACCCTATCTTAACCCGGAGACGAAACTTGTCTTTCGTTTGTTCACTAGCCCACAATCTAACCGTACGTGAAAACAGCACCCCACGGTCAAAATTGTAGGTTTTTCACGCTTTCCCTTCAATCACGGATGGATTAGGCACAGGAAACGCCTCCCGACAGTACTTGTGAAAGTACTGACCAAAGGACGCCACCTACTGCTCTGCCTAGTCAGCCACCTTTTGAAAGACAGAGAACGGCCTTTCACAATTTAATGTAAAGCCGCTCACCGCTTTTCCGAAGGCGTTGGCTAAGACACACGTTCACGTGATTGAGTGAGGAAACTGAAAGGAAAGTTTTCAAACGACAAGCTTCACTTGATGAAAAACGTGGCGTAGCACTACACTAGAAAAGACACTGCGCAGGACAGGATATTGCGGAGAGTAGTCGGGTGAGCACTTTCTAGAAAGCGAGGCTTTCTATCGAGTTTTACCTTCGGAGGAGCAGAGTTCAGCTGTCGTCTAATCGCCAACCCAGGTACCAAGCAACTGACGACTTTTTATTTTCTAACGGTACTGCTCTCGTCTACCGGAGTGGGGAAAGCAGCACACAGTGGGGACAACGGCGCGCCGTATCCCGCCACTATCGATCGATACGAACCAAGACTCTACTGCTTGCTTTTAACAAAATAATCATTTTATAAATAATTTGATAATTACAAGCTAATTAATTTAATCACTACAAATTAATTATCACAAAAATTAAGTAACATCGTTACATACCCCCCTTGCTTCGGATAAAAAAAAAAAAAATATAGGAACATATATATATATTTTTTTTTTTTTTTTTTTTTTCAGCTATGCTGAGTCAAATAAAACAACCTCAAAAACAAAATTTTATTAGTCTTTACTTAAGTCTAACTTATCTAATAATATAACCCTTTAGTTTACTCAAATCATCCGTTATTAAGGAAATAAAACACGTACCAAAACAAAATTTTATTAGTCTTTACTTAAGTCTAACTTATCTTAAAAAAAAACTTAACCCTTTTAGTTTACTCAAGTCATCCGTTATTAAGGAAATAAAACACGTACCAAAATAAAATTTTATTAGTCTTCACTTATATCTAATATTTTACTAATCTTTAAACCTCCAGTAAATAAAGCATTTTCAAAAAAAAGACTTATTAAACCAAAATTTATTATTTCAAAGAAAAACAATTAAATTCTACTACCACTTAGGCTATGCTAAATTAACAAAAGCAAAAAAATAACATTTTCCATACGATATACTTAAATTTTCCTATCCTAAGTATATTTATAAAAAACAAAGAAAGATTCTCTGGCGGACGTCTCCAGCCCTTAACGTCGGCAATGCGGACACCTCCCGCGCGTCTCTGATGTTGAGTCCGGGCCCCTCCGGCGCGGAATGTTGGTTCGCTGTCGTGGTCTCTTTTTTTTTTTTTGTTGGCCCCGGTGTTTGGTAGTGGATTGGTTGGGCGCACCGCCCGGAATTGTCCACAAGGACAATCTCTTGATTTAATACCGATGATGCCACATCGGGAGCAAAACAATAGGGCCCCTTTCTCACAACGTTCTCTGGTATGACCCGGGGTTCCACAGCGCCAGCACACATTCAATTCAACAGGAACCCTATTTGGGTCGTGTGTTTCGTATAGTATTGGTCCAAAAGGATTTTCCATAGGTCGAATGGCCTCCAGATCTCGGTAGTATACCGGAGCTGGAGCGCGTGTATACGTGGCGGTCGGTCGGACGGACGAAGTTCTAGTCTGGGAGTAGCGTCCCGTGCTGGTGGAGGGGTGCACGACAGGGGCCATGGTGGTCACCGGTGCTGATAGACCCTCGTCTTTCTCCGGAGTGTCGTACCGTGAAAACGGACGAGCGTACGACAGGGGCAGTGTACGTCACTGTTGTGGGGCATCGGGTGACTCTAGGGGTCGTACTGTATTACCTTGTGGGCGGACGAGAGACGTCGTGGAGGTAACTGTAGCTGGTTGACTTTGTTTGGACATGGCGGACGGTCGGACTACTGGAGATCTAGGTTGTCGTACTGTAGTACCTGGTGGGCGTACGTGAGAGGCGGTGGAGGTACCTGTTGTTGAACTTGGTTTGGACATGGCGGTCCGTTGAACTAACGGAGATCTTGGAGGTTGTCGTACTTGGTGTCCCATGCCGAGGGAAGAGCGCACCACAGGGGATGTGGTTACGGGAAAATTTAGGACATAATTCCGTCCTCGGACGGACGACGTGGGACGGCGGCGCTCCGTAGGCTCGAGTCTCAACTGCTCCATCACGTCCTCTTCCAGAGCTGAAACAAAGGATTCGCCCGACGACATCCCGTTCCTCTGTTCTTAACGTTGGGGCGATTATGTCTGGATTACTGGACGGTGGTGACTGGACGGTAGGTTTTTTTTTTTTTTTTTTTTTTAATACGACTATTGAGGAGGTGATCTGGAATAATTCAAATTTATTAGTTGATTCGAATTTCAATGACGTATACAGTCAATAAATAGGGTTTAGAGGGAATCTAGGCCTAGGAACAGAAAAAAAAATTGTTAAATAACAAAACAACAAAAAAAAACAAAAGCCAACTCAAGCTTTTCTAATAGAAAGAAACTCAAACTTGGACTCTCCGACCCAACTCTCTATCACCAAAATTTCTAGGTTTGTCTATTATACTCCTACTTCTCATAGTCCGCTGGGATGGTCACTCGAATGCGGCGCCCTTTGCTGGTTGTCAGCCACATTCGATAGCGTCGAACGGGAGAAGCAGTGGGCGGTCGGAGTGCGCGGATCGCCTCTCTGAGTTCAAGGTTCCAGGTTCCGGGCGTGGCCTCTATTTGGTCAGCTAAGTTGATCTGTGATTGTTTGGAAGTGGAAGGGACGGGCGAAGAGGGTGTTGACGAGTCCGTGGCCTGTGTTGGAGGTTGGGCAGTGGGTAGGTTCGGGGGTCGGACTTGGATGTTGGATAATATTATGATTTTCGGGAGAACGTCGGTCGGAGGGATTGAAACTAATGGCAAGGGAAGTGGCGATTTGTTAAACTGGCTCACCATCTCCCGTATACTCTGTGTCCGGAGATTTCTTTCCCGCCGCACCCGTTCAACTTCGCTCCTCATAGCATATAAATGTCCTATGGGTGGAGCTCCTCTCGGCGGTTCTCCCAAAAATCGTCGGGACATGTCTAAAAGAAAAATACATGTGTGTTTGTGTGTGATTTCTTTAGTAAGCGGGTTTGAGGTCTTTAATATGAATTCTCTGTAATTTGCGATTATTTCGATCAACCAGATCATAGACCACGGGCGAAAGTTTTCGGGTGATGGTATACGGGCCAGAATACTTTGGTGCGAGTTTAGCTGCAAACCCTTTCACTGCAGAAGACAAGGGATGCTCTTTCTTCATCACTCGATCTCCTGGTTTACATTGCCATTCTCTTCTACGCAGATTATAGTAGCGACTCTGTGACGCGAAAGCGCGTGACAAATGTATCCGAACCAACTCGAATGTTTCTTGTAGGCGATTTAAACGATTTTCGTTGTGTTTAACATCAGCAGTGGTCGGTCTCAGGATCTTCGGACGGGATGAACTGTTGTTCGTCGCGTAGGTGTGTTTTTGGTGCTTCTAGCTCTCTACCATAGTTCAGGAACGCAGGGGTGAAACCAGTGGAGTCGTTACGAGACGTGTTGAAGGCAAAGATCAGTTCGGAGAGATGTGTATCCCATTTCTTGTGATCGCCCTCGCAAAACTGAGCAATCATCGTTTTGATCGTCTTATTTGCTCGTTCTACGGGATTAGCTTGAGGTGTATATGGTGGTGTAAATCGATGATTTATTCCAAATTCTTTCAGAAGTTGCCGGAACGGTTGACCAGTATACTGCGTGCCATTGTCGGTGATGACCGTGGCCGGTCTCCCAAAACGCATCAGAATTTCGTCGTATAAGGCTTGGCTCACTGCCTTGGCAGTAGCGGTTCTGATAGCCTTACAGACAATCCATTTGGTAAATCTGTCTTGGAAAACTAGAACGTAACAGTTGCCTTTCGTAGACCTCGGCAATGGCCCCACTAAATCTGAACTCACAGTTTCCCACGGGCCTCGGATAGTCGTTGGTTGCATTCTTCCAGGCGTCTGTTGTTGAGATGTTTTATACTCTTGACAAGACCGACATCTTCGAACATATTGGGCGATGTCGCGAAACATTCCTGGCCAGTAATAACGGGCAGCTATCCGGGATGTAGTCTTGGCAATACCTAAGTGTCCAGCGGTGGGTTGATCGTGATTTTCTTGTAGAACTCGGGGCCGCGCTGATTTTGGAACACACAGTTTCCATGGGTCTTGCATTTCAGCCTCTTTGGCATCTGTCATATCTAAGAAGTGTCGGAAAAGTTTTCCGTCTCGGACACAGAAGTCGGGAAATAGATCTGGGTGACTCTGTACTTCGGATCTTTTCTTCTCATACCATGGACAAATATCAGTCTCAGAAATAGTCAGCAATTCTTCTTCGGATGGCGGTGGATCGGTAGGGTTTCGGGACAGCGCATCCGCTATCTTATTGAGCACCCCTTTCCTGTATCGAATTTCAAAATCATACTGCTGTAGATAAATACTCCATCGGGCCAGTCTACCACTTGGATTCTTCAGAGAGTGTAGCCACCTGAGCGACTGGTGATCAGTGATTACCACGAAGCGATACCCCTCCAAATAGGGTCTCATCTTTTCGATACCCCATACTATGGCTAGACATTCCTTCTCCGTGACTGTATATTTCTTTTCGGATGAGGTAAGACTACGGCTAGCATAGGCAATGACATGATCACCATCATGTAAATGCTGAATCAAGGCCGCTCCCAAACCATTATCGCTGGCATCAGTTTGAAGTACGAATGGTTTCTGGAAATCTGGACAAGTCAGAACTGGCGCCCTTGTCAAGCATTCCTTGAGCTTGTCGAAAGCTCCCTGTTGATCTTCTTGCCATTGCCATTTACTATTCTTTTTCAACAAGTCATTGAGAGGTTTCGCAATTTGTGAGAATCCAGGAACAAATCTTCGGTACCAAGAAGCTATACCTAGAAATCGTCGAAGACTTCTGACATTTGTCGGTGTAGCTAACTCCAAAATAGAGGCTACTTTATCGGGATCGGTTCGAATACCTTCTGGTGTGACCCAGTGTCCTAGATACTTTAGAGACTTGCGACCAAACTGACATTTTTCTGGATTTAATTTTAGGTTTGCTTTCTTCAAACGTCGAAAAACTTCTTCCAGGTGAGATAAATGTTCATCAAAGGTCTCTCCTAGTACAATAATGTCGTCCAAGTAGGCAAAACAGTAAGGATCCAGCTCAGGTCCAATAATTTGATCCATTAGTCGCTGGAAAGTGGCAGGTGCTGAGTGCAGACCAAACGGCATCACTTTAAAATGAAACAACCCTCTGGTAGGTATGGTAAATGCCGTTATCGCCCTGCTTTCTAAAGTTAGCGGTACTTGCCAATATCCTTGTTTTAGATCAATACTGGAGATGTACTTTGCCTTGCGGAGTTTGTCCAGGATCGCATTTATATACGGCAATGGATAAGCATCTTTCCTCGTCACAGAGTTAATCTTCTGAAAATCCACACAGAAACGATAACTGTTATCTTTCTTCTTTACCATTACAATCGGGGAGCTCCATGGACTATCGGAGGGTTCAATAACTCCGTCTTCGAGCATTTTGTCCACTTCAGCGTCAATAATGGCCTGCATCTTCGGGTTTTGAGGTCGGTACCTCTGTTTAATAGGGTCTTTCGTTATTAGTCGGATTTCATGTTCCACCAGTGGCGTAGTACCACGAATATTCTCAAAACCAGGAAGCTCCTGTTCCAGGAAAGACTGGAGTTTTACTTCTTCGGCTCTTGAAAGGTCTGGAATATCCAAGTTATCCGAGACAGTACAAAGTGTCGTGAAGTCGTTCTCCGTTACTACTTGTCCGTTCAATCTTACTTGAGGTGTCTGTAAATCTATATTAAATCGGTGCTTTCGCAGAATATCCATTCCAATCACGACTTCGGGCACCAGACTCTCCAGAGTGTGGAATACTTCATTCAAAACCTGATTTCCAATCTGGAATTTAATTTTATAGGCCTCGGAAATGGATTCGTTGGTACCGTTGGCAAGGGTTGCTCCCCTTAGCGTTGGCTTGACTACAGTTGCTTTAGAATTACGGCACATTTGAGTCAAATTCTTTCCAATAAACGAATTGGCCGCCCCAGTATCCAGGAGGGCTGTATATTCGATATTCCGGTACCGGATCTTGAGGGTCGGGCGATTGTCGTATCGTAAAATGGGCGTGGTTTCGCTGCTTCGATTCGTCAAGGATCCGCGCTGCACCGAGGTTTGCGTGCAGCGCTGAGCTAGTTTCCCGAGCGGCCACATGGACAATCTCTTGACAATACTCCTTTTGTTTTACATCGGGAGCAAAATATTTGCGGCTTCTGCGTACAATCAGTACGATAATGCCCTGTCTGACCACATCTCCAACAGATTACGTTAGAAGTGGCAGGGGATGTTGATGTTGCAGCGTTGAGGGGTCTACGGGGAGGGGTAGACATGTGTCTTGATCCATTCTGATTTGTTCGTTGGTTCTGAATAACATTTGTATGGTTACTGGTATTCGGATAATCTTCAGTCCTAACGGCTCGCCGGGATTCACGATTTGGCCTCGTTTCGACGGTATCGGTCGGTACGTTATCGAACGCTACTCGTCTATGAGACGTCTGTTGAAGTTCGTTTCTCAGTAGTTCAAACTCCTTGGTGACTTGTGAAAAGGTCGAAATGTCATGGAAATCTCCTCTTCGGACATATTGACGATATTCCGGCAGTAAGTTTCGATATAACCATTGCAATTCTTGACTGGGAGATATGTTGCCATGACGGCGGATCAACGTTTGAAGGTCCGTGATATATGCTATGACGGATTCATTTGTACGCTGTACTCGGCGACTTATTTTGGCCTCCAAATCGACTTCATAATTAACAGGATAGTAGAAAATCCTAAATTCTCTTGTAAAGTCTTCCCAGTTCCTGTAATTGCCTCGGTTATTGCGGTACCAGAGTGCAGCTTCTCCTTGTAGAACTTCGGGTAGCTGTGGCAATAACCGATCTGGCTGAATGTTTTGTGCCGTACAAATTTCTTCGAGTCTCTCCAGAAAAGTTGCCGGGTCGGAACGCCCATTATAGGTCACTCCCCATTGACGAATATTTAATGGACTGGAAGTATAACTATGCGATATTCCAGTATTAGGTAGCAAGGGATAGTTATTAATCATAGGAGCGGACATCACAGGTGCAGGTGTGATACCCGTATCCAGAGGCAAATTATAGTCAAACATCGTAGCAGCAGACATAGCATTTTGAGCGGTCGGTGTAGGTCGGGTTGTTGACACTGTTGTAGTGACAGTAGTGGTTGTAAGGGTAGCGATAGTACTGACGGTCGGTATGGTAGCACCATTTCCAGAAAAATCAAAAGGTTGCGTCCTAGGTTGTGGACTGGAATGACCATCTCGAATAAACTTCACAATCCTCCTCCGCATTTCTTCAAGTGTCCCTGTATTACACAAACCAAAGCGTGTCAATTGTGCAGCCAATTCGGATTTCTTTAGCAAATAAATCCACCCTGTGCGAGAGTCAGAATCCGTGCTTGGACCTGGTGGTACTAGGTTCTGTGTTGTAGGCATAAATCCGGTTTCACTAATGTCATCGGTGTCCCCGATCGAGTGAAAATCTTCTTTGGCCTCCATCTTTGGTTTTTCCCGGTCTGTTACTCTTGACTGTGTTTAGAAAACTCACGCTTGACTGTTGTATTGTTTTCTTGTCACCCCTTCTCACACTGTTCCGGTAGCTTTCCTAGCTTTTCCTGGCTTTACCCGGTTTCTCCTTCTTTTGAAATGTCCCCGCTCGAGGCGCCAAATTTTTGTAAGGCTATTTCTTTGGTTCTGTGAAAAATAGCCTTATTGACGCCTAGTGGTAAATCTAGATCTCTCGGGCGCCACCTCTGTGATTTATAGTGGCAGAGGCCCACGTTTGCCAGTACGGGTAGCCTTTAAACAGTGGAGACTCCAGGTATGAAGGGGTGCAGGTAAAGTCAAAATAAAACAATCAGTTTAAATTAAAATAATATAAACAATCTTTATTAACCTCAAATTCGTTGAGAAGCAGCCGTAAAGTCTTGGCTCAGGGGTTTCGCGCAAAATGGCGCGGAGTAAGGTTCTACGCAAGCGCGAGACTTTCTATTTTCTAACCAAGGGCGCATGCGCGGCCCTGAAATGCAGACGTAGATGGATGGATAGCTCACCCTAGTATTTGCGGTCGGGGAATGTACTGCGCATGTGTTAACTTTCGAAAGTTAGGATGACTTTCGAAAGTCGTCTGGTCCTAACCCAGCGCTTCAGTCAGCTACGCAGTGCCTTGTTACTTTCTAAAAGAAAACGGGCACCGCATGCGCACCGGGACGAAGACGGCAGGCGGCCTCCTGACGTCTGTCGGGTAGCGCAGGCGTGGCAAGATCGCGAAATCAAAAAGTTACTAGTTAAACCCTATCTTAACCCGGAGACGAAACTTGTCTTTCGTTTGTTCACTAGCCCACAATCCAACCGTACGTGAAAACAGCACCCCATGGTCAAAATTGTAGGTTTTTTACGCTTTCCCTTCAATCACGGATGGATTAGGCACAGAAAACGCCTCCCGACAGTACTTGTGAAAATACTGACCAGAGGACGCTACCTACTGCTCTTCAGTCAGCCACCTTTTGAAAGACAGAGAACGGCCTTTCACAATTTAATGTAAAGCCGCTCACCGCTTTTCCGAAGGCGTTGGCTAAGACACACGTTCACGTGATTGAGCGAGGAAAACTGCAAGGAAAGTTTTCAAACGACAAGCTTCACTTGATGAACAACGTGGCGTAGCACTACACTATAACAGTCACTGCGCAAGACAGGATATTGCGGAGAGTAGTCGGGTGAGCACTTTCTAGAAAGCGAGGCTTTCTATCGAGTTTTTACCTTCGGAGGAGCAGAGTTCAGCTGTCGTCTAATCGCCAACCCAGGTACCAAGCAACTGACGACTTTTGATTTTCTAACGGTACTGCTCTCGTCTACCGGAGTGGGGAAAGCAGCACACAGTGGGGACAACGGCGCGCGCCGTATCCCCGCCACTATCGATCGATACGAACCAAGACTCTACTGCTTGCTTTTAACAAAATAATCATTTTATAAATAATTTGATAATTACAAGCTAATTAATTTAATCACTACAAATTAATTATCACAAAAATTAAGTAACATCGTTACAAGTTTCCCGCCAACGTTTTGCGGTAAACTGCGAACTGTGATCTGATAAAATACGTTCAGGACGCCCGTTCTTGGGAAAATAGTCTAGAATCAATTTTTTAAGAACTGCACGACAAGTAGCCTTTTTAAGTGAATAAAGAACAACGTATTTCGTAAATACATCCAACACTACGAGAATGTACGATACACCTCCACGACTTTTAGGTAATGGCCCATACAAATCTAACGCGACGAGATCTCCCTTTCCTTCAGGAATGACAGGATTAAGCGGTGGTTTTGGCATGATGGACGATTTTGATTTTTGACAAGAATCGCAACAACGTAGTACCTGCTTTATGGTAGGGCATGTTTGGCCACCAAACCTCGTGTCTCAGTGCCGACCAAGTCTTGTACACTCCATAATGACCCAACATGCTATGAAAAGCTTCAACAAATTCACGCTGTAAGTGTTTAGGGACACATACTAAGCATGGTTCGTCCGCTGCTTGACGCTTATATAACATATCTTCGTGTTTCCGCAATTCCGAATCTACTTCGAACTGTGAAATAATATCCGCTAATTTTTTATCCTCGCGTTGCAGCTTAGAAAAAGACTTTAGTTTGCGCTGGAAATCAAGAGGTAACTTGATAGTAGATAATATTTTAAAACATCTCGAGTCAGATGTCTCCGGGATAGAATAGGCATCGCGAGACAACGCGTCGGCTATTATATTATTCTTTCCTGGAAGAAACTCGATGGAAAAATCATATTCTTGAAGCGCAAGTGCCCATAGAAATTCGTGGCGATAGAAGACGACAAGATTTTATATAAGTCAGAACTCTATTGTCGGTATGTATCGTAAAGTGACGACCTAAAAGATAAATGCGCCATCGAGTCTCTCTAGGCAATAATAAACGACTAGCCCACGTAACCGTGCGTTGTTGATTTTCAACAATTTGAAAAAGATGCGCGCTCAGTCCGTATTCGCTAGTATCAACACTAACATGCCAGTCGGATGATAAGTTTGGGTGATACAGAATTGTAGCCTCAGATAATTCATGTTTTATTTTGTTAAACGCTTGTTCTTCGTCTTTCCACTCCCATTTTGTCTTTTTTCTTAAAAGTCTCGACAAAGGTTCACAAAAACCCGAAAAAGATTGACAAAACGATCTATCAAAATTGCACATCCCTAAAAATCTCTGTAACTGCTTAATATTTTTAGGACGCGGATAGCTGGTTATTGCCTCTATTCGCGCTGGATCCGGTTTAATTCCTTCGCTATTTAAAATATATCCCAGAAATGGTAATTCCGTACAAAAAATGCACATTTCTTAAGCTTCAGCGTTAATCCTACTTCATTTAACCGGTCAAAAACAAGTTTAAAGTGTCTAATATATTCATTAAATGAATTAGATATTATTAAAATGTCATCAATATAGGCAGTTATAAATGAATCGAACTCCGGCCCAAATACTTGACTAATCATACGCACAAACGAAGATGACGCAGTAGAGACGCAGTGAACGAAGTAAACGAAGCAAACGAAGATGACGCAGAACGACGCAAACGAAGATGACGCAGTTCGAAGGGAAGAACGCGAAAAACGTAGGTTTTAGAGTCAATCATAAAACCGGTATATTTCCTTGACTCCGGTGCGAGTGGTATTTGCCAGTAGCCGTTCGTCGCATCTAAACGCGAAAAATATTTACGATTCGTTAGTTTCATCAAAATTAAGTGTATTCAAAATTTGCTCCATCGGTCGCGGCGCCTCATGATCCCTCTCCATTTGACTATTCAAGCGTCGCGCATCTAGACACAGTCGTATCGTACCGTCTCTTTTTATTACTGCAGCTATGGGGGAGATATACGAAGTAGCGGCCCGTTCGATAATACCGAGACGCTCCATTTCTTTAACCGTTTCATTTACCGACACTCTATCTGCAACTGGTATAGGGTATGGTTTAATAAAAAAGGGATTTTTATCAATCATTCGAATTTCATGTACGTAATTTATATATAATAAACCAAACCAAACCAAACCTGGCACATTAGAAAAAACAAACTTATTTTTGTCTAATAAATTTTGAAAAATTTCTTGCTCAGTTTGACTTAAAATAAAATGCTTGATAGTGTTATTTGAATTAGTATCTTTTTCCTCCGAAAGAGTAGCACAAGCTAATTCATATTTGGGTATACACCTTAAGTTAATTTTTTCATACCCCTCGTATTCAGGAAAATATTTTTTCTCAGGCAGATTAACAATGTTACCATTCAACATACAAGCTAAAAAATTATTCTTTAAATCAATTGTAACTTGATATATTCTTAAGAAGTTATACCTAAAATAATAGGATATACGAGATCGTTAACCAGAAAAAATTCTTGTTTAAACAAATTGCCATTACAATAAAATATTATAAGAGATTGTAATTGAATTTTTTTCTGTTTACTTTTAAATGCTCCTGTTATTCTTACACCTGTGCATGGAAAACATGTTATATCTGCTTTTAAATTATCTGGAAAACGATTCCATACATCTTCCGAAATAGCTGAGATTTCACTACCTGTATCAACGAGAGCAGGAAAGGAAAACCCATATAAACTTAATTCTAAAATAGAAGAACGATTTGGTACACTGAGATGATCGAAATTACAATTTCCATCGTTCAACAAATCATCCACCGGATAATTTTCTAAATGAATGGCTCTACTTTTGCTACTATCTACAGGCGAGCCAGATTGCGATAGCATATTTAGTTAGAAAAGTTGTAGTTCCTGCCAAGGTGCAAGATACACTAGGAGGAAAATGTCGAGCAATTACCTGAATAAGTTGGCTTTCAGTGTACGGGGGCTCCAAATGTTTTGCCATAGCTACATATTTATTAAAATGATCTGTAAAACTTAAAAGCCGCTATTTTCTCTATATACATTAGAGTCTAACTTTATGCGAACTTCCAGCTGTTGACTGTGATTTGACTGTGAATTTACTGTGATTGAGGTATGGCTTGGGGGTTGAATGGATAAAGCCCTACAGCTCTGAAGCCATTAATGATGTTTGAATGTGTGTGTTATACACTTTGACCAAACTTTAGTCAGTATTGTATTAAAACTGGTTTTATTAATCTTTCTTTCTAGATTTTTAACTTGGTATTGAAGCAGTTCTACATCCCAGTGATGTTCAAAAGATCGGTAAACGGATTTATCCAATGGTTGGAGCTCGTGCGTAGTGTTTGAGGGTAGGCAGTAGAGGACGATATCATTTTCATCAGCAGCTACAACAATTTCGATAACAAGGTGGCAAGCTGCTCCATCAAACACAAAAAAAAAACTTTTCCGGGGGGCTTAAACTTCGCCAAATGTTTAATGAAATCAACAAAAAGATCCTTGATCATAAATCCTTTTGGTACCATTCTAACAATACTTCCCGGTGCAAGTTGTTTGTCAATTCTGATTTTAACCTTTTACCTTTAAAAATAATCATCGGGGGTATAGCTGATACACAACCAACTATAGTAACACTTTCGGCATGTTCATTTGCGATGAAATGAACTCTTTGTGAACCCTTCTTTACAAGCACTGCCGGCTGGTGATGTAAAGTCGGCGGGCAATCTTTTTCGTCCATATCAAAAATTTTGGCAGGATTTTGCTTTAGTTCCAAATTATCTAAGAGCTTACCAAGTTTTTTAAAATGGTCGTCCACTATAAATTTATTAAGTTTTTGAGCCCTAGCTTGATTCATGAACTGTGCCTTACGCTTTGAGATTTCGGGATTTCTATTTAAAAACATTCGCATCCAATCTCTACCTGTCATGCATTTTTCTTCATTGGAATTATTTTTGATTTTATTTATCTTGCAGAACCTAAATACATTGTGTCTTAACAGCTTCATTGTTAGTGGTACCCCTATTTCAGCCAATCGTACAATTCTTTTCACAAGATCTTGTTCTTGGTGTTTACTTAGTATTGATTTCCTACCAATTTTTTTAACATGGGTTCTAGATTTTAAATGGTCCCTCAGTGTTCTTCGTGGAATTTTGAACCTCATCGCAGTTACTCTTTGAGAACATCTACCCCTTCGTATTGCGGTAAGGGCTGATCTCATGTCTTCTTCAGACCAAAGAGCCCTTTTTGAACACCGTGCTTTTATCCATTTCACTGCAACAAAAAATAGTTTACATACTTGTTTAACCTTTCCGGGACCGTGCTACAAAAAGTTACGTTTCAGGCCGTGTGGGGTAACTACGATACCCCACTGAAATATTTCAAAAACTATTAATATTTTGTCACTCAGGTAAATTATTAGTAATTATTTGTAAAGTTTAATAATAAAACGTCAATAATTTAAATGTTTTGTATTTTTTAATATAAAAAACATTTAATTTTAAAACTAAACTCTTATTAGTTTTCTACACATTATTTTGCCAGTCAGAGCATAAAAACGTTTTAGATTCTTTGCCGAGAATATTAAAAATGGGGTTTTTGCATGTATTGCATAATATTTTTGTTTTTCTCTTACGTGATCTGGCGCAAAAGCCGCATCTTCGGTTTGAATTAGGTTGAGTCTCTTTAGCAGGATTTATAGGAATTGTGCTTTTGGCAAGAAATAATTTTATTGCTGTTTTTACAGTTTTGTGAAACTTGTTACTATTTTATTTATTTCTTAGAACGTTTAGAAGTACAAGTCCTTGTGCTGAAGGATTGATTGCTCTTCGCAGCTCTCGAAGCGAATTCGGCAGGAATTTCTTTTTTGTTAGCCCATCATCAGTATATTCCTTTTGTGCCATTTTTCAATAAATACACACACTAACTTACTATATCACAGTAAATACCAACACTAAACTGAATATAGAACTTGTTTACGTCTTCATACAAAGTCACCAACACGAAAAAACATGAATAGTGCGTGTAGGACTTCGAATCACTGCAGGCCGTGCGAGGTAACGGAGGTACCCCAGGCAATAAGTTTCAGTTTTTCGCGGAAAATAAAAAAATTATTTGGCTATTTTTATTAAAAAAGGGTTTTGTAATATATATTCTAGGATTACCTGATAGGAAAAAAGTGAGAAATAAAAATTCTAAAAGTTATTAAAGAAAAAACGCATCTGGGGTACCTAAAATACCGCGCACGGTCCCGGAAAGGTTAATACTGTTACGTTTTTCGTCGGTTCCGTGTGGATAGAAAGTCACAATTTATTTAAACACTATTTATACACTAATTAACAAAAACAATAACGATAAAAGACTTATAGAACTATTTACAAACGATTTATAACTAAGAATTTATTTTGAATTTTAGCGCGTCAACTGTATATTTATAACTACCCCCTGTAGGCCACAGCCGCCGGCTTTTATACCGACAGGTAAAGAACACTAGAATAGTCCATAGATCGTTAGGTGCGTAGAGAAGTTTTCAGAATGTTCTCGTATGTACTAGTCCAGTCCAGTGGGACTCGATTCTTCTCGAACGAATGAATCATTACCGTGTCTATTCTTTAATGCGATGTTAAGGTCATCTGAGGGCGGGACATATAGTTAGGTTAGGTCGAGTTCACACGGGTCCGCAACACTGCCCCCTTCTTAGGCACATGCTCGTCCCGAGATGTACACGGTGAATGAAGGTATTTGCAAAGCTGGCCCCTGGTACATTGCGAAGTCTGGTAGAAATAGCAGTCTACAGTTTTCTCTCCCGATCTCAGCTTTGGGTTGTAGCAGCAAACGAGGATCTCGATTCCCGTAAATCTGAACAAGACTTCAATCATGTTCCGGATTGTACGCCAACTCAAACCATCGAGTCCACACGCCAGCTTCGGAATGGCTAATCGTGCAATGTTGTTGTTTAGCAGGGCTTCTCTCAGTTCAATCAGGGTCTTCCATAGATTGAGATAAGTCGGCTTACTCGGGGACCATTCCTTGGTGACCAGGTAGAAGATGTGCCTTGCTTGACCATGTGCATTGTCGGTTAGCCTCAAGACGCTTCCAACCTCTGGATCCTGTCGGCGTAGTTCTCCGACACGCCCAAACTTCTCATTGAACGTCGCAGCGATTCCTCTGGACATCCGCAAATCTCGAGCCACACAATGAGCGAGCGAATAATCAGGAGGCACGGAAAAGAGGTCTCGTTGATCTTCTTTGGTTACACCATAGCGAGCCTTCTCACTGCTGTTGTATCGGGCCATGAAATCGTCAAAGGACATCTCCGAATCAGGGGGATCAAAGCTGCAGGTTCTCACGGTCCCAGCACGATCTTCTATTTCGCCTTGGTAGGGGCTCAAACGGTTGAAATGGACTACCCTCGGTTTTCCTTTTGGCAATTTTCTGATACGGTATACGACGTCATTAATTCTATCCATGACTTCGTATGGCCCTTCCCACGAGGATTGTAGCTTCGGAGATAACCCACGACGTCTCTGCGGGTTATATAGCCACACCAACTTCCCTGGTTGGTATCCTCCATGCTCAGCTTGAATGTCGTAGTGTTCCTTCATTCGGTCACTAGCACTTTGAATATTTAGGCGGACTCTCTGATGAATGTCGTCCATCCTTTGACGTAGTGTGTGGACATAATCTTCTCCGGCGACTTCTTCTCCCGGTCGGCAACCAAATTTCAGATCACAGGGTAGGCGCACTTCCCGTCCCATAACGATGCTGGCTGGAGTTTGCCCTGTAGATTCTTGGACGGATGAACGGTAGGCCAACAGGAACAGGTGAAGAAATTTGTCCCAGTCTCTTTGGTGGTCAGAGACTACTTTGGCCAGATAACGGTTGATAGTTCTGTTCATGCGTTCAACCATCCCATCGGATTGTGGATGTAGAGCAGTCGTCCTGGTCTTGCGGATGTTCAGGACTTCACAGACGCCTTGGAACAGATTGGACTCAAAGTTTCTTCCCTGATCTGAATGAAGCTCCATGGGAACACCAAACCTGCAGATCCATTCTTTAACAAGGGCATCAGCAATCGTGGACGCTTCTTGATTTGGCAACGCGTAGGCCTCGACCCATTTGCTGAAGTAATCCATTACTACCACAATGTATTTGTTGCCATCGTTCGTCTCCGGGAAAGGACCAGCCACGTCGATCGCTATTCGTTCGAAGGGACTACCAACATTGTACTGGCGCATAGGGGCTTTACCACGCTTTTGTGGCCCATTAATGGCTGCGCAAATGTCACATTTCTTACACCAGGCCCTCACATCTTCTTTGCAGTTCACCCAGTAGAACCGTTCACGCAGCTTGCCAAGTGTCTTGGTAACACCAAGATGTCCACCGCTGGTTCCATTGTGAACTTCCTCCAAGACTTCTGGGACCCTCTTCTTTGGAATGACGATCTGCCTTCTCTCTTCTTGTCCCTCCGGTCTCTCGATCACACGGCGAAGTAGTCCGTTATCTATTACAAAAGAATTCCACTGAGCCCAGTATGACTTTACGTTCGGCGAATATCTGTAAACTTATATATAAATATCTTCCCACGTTGGTCTTTGGCCTGCGTTTTTCCAGTTAATTACTAAACCTAATTCTGGGTCACTGGTTTGGTCATTTGCAAGATCTTCGGGTTGCCAACTATCATTAACCACAGTTGTTCTTAGGAGTTTCACTTCTTTCTCTTCTGCTCGGGAACAATGCTTACAGTCCTTAGCGCAAGGTCTTTTGGAAAGTGCGTCGGCATTTCGATGGATTGCCCCAGCTCGATGTTCTGTGTCGAAGTCAAATTCTTGTAATCGTTCAATCCATCTAGCTACCTGCCCTTCGGGATTCTTAAACTGCAACAGCCATTTCAAAGCAGCATGGTCTGTTCTTAACAAGAACTTTCTTCCATAGAGATACTTGTAGAAGTGTTCCACTGCTTTAACTACTGCTAGTAATTCTCGTCTGGTTACACAGTAGTTCCTTTCCGGTTTTGACAAGGTCTTACTAAAATAACCAATGACTTTTTCTTGACCATCCTGGATCTGAGACAGAACAGCGCCTAACGCAACATTGCTAGCGTCGATATCCAATATAAAGTTTCCGTTGCCAAGAGGGTAGCTAAGTATGGGCGCACTAGCCAGGGCCTTCTTGAATTTTCGGAATGCCTCATCAGAATCTGAGTCCCAAGAGAAACGCCTCTCGCCTTCGGTAAGTGTGGTCAATGGTTTTGCGATGGTGGCGAAACCCTGTACATAGCGGCGATAGTATGTGCATAGTCCCAAAAAGCTTCGTAGTTCATGTTTATCTTTAGGTATTGGCCACTCTTCCACTGTCTTGGTCTTCTGTGGATCTACCGCAACTCCTTGGGAGAAGACTACATGGCCCAAGTAGTGCACCTTTTCTTGACACAGATGACATTTCTTGGGGCTAAGTTTCAAACCAGAGCTCCCTAGTCGCTTGAAAACTTCTTCCAAATTCTTCAGATGGTCGTCAAAGGATTTCCCAACCACTATGATGTCATCCAGGTACACCAAACAGGTAGTCCACGATAGTCCCTTTAAAACAGACTCCATTAGTCTTTCAAAGGTAGCTGGCGCGTTGCACAATCCAAAAGGCATGACGGTAAATTGCCACAGTCCAGAGCCCACCGAGAACGCTGTCTTCTCTCTGTCTTTCGGCGCCATGTCGACTTGCCAATATCCACTCTTCAGATCTAACGTAGATCTAACGTATCGTTGACCCCGCCAGCGTGTCTAGAGTATCGTCTATCCTCGGCAGGGGATAACTATCCTTCTTGGTAACATTATTGAGCTGCCGATAATCAACACAGAACCTGGTGGTACCGTCTTTCTTCTTTACTAGTACTACCGGCGATGTCCACGGGCTGTTAGATGGTTCGATGACACCCTCTTCTTTCATTTCTCGAAGAATTTTATCAGCTTCTTCACGTTTGGCGAGCGGAAGTCTTCTCGGATTTTGTTTGATTGGTCGTGCATCTCCGGTATCAATTTTATGTTGTACTAATGTAATGAAGTTCATAAAATTTCTGGGCCACCCTGTACATTATATTAATATTATACTAGAATAATAGAGACTTGATTCTCTTGTAATAATGACAGGCAGGGTATTTTATTGTTAACTCATTATTGTAATGAACTTCATTAGTGTTTCTATTGTTGAATTAAATAAGTTAAATATTTAATTGCCATTTTGTAAGAGAGTTTTGATCGGTTTTGGTCGCCGTGGTTCGGTGCGAGAAACCGAGACGTTTGCGCCGCTCTCCCTACCAGTGCAGGCTTGAGGGGAGGGCGTAGTCGAGTACCTCGGCAGTACTGGCACGACAGAGTTAGTTGTGTGGTCGCACGTGAACAGTGAAGTTCGAGTCCGGAGTGCCCTGCCAAGTGTCCTGCTGCCAGCTGCCAGCCGCCTGCCGCCTGCCGCCGTATTGTATAAGGTAAGCACCCACCGCCAAAGTGATCGAGAGTAGGTCGTATTCTTTTATTGTTAATACCGTTTACTTTACTGCCTTGACGCGTTATAGGGATAAGGGGAGACAGAGATAGTTAGAACGCGCGATCGCAAAGGCCGGCAAAACTTGTGTTCGTTCAGGGCCAACTGTCCTCTAGCAGGTTGGGGAGCTGAACGGATCACGTGGACGCGAGGAAAGCGCGCGATCGTAAAAGCCGGCAAAACTTGTGTCGTTCAGGGCCAACTGTCCTCTAGCAGGTTGGGGAGCTGAACGGATCCCGTGGACGCGAGGAAAGCGCGCGAACGTAAAAGCCGGCAAAACTTGTGTTCGTTCAGGGCCAACTGTCCTCTAGCAGGTTGGCGAGCTGAACGGATCACGTGGACGCGAAGAACGATTTCTTTTGTTAGGGGAAAGAAGGAGCGTGAGAGAGATAACGAGCAAGGTGGTACAGTAAACGCCCGGGTCGCGAATGTTCTTGGAACTAGGGCAGGATCTCGTCTATTCCGCGACTGGTTCTGTAGTTCCCGTATTCTCATCAGGAGCGCCGTGGGATCTCGCCGACATCCCGAGGTGGTCCTGACCGGGCGGTGTGGACTGTGCTTATCCAGACGACTAATCGAGACGCCGTTTCGTTCTACTGCGAACGATCCAGGGCTCGCGTGCGTACCTATCCCACAGGACTCCGTTTCGTCCTACTGCGAACGATCCAGGACTCGCGTGCGTATCTATCCCACAGGACGCCGTTTCGTTCTACTGCGAACGATCCAGGGCTCGCGTGCGTACCTATCCCACAGGACTCCGTTTCGTTCTACTGCGAACGATCCAGGACTCGCGTGCGTATCTATCCCACAGGACGCCGTTTCGTTCTACTGCGAACGATCCAGGGCTCGCGTGCGTACCTATCCCACAGGACTCCGTTTCGTTCTACTGCGAACGATTCAGGGCTCGCGTGCGTATCTATCCCACAGGACGCCGTCTCGTTCTACTGCGAACGATTCAGGGGCTCGGGTGCGTAATTATCCCACAGGACGCCGTTTCGTTCTACTGCGAACGATCCAGGCTCGCGTTTGTTTATCCCGGGACGTCTGGAACGACGTCGCCGACGGTTAGAAAGTCGAGTTAGACGCCGGTTAGAAACTCGCGTCGTTTTATTTGCTAGAACGTCATGTCAAAAACGCGCTTTGAATTCGCGTGATTAAATCGGACAGTGAGTTGCATATCGAGATTATACGGTCAAAACTCTAGAGGTGCTCGATTGTTGTTGTAAATTTTATTTTACGAGTCTTTAATTATAAATTTTCTTTCACTTTCATTACAATTTAAAGTCGTGAAACTTCCTGGGGTATTTAGCATATAGTTAATTAATTAAATAAAGCCTTAATGTTATGTTATAGTTAACTGTGTGTTTTATTTCTTTTCATTTCATCACTCCCTGGTATCTCCACTGTATAAAAGCTACCCGTATTGGCGAAACGTGGACCTCTTCCACTATAAATAACAGAGGTGGCGCCCGAGAGATTTAAGTTTACTACTACGCCAGTGTACTTACTGTACGCCAGTAAGGCTATTTATTTTTCACTGAACCAAAGAAAAATAAATTGAGACTCTTACACTAAATTGGTACGATCTCTCTGTCCTGCTTCTCCTTTATCAAACACATCTTGATACTTGATTATTAGGTTTCTCAATTTTCTACTATTTTCGGGAGATAATCCTTTAACGTTTACTAACTCCTTCACCATTTTGTCCGGAATTTTTGAAGTTGAAACTTGGAGGCTTCCACGCTTCGAATGACTGAGGAGCCGAACAACAGTACCCTAAAAGGGTTCCCTTCTTCAAGGATACAGAATAATAATTTGTGTTCATTACTCTCGCCGGTACAGTTTTCTTCGCTCGTAGCAGGGCTTTTCCAACAGCGATCCCCCGTCCTATTTCGCTGTCATGGTTCCTTGGCTCCAACAGAATAATACTCCCATTATTCATTTTATCTTCCAGGCAACCATCCAAAAATATCTCACAGCGCTCAGGGATCGAAACATCTTCTGCTACCACCACGCGAAGCGTCTCCTCACATTTTCGATGTAGAACCACTTCTTCTTCATTTATTTTCAAAATTCCCTGTTTGAAGTTTAGTTCAAAACCTCTAGTGGCCATGATGTCCATTCCGAGAATAAGTTCATCTTCGATATCTGCTACTACCACTGGATGTTCAAAACTGGTGCTCCCAATAACAAAATTAAGGTTTACTTCTCCATGGACAGCAGCAGAGCCCCCCGTAGCAGTACGTAGTCGCCATTGTGTTGTTTTAACCTTCTTCGATGTTTTAAGAATGTCCGGTCTGATAATAGTTTTCGTCGCTCCTGTATCCAACAGCATAGTCCGGAACTCTCCATCAACAAAACCATCCACAAACATGCTGTTGAATTTGTGTTGTAGCGAGGCGACTCGAGCAGTTTTCGTTGGGGCATGTTGGGTACAGGTCGACGTGTGCCCCTTCATTTCGACCCTTAGTAGTTTTCCGACCTCGACGAAGCCGGTTCTTCGTTCTTCTCCTTACAACGGCTTCGCACGTGTCCTACCTGTCCGCAGTTCCAGCAATGAATCAGTCCCTTCTTGCCCATGTACTGGTCCATTACCTTCCGAACAATCCCTTCCACGGATTCGTCGGAACATTCGTCGATGGCCTGTACTCTTCCTAAAGACCGAGAACTTTGTTTCGCGGCCTCGAATTCTAGGGCATGTGCTAAAGCATCCACCAAGTGCGTTGGGTGGGCTAGGAGAAGTGCTTGTCTTGTCTCGTTGTCACGTAAGCCGTCGGAGAATGCCTGTACTACCAATCGCTCCATAACATTCTCGGGCGTAGCAGGGTACGCAAGGCGAACGAGGCGGGCTACGTCGGCTTCAAACTCCTGCAGAGACTCATTTGCCTTTTGAATGCGATTTTTTAGCTGGGATTGATAGACATGTTCCAAATGAGCTTGGCCGTACCTCATTTCTAAATGTCGTACCAATTGCTGATAATCTCCCTGTTCCGATGGTGACAGTGTCTGTAGGATATCAGTCGCATCTCCTCGCAGTGCGATAGTCAAAGCGGTAGCTTTTTCAGCGATTGTCCAGCCGTTCGCTCTCGCAGCGGCTTCAAATTGGCAAAAATAATTGGCCCAAGCGGTTTTTCCGTCAAACTGTGGAGGTTTCATAACTGATTTTGAGGCATACCTATTTTCGACTAGTTTCGGTCCCTCCGATGTTTCTTGACATTTTGGTGAATTTGCCTTTGCTATTTGTTCTTTCAAAATTTCGATTTTTCTATTTACATCTTCCTCAATCTCCGTTATTTTGTCTTGTAGTTCCGTAGAATTCTCTATAATCTTATTGTTTAAACTTTCTTCTAAATTAAGTATTTTTTCATTGAAACTGGCTTGTAGATCTTTAGAATTTTCTATGATTTTATCCTCTAAAATATTAATTAAATCCTGGGAATTTTCCATAATTTTATCTTTCAAACTGTCTTCTAATTTTTGAGAATTCTCTGTGATTTTATCACTGATTTTATCTTCTAAATTAACTTCCAAGTCAATTATTTTACTATTTAAACTATTCAAATTGTCGTTCAAATTGTCAAGGTCACCTTCCAGCTCGAAGTAAAATGTGTCAGGATCCTCACCTTCCTCAATCAAGACGTCTCTCAGTCTGGCTTGCAAAATGCTTTTCTTTCCATCTGTTTCGCATTCCCTCTCTTCTAGTACGCATTTTAATTCCGACACTTTCAAGTCTTTTAATGTTTTTTTCGGAGCCATTGTCGGTCTTTTTATTTTCCTACTCTATCACACACGCCATACTTGACACCAATTGTTACGTTTTTCGTCGGTTCCGTGTGGATAGAAAGTCACAATTTATTTAAACACTATTTATTTAACACTAATTAACAAAAACAATAACGATAAAAGACTTATAGAACTATTTACAAACGATTTATAACTAAGAATTTATTTTGAATTTTAGCGCGTCAACTGTATATTTATAACTGCCCCCTGTAGGCCACAGCCGCCGGCTTTTATACCGACAGGTAAAGAACACTAGAATAGTCCATAGATCGTTAGGTGCGTAGAGAAGGTTTTCGAATGTTCTCGTATGTACTAGTCCATTCCAGTGGGACTCGATTCTTCTCGAACGAATGAATCATTACCGTGTCTATTCTTTAATGTGATGTTAAGGTCATCTGAGGGCGGGACATATAGTTAGGTTAGGTCGAGTTCACACGGGTCCGCAACAATACGTTTATGGACGCCTAAAAACAAGTTTAATTACGCCCAGTTAAGCGTTTATTAATCGATAGCCTTTAACACATCGATTGTTTTGAAACCCTCTCTATTTTGGGTGAAAATTCCTTTGATAGTTTTTCGATAAAATTATTTTCAGGTATGGGTGTTGTTAAAAAATTAGCCTAGTATTTTTGTTTTTCGGTGATCCTGTATCTTTTTGCATGTAACAGTTATGGGGTTGGGGTTGGTGTTTTACATACATTGTACAATACTTTTCACCGCAGGTATTTTGTCTATCAGTTATAGATAGGCATTTTGGGCAATACTATCGGATACAGAACCTTTACCTTGTGAGCCCGGCTTATCGTGATTCTCATAAAATGTTCATTTCAAAAATAATTTCTAAATAAACGAAGACAATCTGGACATTTAATGGTTTGATTCACACAATAGAAACTGCAACAAAAGGTGGCTGCCAAATTTAGTTTTGACCTTTTAACTGTCAATATATTCCATATATTCCCAGCTTTCGAAGAAAGCCTCTCCGAAGGCACTGACGTAGCTGGTATACTTCTTTTTACCATTTTTTTTAAAAGGATTTATTATCATATTCATCACTGTTAATACTGCTAGGATTTAGCCAGTAATTAAATGGATTTAAATAGCCTCTACGTTTGACCCATATATAGACAAGGGTTTGACGTATCCAAAACGTTTGTTCTGCTGACGCCATCTATGGTCAGATTCAGAATTTATTATAACAAGCAAGAATTCCAAAAATCCAAATACCAAAAATTCTCATTAAGAGGATATAAGTATTTTTGTTTATTTCTACGATACTGATTTGTTTAAAAATATGCTTCGAAAAAACTATCGTTAGTTCGATAAACCTATCGATAGTTCGATAGTTATAATTTGACAACAAACTATCGATATATCGATAGATTTATTCGATAGTTTCCCACCACTATCGCAAGCTTTGTTCAGTCGAGTCAATGTTAAACACGCCGCTCCCACTTTTGCCTCGAATTCTAATGGATTGGAGATAAATGGAATTTTTAGTAGGGATATGGAAGCAAATAATGCCTGGAGATAAAACTCATTTGGATGGTTGAAGTAACAAATCACTGAACCCATTATACCGCAGAGAGTCCAGAAAACCAAGAAATATTAACAAGTAAATTTTATTTGGCTCGAATGAAAACCCACATCACAGCAATGAAGAAAAAAAAAAGAATACTTATCTAATATTTCGCTGATTTCAGCAATTTCAAAAGGCCGTCGCCCGTTTGACATCGAAACCAAGCGCGCGGACAAAATATAAACAAGGATGGAAGATATGCGAGGCGGTAATTAGGAAGTATGCGATGGATAAGAAGGCAACCAGACAAACAAAGGCAAAGGTAGTGTTGGCGTGTGCATTGCTTAAATGATATCAGCTAGGGTTGAAGTCTATGGTTGAAATGGACGCAATAGGACGCAAGGCACCAGGATGACAGGAGCAGTGGCGGATACAGAAGGTGTTGTAGAGCCCTAATTATTTAATAAAAAAATAGTAGTTTTGATAGAGTGCGTAGGGATAGGAGAGAACGCGTTGTCATTGCGTTGCCGCTAACACGGTAGAAAAGATGATAGCTGTCATGAAAAAAAAATATAATTACAAATTTATTTTCTATGAGATTTCTTTAAAAAGTAAGGAGTAGAAAACCATCGTCCGCAGACCACAAATGTTAATATGGCGCCCATACGTGCGGCTTGTCACTGGTAGTTTATTTGAAAAAAAAAACATCATCATGGAAGAGAGAAGTAGATTAGATCAAAATGATATGTGGAAAGTGAGTAGCGAGACTCCAGTCCAGAGCAGTCCAGAACAAGGTGGGCCTTCTTTTTTGAATAATACTAGTGATAGGTGGGAAGAATTTCACCCAAACCCAAACTTAAATACGAATCCATTTTCTCCAACTTATACGGAAAATTTAGAGCAAAATTCAACCAGCATTGACCAGAAAATGCAGAGTATGGCGAAGACTTTCTTAAAAGCGTTTCAGAGTGTTGCTGGCAGTTGTTTTCAGAAGTCTACGCCGAAATTAAGTATCACATATTCAGGTTTTGAACATGAGGATCCGCTGAGATTTTTGGAAAGGTTGAGTCACTATTTTAAAGAAAACAGTGTACCACAGGACGAACAGGTAGATATAGCTTTGGATAGACTGAGAGACGAGGCTTTGAAGTGGGTATCGCCTTATCGTTTCATAAATGTTAATTTCATTCAATTTTCTGATCTTTTACTAAATTAATTTAATTCTACTCAAGTTGTAGCTGAAATAAGTGCTAAATTATATGGCCAGATTCAAAATAAGGAAGCCGTAGATGTATTTATCACAAGGAAATGGGCATTATTTCAACGAATAGCGCCAAATACCCCAGATCAGGCCAAGGCAGGGACTATTTTAAGCCAACTACATCCGGAAATAAGAGCAGCCTTGAGATCTCCTGTTTCATTTTCCAATCCTGAAGAACTTATCAGAGTAGCGTATCAAGTGGAGAGAGGCCTGAGAGAAGTTAAAACGAAGCCTATGTTAAAATTTCCGGTAAGTGCAACAGCAAACTTGCATTCTCAAAATAGAAACGAACCACCATCACCTTGTAGATATTGTGGTGAACTTCACTTCCATCGTAACTGTCCACGAAATCCTTACAATCAGGGAAACTTACAGAGGGCTCCGCAGAACGGGACCTCTTAGCGGAATTAAGCCCATTAAATTTATACCCTCATGCCGTGAACCTTGCGTCAGTTTCAAATAATAATTTTAATGTTAACCATTCTAATTCTTTAAATTCAACTTGCTTTGCTACACACCCAGAAAATAAATTGCCTAAATTAATTATTACTTACCTTGGAAAGACATTTCAAGCACTTATTGACACTGGATCTGCTGTAAATTTAATTCGAAGTTCAGTTTTACCTTCAAATTTGTTACAAAGTTGTGTTCCATCTAATATAAATCTGTTTTCTGCCTGTTGATCTAGTTCAGTTACTTTTCATGGAAATCTGTATAGATTTTCGTGAACTTAACGCGATCACTGTTGATGAATCTTCTAACTTGCCACGTATTTCAGACGCTTTAAAGGATCTGGGTGATGCCTCAATTTTTTCTGTATTTGATTTAAAGAGTGGGTATTGGCAAGTGCCTCTAGAGTCGGAATCCAAGAAATATACTGCCTTTTGTACTCCTGACGGATCTTTACATCAGTTTAATGTAATGCCTTTTGGGCTTAAAAATGCTCCGACCACTTTCCAACGGATGATGGTACATGAAGTTCTTGCAGGGTACTTACATAAATTCGTAAAGGTATATCTTGATGACGTTATAGTCTATAGTAATGATTTTAATACCCACCTTACCCATTTACATTTAATACTAGAGCGTTTTCGATTGCATCATCTTCAACTTTCACCATCTAAGTGCCAAATTGCTTCTCATAGCATCAATTATCTTGGTCACCATATTTCTAAAAATGCTAACATGCCTCAGGATTAATCAAATCCAAGAGATGCTTCAAGAAGGAGTGATCGAACCCAGTATATCTGAATTTTCATCTCCAGTAGTTTTGGTTGATAAACAAGGTGCTAAACCAAGGTTTTGTATAGATTTTCGTGAACTTAACGCTATCACTGTTGATGAATCTTCTAATTTGCCACGTATTTCAGACGCTTTAAAGGATCTGGGTGATGCCTCAATTTTTTCTGTACTTGATTTAAAGAGTGGGTATTGGCAAGTGCCTCTAGAGTCGGAATCCAAGAAATATACTGCCTTTTGTACTCCTGACGGATCTTTATATCAGTTTAATGTAATGCCTTTTGGGCTTAAAAATGCTCCGACCACTTTCCAACGGATGATGACACATGAAGTTCTTGCAGGGTACTTACATACTTGATGACGTTATAGTCTATAGTAATGATTTTAATACCCACCTTACCCATTTACATTTAATACTAGAGCGTTTTCGATTGCATCATCTTCAACTTTCACCATCTAAGTGCCAAATTGCTTCTCATAGCATCAATTATCTTGGTCACCATATTTCTAAAAATGCTAACATGCCTCAGGATAGCACATCAATCTTATTCGAGACTATCCTGTTCCAAAAGATAAAAAACAACTTCAAGCATTTTTAGGTACATGTAACTGGTTACGTGAATATATTCCAGGCATGGCAGAAATAGCAATACCATTAACAAAATTCCTAAGGAAAAATATTCGTTTTAATTGGGCAGAAGAACAAAACAAAGCTTTTGAGCATATCAAGTTGTTAGTTTCGAAACCTCTCACCCTTCATAGACTTCATAGACCAAATTTTAATAATACATTTACTTTGCAAACTGACGCTAGTGAGCATGGTATGGGTTGTGTATTATATCAAGAAGGTCCTAATCAAGAAAAATATATTATTTCATATGCCAGCGCTACTTTCACTAAAACTGAATTGAAATACCATATCAATGAAAAAGAGTGTCTTTCGATAGTATGGGCGATTAAGAGGTATAGACACTACTTACAAGATAAACCTTTTACACTCAGAACTGATAATCGTTCTTTAATATGGCTACATAAAAATAGAGACGCCAAAACAAAACTTACTCGCTGGTCTTTATTATTACAAGAATTTTTCTTTGAAACTGAACATGTTCCTGGTAAATATAATGAACTTTCTGATTGGTTACCTCGAACAACTACTGAAATTCATGATTTAAGTTCTGACCTTGAAAGCAGATTATGCATACCAACTAGAAATATAGACTCCGAGCTAGTAATTAACCAAGTACAGACACAAAACGATCTATTTTTAAGTATTTGTCAATCTCAAAATGAGTCAACTGACATACGACGATTGAAAGAAACCCTGCTGGAACTCCAACGAAATGGAGCTGCATCTCGTCGAGACAGAAAGATTTTGACAATTTATACTATAGTTGATGATCTCCCTTGGAAAAAAATCTAAAGATAACTTAGGGAATTACCTAAGTAAATGTACTGTATGTAAATCAGTGAAACCCTCAAAAGAACCACATGCTTCACTTCGTCCTCATACACCATCATACCCTTGGGAAGTTATTAGTATTGATATACTAGGCCCATATCCTCCTTCGAAAGGTGGACATCAATACATTCTAGCAGTCGAAGATGTATTTACAAGATGGGTTGAGGCCAAGTCTTTTCGAAAAATTAACGCTACCACTATAATCGGGTATCTAGAAACTGAAATCTTTTCTCGATATGGTTTTCCTTTTAGAATTATATCTGATAATGGTCCGCAGTTTGTAAGCCAACAGTACTTGAGTATGGGTAGTCAATATCAAATTGAATTATTTCATACACCAATATATAATGCTCGAGCGAATCCTGTTGAACGCCGAAATCAAGAACTAAAGAAACTGTTACGAGTATTATTATTTGATCAACCTAAGCAAAATTGGAACAAATAACTTAACAAGGCCTTATCTATTTTAAGAACAAGAAATAACGCCGCTACGGGTATGTCCCCTTGTAAAGCATTATTTGGATACGAAACATTAGGCCCAGGTGATCATTTATTACCAGCTAAAATGAAGTTACCTAGAGGAGACCCATTGCAAAGCAGAGAAAATCATATCACAGCTATACGAGAAGCTCAGACTAACTTTCAAGCCAAGTATTCTCCACAAATTACTATTAAACAGAAGTTTAATATAGGTGACTATGTTATGGTACGAGATAATCGTCAAATGAAACATGCTTTTGATACTCCATGGTCTGGTCCATATGAAGTAATTCGATTTAAGGGAGCAGTCGTTTATAATATCTTGCGTGAAGGTAAAGATATTCTTGTTCATGTAGACGACATGAAGCCTATAAATATTAGCTCTGATCATGATGATTCGTTTTCTGACACTGACACTGACACAGATGATGAAGCTAGCTCTAACCGTAGCTCCCAAAGTATGACAAGTTCCTTGTCTATTTCTCGCCTAAACTCACTTACCATTGCTCCTGATGGTGCCAGAAGTCTCCACTCCGTTGAGTCTGACCTCGACAACGAAAATCGTTTACCTGAAAAATCTAACTGTGTTCAAGAAAACTTCACAGTTCTCTCAATGGAACCTGAAGAATTACCTCAACGTACTCGAATCTTTATCAACTCCAAATTACGAACTCCTTCAGCTCGGACAAGTTCAAGAATAAGACACCCAAGACTATGTCTTTGTGAAGAACATTAAAGAATAAACTATGTTTTGATATTGTTAGAGTCTTTATGCTAGTTTTCATTCCGTTTCATACCTCAATTTAATTTTTGATATTACTAGGTATTTGTTATATTTGTTTGTAAACATTTTTATTGTAATCCGTGTAGCAGCAACGCTTTTCGAGCGAGGGGGAGTGTTGTAGAGCCCTAATTATTTAATAAAAAAATGGTAGTTTTGATAGAGTGCGTATGGACAGGAGAGAACGCGTTGTCATGGCGTTGCCCCTAACACGGTATAAAAGATGATAGCTGTCATGTTGAAAAAATATATAATTACAAATTTATTTTCTATGAGATTTCTTTAACAACTAAGGAATAGAAAACCATCGTCCGAAGACCACAAACGTTAATATTGTAATTCTATATTTTTTCAACATGACAACTATCATCTTTTATACCGTGTTAGCGGCAACGCCATGACAACGCGTTCTCTCCTGTCCCTACGCACTCTATCAAAACTACTATTTTTTTATTAAATAATTAGGGCTCTACAACAGTAGCCCAGTACCCCTACTTTAATTTCCGTAACATCTAAATCATCGGATATCTCAGGTGGATGCCAGCGCTTATTGCCACTAACAGATATTTGTTCGTTATGGTGCGTTTAGACTTGAGCACGCACGAGCTGAGGGTGCGCGCACGGCATTCGTTCGCGCTCTCGGCTCCGTTCAAATTAAAAACTTATTTTCGAATGAACATTTGTGCGCGCACAGCAGAGTTGTGGTTTGGCGAAAATAATGGACGACCAAGAAATAGTCGAGGCTGCAATCATTGTTATGCACAGCTTAATTATTAAAAAGGAGAAAAATCAAGAAACCATCGTCGCTGGTGGCAAACCAAATTTTTAAAATCGATATAATTTACTGCAACAACGTAGTGTCTGAGGAGGGCTATGATAAGTTCAAAAACTTTACAAGAATGACCAGACCCGACTTTGAATATTTACAAAATTTAATAACACCAAAAATTACGAACAAAAGATACAAATTTTAGAATAGCAATTTCATTAATATCGACATATTCAATATCAATTTTATTTACAAGATCTTGCCATGCGTTTTTTTTTATTTTTTAATAATACAAAGAATGTTTAATATCCCATAATATAGGCAACTTTTCATATTCTTCAATTAATAATAACGAAGATTCATTGATCCACTACATAATTTTAATAAAGAAAACGAAAAAAAAATCACACACGCACGCACGAACGCAGACAAAACAAATTGCCGGTGCAAACTAAGCGTTAGCGCACACATAAGATCCCTTTGGGCACGGACCAAAAACCGACACCAGACGACTCACGTTCGCGGCTGCTCGCGCACAGGGGGATTCAGAGTGAGCGTGCGCGCACAGCCGTTTACACTTGAGCATTCGCGGAGGATCAGTGCGTGCGTGCTCAAGTCTAAACGCACCATTAGATGATACTAAATCTGTAACAGGTATCAGATATGTTGCCATGTCATCTATGCAGTTTGCTGAATGGGGATGATATTTAACATTTTTTATCAATAATGCTTTATAAAAAGCTGTAAATGCTGAACATATAGGATTATTGTTCCTTAAACCATATTGCCGTATTTGGCAAAATAAATTTTCTACTGGATCTTGATTAAATCTTCTTGGTGAAAAAGACTTATAACCAAGATCCAGTAACATTTTTCTTAATTGTATAAATCCATTTAGGGTTTGTACCCAGCCATCTAGCACTGGTGGCTTAGATTTATCTAAGGGTTTGTTTTTTATAAATGTCATAGATTTAAACAAATTACGTCCTCTGACCCATTTAGCAACATGCGGTGATTTTGTAGAGACATGACCCTTTAAATTTTTTTCATGTGAAGAACTGCCATTTACACTATCAAAAATTTTATTAATTGTTGATAATAAATCAGAAGTTGGTAAGGCTGTAGCATCCAACTGAGATAATCCATCTACAGATTTTAATTGAGATATAGCACAATAACGTATGCCACTTGCAACAGTTTCACTAAAAATCTGTGATGCACAGGCAACTTTCATTTTTTTTATTTTCTTGGGATCAATATGGTAGTCTGATAGTTTTCTCATAACTCTAACATTATTGGATCGATCTATATTGTATGATTCTGTAATATGAGACCAAGAGGCAATTTGTTCTTTATTTTGTAATACAAATTTAATATTTTTCGTAAGGAAATTATTTCTCAAACTTTTAAGAAGATGGGGAGGGTCATATAATGGAACTAGTGTATTATGATCAATATCAATAATTATTCCATTATACTCCTCTCCATTTAATATTTTTTCCCTTTTAGTTTGTTCTTTTAAAGTGTTTATAACTTTAACATTACTTACCCCTTGATCACATACTGTGGCTATTATATTCAACCCAATTGATTGGCATTTTGTAATAATTTGTTTAATATTTGCACTTAAATTTGATGATGTCATCGAATTTTTAACAAAAAAGAAAGCTATGGGTTCTTTCCAGTTCCTACCATAAATACCCCTTAACATGAAAACAGTAGCATGATCAGCTATATCAATTATTTGAATGGTCAAAACCCATAACAAAATCATTATACTGGTCGTATTATTTATTTTTTCTGAGGGTAGCATATTTTGTACTTGTGTACTTAAGCTAGTAAAAATTGCCTGGGAAATGCCAGGTTCAACATTAATTTTTGCCAAAACGTTTTTAAGTGTTCTAGCACCAGGTAGGCTAAACCTAGTCGATTTAAAAGTTTGTACATTGATGCACTTGACTTATACAATATTAAGGAGTCCAATTTTTCTCGCAGAGAATATCTCTTACCAGTTAATGGTTTATTAACATTACAGATTTGCATTGCAAAAAATCTTTTTTGGAATGGTGTCATATTTGTTGAGATTGTACCAAAATTACCATGTTTAATCGCCTTCCTGGCAACACAGAGCCTCTTCCTTAGTGATGCATTTGATGCTCTCAACCGTCTTGCTTGTTGTTTCAGTTTCATGCTTTCTTGTTTAATGAGCATTGTTGCAGGGGACATACGTTTTCTGTTTATTGTTAGTGTAGGCGATTTTCTTGCTGGAATGAAATAAATAAATGCTATAGATAAATCTAAATTATATATACAATTGACAATATTTATATACTATTGATGATTTATATATTATTGACTATTAATTGAATATAATGAATACTATTGAATCTTACCAGAACTACTACTAGTAGAAGGTATTGGTGAAAATGGTATTGCTGTTGGTAGATCAGGGCTAGGTCTTGCTGCAACAAAAAAATAGTAAATATTAGAATGTATTATAAGTATGTATTGTTGACAAACTTACCAAAATTACCACTAGTAGAGGCTATCGGAGAAATATTTGCAGATGTTTGTACATTAGTATCAACCTCATCCTCATCCTCTCTTGAACACGTAGATGGCCGTTTTAAGTGTGGTTTTGGATCAGCACTGTTGGATGGTTGCGGTATATTTTCTTGATTCTCTTCATTGTAATCTATTCCGAAAACAATTTCAAGAGGCACTGAAAAAACATAATCATTATATTAATTATAATTTAGTGCTATAATCGCAATTTATTTAAATGCTATACGATACGAAAGAAAAAATATATAGGACTATTTTCCTGTGATATCAATATTAATATTTAACCGGCTACTTCAAAATTTGAATAAAGTTCCAAGCCCACTAAAGCGTGAATCTAACCGAGGGGTGAACCGCTGACAAATTTCTGTACACTAATACCACGAATAATGAAATTAATACCAAATAATGCCAACATTTTGTACACCAAAATACACCAGCGGTTTACCCCTCGAATCTAACAATACATAGTTTTGATTTTGTGTACTTACTAACCAGGCATATTAATATGAGGAATATTAATATGCTAAACCAGGCATATTAATATGAGGAATGCAAGTTTGTATCTTCTTCCTCATAGTTAGCAAGTCTTGTGCTTCAAAATGTAGAGAACATACTCTACCATTGTGGAAATTCTCAGGATTTCCATTCATAAATTTTGGATTGCCGCTAGCTTTAATCCAAGCCACAAACAAATCAAAATTTGTTTTGTAGTTCGGAAGTTTGTAAAAAGGTCCTTTTGGGGGCGAAGGACAACCCCTAAAACAACAGGAAGGCATCTCATACACAAATAACACAAAGGCAGTCAATAAACACAAAGGCAGATAAGTAGATAGTATAGGGGGTATTTCCCTCCTCATCTCTCACATTCGCATAAGGGGCCGTTCACTCCTCCCACTCCCAATACATATCTTTTCACATATATCCCGACATGCATATACCTCAGATCGCATAAGGGGCCGTTCTTTTTTGGGAAAGAAAAACATTTTTGGGAATGTAACTATACTACTGTTTTTTAAATAGAACCCCTGTATATTTTTTAAATTTTCTTATTTTTTTTTTTTTTTTCTGGAAAATATATACTTTATGGCTATTTCCTGTAAACTCAACTATTTCATTTACTGCTTAAAATATCCACTTGAGTAGATGAGTAATGCCTGAAGTAACAAAATGTAAACAGTTTGTCATGGTGATCGGAACGTACCTTGGATGGATGCGGGACATTTAATTTCAACAGACTGAAGTGTGTGTATTTTAAATAATAAAAATGAGTAAATTTGAAAATTTTAGAAATATAATATGTTAGATTGTTATATCGAGTCTAACAAACATAAACAAATGGCATCTGATTTATATTTTGAGCTGTATCCAGAGCGCGAGCAACCAAACCAACCATTTTAAAGGTTAGAGATGGGTTAATCCAATTTTAGATCTTTTCAAAAACCGCGTTCGAAAAATTATCAGAAAGAAGATGAATAAAATCAATATATTAATGTCCTCGGAGCCGTAACACTAGATCCAACAACATCAAGTAGAGCTATTGAAATGCTGTTAGCGGCGGCGTGCGGAGACGGTACCAACTCTGTCTCAATAATAATGGGCAGAAGTCTGAATATTTAATGTGGTCTTTCTATTTTTATTTTTTTTATATTAACTGAGAAGCCCGATTGAAGTAACCTCTTGAGTTTATATTAAAATATGTTCTTTTGTTTCTGTCACACTTATTTTATTTGCTTCGCATTGTTCGATTTTATTTAATTGCTAATTCATGTATTCGGCTCCGAGGACATTAATATATTTATTTTCTTCATCTTCTTTCTGATAATTTTTCGGACGCGGTTTTTGAAAAGATCCAAAATTGGATTACACTATCTTCTAACCTTTTAAAAATGGTTGGGTTTGGTTGCTCGCGCTCTGGATACCGCTTAAAATATAAATCAGCTGCCATTTGCTTATGTTTGTTAGACTCAATATAAAATTCTAACATATTATATTTCTCAAAATTTTCAAATTTACTCATTTTTTTATTATTTAAAATACACACACTTCAATCTGTTGAAATGAAATGTACCGGATCCATCAAAGGTATGTTCCGATCACCATGACAACCATTTACTTTGTTAGAATGTATAATTAATTTTTCCGTGGTTGCTGACATAAACAAACTATCGAACACCGTGAAAAAGTATAAAATCTGAGAATCCCCCTGTAGCTTCGAAACGGAGCAAGATAGCCACGATCCGTTTGCGCCATTGTATTTTTTTCAAAAAAAGAACCCGAGACTGCAGTATCAAAATTTGAACATTTCTCACGGTTTCCTAGATACCCTATGGAAACAACCAAAATGGTCCACCCTGTACACTCACCGGCACGAAAAACGGGCACCTTAAAATTTTCATGTATTTTAAAGTTTTCTATATTGTGTTATAGTGAACCCATTTTGATTATTTTTTAAGCAATTTGTAGCTAAATTTAGGGCGACTTTTTAGGGTCTCTTTCTAAATTAAAAATGAAAGTTGCCATCTGTCAATTATACGAGGGAAAACACAATGTTGATATTTTGGTGATAGTTTAGAACACCCTGTGGAGTACGTTAACAAAGCAAAGAATTTAAGAATTACTTTATCATCTAGCTGTATCTTTTCTCGATAGTTTCTTTTTTGATCTATCTCAATAGCTTTATTTTTTTTAGTTAAGGCGGCCACAGATCTCGTTGTTTATTAGCAGTGTTAATCGTCGATTAACACTGTTGGACTATAGACAATTAAAACTGTATTTGCACACACACTCCGTCAGTGTAAAACGGTAACAAAAATTGAAATGCGTCGATTTACTTGCAGTGGCGGCAGCGATAGAAACACTAAAATTAAAAAAGAAGAAAAATAGAAAAAAGTGGGCTAAAGATTGGTTATTTAAAAGATACCAGAATCTCTCATCTTCTTTAATTCCTTCCGGAAATTGCTAAGAAAAGAGTCTATTTTATTTTTTACACTTTGAGAAGCTTTCACATCCACCTTCATTTTTTCAAGTAGAATTTCATGAGCTTTATTTTTTTTGTCGCAATTTTTGTAATCATCAGTCTTAATTTTCCATAACCAGGCAAGGACTTATAGACAGCGTCTATAAACTGTATTAAAAACTCTTTATTTAAATACCGTAGGTCCATGTTGGTTAATTTTTTTTTGAAAACGTTACAAACTTAATAGAATCAACCATACAAATGATACAACAACAAATAATAAATGCAACATGTACACGTGCACCAATGTGAAAGATCGCCGATTAAAAAATAACGGCGCACACCTTATCCGTTTTCACGAACATTAATGAACCGACGAAAAGATTTCAAGCAAAGGCAGAAATTTTCACCGACGGTGATTATATCCGTGTTGTGTAATAGACTGTCAGTTTTAATCGTTGTTGTTAATCGCGGCGATTAAAAAGGACAAAAAAGAACGAAGTCTGTGGGGCCCTTTATTCGCTTTTGAAGAAGACACTAACATTTTTCATATTTTTTACATTAAAACCATGCCTTTGCTTTTGATCTTAATCAACAGACCTATAAAATAGCGTTTATGATTTATATAATAGCTATGACAGTTTAATTTTATATGCACCTAGACTACCGTTGCTAATAGTACAACCTGATATGGTAACTATAACAATGACATATCTATATTTTTTATTACTCCAAGTGTTATTCGATTTTTTGTTAGTCTAAGTGTTATTCGTTCTGTTTCGTCAAGTGCAGTACCGTAACATTTGAAGTGGTCAGTGCGGGCCTTAGATAGTACCATATGTTGCGCGAGGAGCAGAGTACCACATATCTCTCTCGAGGCATTGTTGGTACGTTTATTAAAAATTGGCCTAGTTCGTTTGGAGTGCGAGCTGGTCGCTCAAGAGTTTTGACTTGGGTCAAGTTCGCGGATACTGGTAATTAACGATGGTAGTTTTTTTCTTCTCATTTCGTTAAGGTCAGCAA
Source organism: Sitophilus oryzae (assembly GCF_002938485.1). Classification (NCBI taxonomy): domain Eukaryota; kingdom Metazoa; phylum Arthropoda; class Insecta; order Coleoptera; family Curculionidae; genus Sitophilus; species Sitophilus oryzae. Next base: position 246,534 of record NW_022146968.1, on the reverse strand, counting down.
AAGAAGAAAATATCCAGCTAATGATGAGCGCTAATGATGTTCATAATTAAGCAGTAAAAGAAATCATTGTCTGAAAGACAGCGTGAAGTTTTAGATAATGTATGTCCCTTTGTGGTGGGTTAAATTCTTGAAAAAAAATTTGGGTTTTTCGCCACTGGAAGTGAAATCTAATAAATACAAAAGTGTTTTTTTTATAAACATCACTGCGTTAATTCTAAATGGACCCCAGCTGCCTCGTGGTAATTTTATTTTTACTAATAAATTTAATTTGCCTAACTGACGAAAAATACCTACCGCCATTTCAGGAGGTATATCTCCTGAAACTCCGTTCATAGTAAGAAGCCAAAAAACAAAAAAAAAATCTAAAATGTCTAAATAAAACTAGTAAAGAACCCCTTAGTTTTTAGTAGTTGCGTCTATTATAAACCATTGACGTTCTTTACGTTAGGCATCCTATACGTTGAGCATATTTTATTGGCTAGGGAAATTTGTTTTACTAGTAAAAATCCACTGACAAGCTGGTTTCCGTTTGGATTCCACGCAGTGGTGTTACAAAAACTAACGTTTATTATAATTACTTGTTTTATAAAAAATATACACTGTATCCCATAGGCAGACAGTAGTATCGACTGACTAGTGAGAAAGAAAATCTAGGAATTAGTGGGGTTGCAGTCGGTTGGGTTTGGACTAGAATTAATACACTTTGTTAATGGTCAAGCTTTCGGAATTTATTTATTCCATCCTCAGGACATCAACGTGGTAAAAAACTTTCTAAAAAAACTACATTAAAAAATAAGCTCTGATCACTAGTTCCTAGATTTTCTGTATCCCATATACAGGGTGGTCCGAACTGTATTCCGGAAACTTCGGCAACATATTCTGTAGATAAAAATAAGTAAAAAAGTTTATATAAATGTATTCCCTAAAATGCTTAGTTTAGGAGATACAGGGTGTAGAAGTTTCATTTTAATTTTGGTTTTTTCCAAATAATTTCTGAAGTAACGTCAATATTTGGATGAAAATTGGTGTTTGGTAGGTTTTTGACATGAGAAATTTGATTTCGATGTCAATATGGCTCCTACTTCTAGAGGGCGTCACCTACGTATTACTGGTTTGAAGAGTAATAACTTTTCGTCCGTACCTCTATAAAACTAGCTAGTTAAAAAATATACATTTACGACGTTTTTTACGTAAAAATGGTTTCTTGGTAAAAATCGCTACGAGTAATGGCTCTCGAGATATTTGAAATCGAAATTACCAATACATGTCATCATTGACATAAATTAAATATGTTGACTAATTAGTTATTAGACTAAAATCACAAATTTGAAATGTTTTTTGCCAAAAGTTCAACAGAAACTGTTTTATCATAATTACAATTACATTACAATAATTTTTTCGAAGAAAAATTTATGATTACTTTAAAAAAATAAAAAGTTCCAAAATTTCTCATTTCACTCAAATAATCTCGCAAATAACTATCTACTCAACATGTTTATTTTTAGTCAATAATGACATGTATTGACTATTTCCATTGTAAATATCTTGAGAACATAAGAGACATTTTTTACGTAGAAAATTACGGAAATGTACATTTTTTCACACAGTAATTTTATACAGGTACGGTAAAACAGTTAAAACACATGTAGGTGGCGCCCCAAACAAATAGGAGTCGTATTGACATCAAAATCAAATTTCTCATGTCAAAAAACTCCCAGACCCCAATTTTCATCCAAATATTGACGTTACTTCAGAAATTATTTGAAAAAAATCGAAATATAAATGAAACTTCTACACCCTGTATCTCCGAAACTAAGAATTTTAGGACATACATTTATATGAACTTTTTTACTTATTTTTATCAGTAAAATATGCTGCCGAAGTTTCCGGAATACAGTTCGGACCACCCTGTATACAGTAGGTGGCGCCTTATACAATTAGGAGCCATATTGACATCAAAATCAAATTTCTCGTATCAAAAACTCCTCAGTCACCAATCTTCATCCAAATATTGACGTTACTTCAGAAATTTTATCTGCAGAATATGCTGCCCAAGTTTCCGGAATACAATTCGGACCACCCTGTATATGAATGCACAGGGATTTAGTAAACTAGAAGAAATACAAAGAAGATTAAATTAGAAAAATGCGACTTGTTTAAAGCGCCCTACAAGGTTATGATTTTTAGATATTTGGGAAGAAACGAACTTTATCGATTTCGGTTGTTTTCTGACTCTATTATTTGAAAAGATATGCCAATATGAATTTTACATTCCTCTTGCTACTCTTCCTGCTCTACTAGTGGATAATACTTTTTAAATCTGACCTTTCCTTTCTTAGCAACCGTAAACTATATTTTTTAAATACGGAACTGGATTTACTATTTCGTTATTTAAATCGTTGACCGTGATCGCCTAAATGCAATAATGTATCATATTTAGCCAAAAAAATCACCCTAGGACAATACCTCCTATGGGAATATCTATCAGATCTATTATCACGTATGGTGCAGATGTTTGGTGGCAGAAAGTCAAAAAAACAACGGCAAAGAATAAACTGCCAAAATTACAATAACAAGCATGCTTAGTGGTGGCTAGATGCCTTTCATTCCACGCCGCGCCGTCAATAGCTATGGAAATACTAATCGACTTACCTCCTCTTCAATTTTTTTGGAAAGAGAGGCGAGATGGGCTAGATATAGATTTCTAAATATGGCACGAGAGTGCCAAGGAACAATCAAGTTCATACAAAATGACTAGTAGGCGAACTATGGTCGGATGAGAGATGAGTGTCTCAGATCTCACACCACCGGTACAGGCACCGGTCCAGCTCTTGACACGCACCTATAACGTTCTGTTTTCGAATAGGGACGAATGGGAGAAGCTGAGAAACGGTTTATCATATGCGGAAATGTGTTGGTACATGGACGAATACAAGAACACAGAACAGGAGAACTCTTAAAGGTCGGCAGAAATGGAGCACGTACGCTCACTGCAGTATACATGCGCCACTGCCGGCTGAGATCACACCTACTGGTGATGGGACTGGTGGAAGACGCCGAATTTCGACTCTGTACGGAAGATGACGATACTATGAATGTTACGTTATGTGTACCTGTCCCGCTGGGAGCAGGACCAAGTCTGAGGTGTTTGGCAATCCCATTCTAGACCTATCAGACCTAGGAGACGTACCAACCACCCTCGGAAATAACAGCCTATGTTAAAATTTTGAGTCTTGAGCGTAACTTTTAACAATATTTTTCGGGATAAAGATTTTGTAGTACTGAGCCACAATAGGCCCTCGCGGCCGCAATGGAGTAAGTAGTAAGTAGTACTTAGTAAATACAATACAATATAATAGGAATATAGGTAATTATTATTATCGATTTTGGGCAAGTATGCTACATCATTGTATTTAGGAGGCCGAAAACCAACGGAAACGAAACGACAAATTGAAAATCTATAATATAGTAACATAATCTTGTACAGCAGGAAAACGTAGCAATGCGAATGTAAAAATTGTATTTTTATATATTTTTCGCGATAATTTTCAATAAAATGAAAAATATACGAAATAATATAAATGAACTGATTTCTTTCGAGAATTGACAGCTAGGAAACTATGAACTCTTCCCGGACACAAACGGAACATTGTGAAACAGGAAATTGTAGAGAGAAACAAGCCCTATAACAGAGGATACAACATTTTAATGAACAGAGCCTTCCATAAAATCAATAAAATGAAAAATATACGAAATAATTAAATGTACTGACTTCTTTCGAAAATCGACAACTATGAAATTATGAACCCTTCCCGGACACAAACGGTACGGTATATATTTTTCGAGAAAATTTTATTTTTCATTTCATTAAAAAGAACGACATCAGAAAAATTCAGATATGTCCAGATATCTTGGGAAGCAATGGGATTTTTTCGATTTCAGAACATAATGGCACACGTTGCAGAGTTCGGCAATGAATAACAAAATTTTAAATCACATATTAGATGTATCGTGTATATACTAGATTACCTGATCAGATTAATCTTATTGAACTGGAAATTCTCGGAACTTCATACCTGGAATTGAAAACAAAAAAAATAAATATATTTGTCTTTTTGGAAAATATTAGAAAAAAAATCAGGGTGTATATCTCCATTGCGTCTTCTTAAAAAAGCGTCTACTAGTGTCTAAATTAAATCAAACAACAAACAACTAGCAAGGAACAACTATTTAACATATTTTAAATAGGTACATAGAATGTAGAATGTAGAATGTTTAGGAGGGGAGTTAGTCACCGCGACCTTAAAGATCTATTGTGTGTTCCCCTTTCTTGAGTTATAACGAGTTATGACTCATCATACAGTCTCAAGGCTTTAACAAAAGCCAGTATCTGAGACGGCTCCACAGAGGGCAGCTCTCTATCCTTGACATCAGCCTTACCAAAGTTCATGGCACGGATGGTCGTCGCGTCGTCTCGGCGCCCTCAGTGATGAGGTGTTCTGGTGTTTCCCCATATTCCCCACAGAATCTGCATTCGCCGTTGTTTCTCACCTTCAGCCTACTGAGGTGTTCGTTGAGGAGACAGTGTCCTGCTAGAAACCCCGTGACAATTCGAAGATTGTTTTTACTTAAATCAAGGAAAACATTTGATTTTTCTCTGTCGTAGGTTCTGAGGAACTTTTTCGAGTGTCTTAGACCGTTGAAGGACACCCATTCCAAGTTGCGGTTGGAGTCTTCCAGATTCTTCAGTTCCGCTTTCAGTTGGTTTCCAATTGGAAAACAGAACGGTTCGGGTCCAGTTAGTGGAGTCTTCGCTCCTTTCCTAGCTAGATCATTTGCTTTTTCATTGCCTTCTATCCCTTGTGAGCAGGCACCCAGAGTAGGAAGACCTTATTTTCTTTGGTCAACTCGTTGAGCTTCTCTAGGCATTCTTTGACCAACTTCGAATTGATGGTTACTGAGTTGATCGCGTTTAGTGCTGCATGACTATCGGATAGGATGGTAATTTCCTGTTTTCGATAGTTCCTTATCTAAGATAAATTGTACACATCTTCCGACAGCGTAGATTTCTGCTTGTAGTACTGAGCCACAATAGGCCCTCGCGGCCGCAATGGAGTAAGTAGTAAGTAGTACTTAGTAAATACAATACAATATAATAGGAATATAGGTAATTATTATTATCGATTTTGGGCAAGTATGCTACATCATTGTATTTAGGAGGCCGAAAACCAACGGAAACGAAACGACAGATTGGAAATCTATAATATAGTAACATAATCTTGTACAGCAGGTAAAAGTAGCAAATGCGAATGTAAAAATTGTATTTTTATATATTTTTCGCGATAATTTTCAAATCATTAAAAAGAAAGACATCACAAAAATTCAGATATGTCCAGATATCTTGTGAAGCAATGGGATTTTTTCAATTTCAGAACATAATGGCACACGTTGCAGAGTTCAACAATGAATAACAAAATTTTAAATCACATATTAGATGTATCGTGTATATACTAGATTACCTGATCAGATTAACCTTATTGAACTGGAAATTCTCGGAACTTCATACCTGAAATTGAAAATATAAAAAATAAATATATTTGTCTTTTTGGAAAATATTAGAAAAAAAATCAGGGTGTATATCTCCATTGCGTCTTCTTAAAAAAGCGTCTACTAGTGTCTTAATTAAATCAAACAACAAACAACTAGCAAGGAATAACTATTTAACATATTTTAAATAGGTACATAGGTTTTTAGAGATATTTAGTGTGATACGTTGCTTTTTATTTTTATATTTCTTCTTCTTCTTCTTTTAGAAGGCGTATCGCCTGTTTAGTTCCGGTTTCCTCCTCATCTAAGCAACTCTTGCGAGGTTGACTGCCAACTGTCTTGCCAATGTTTAGGTGGTCGTCCAGTAGGTTTTCTGCCATGGGGTACGTTGTTGCGAATTATTATGGCCATTCTGTCGGGGTCCATTCTATTGACATGCTGGTTCCATTCTCTTCTTCTCTGCCTTATCCATCTGACAACGTCGTTTGTTTGGCACTTTTCTCTTATGTCTACATTTCTCTGTCTATCCCTCAATGTGTATCCAGTTATCGTACTTAAGGTCTTCATTTCAGTAATTCGTAGGATTCTCTTTGTTACTGATGTTTCAGCTCTGGTTTCCGCACCATATGTCATCACTGGTCGTATGCAGGTTTTGTATATTCTTGACTTACATTCTGTACTCAAATGTTTGTTTTTCTATATGGGATATTTAAGATGTTCTGATATTGCGGCAGCTTTATTAGCTTGTTTCCTTACTTCTTCTTCCAGGAATCCTGAGCTTGTAATTTTGCATCCGAGGTATTCGAATAACATTATCTGATCAATAGTTTTGTTTTTTATTACCAATTTGCACCGTAAAGGCTCCTTTGTAATGGTCATGCATTTGGTCTTATTTGTGGAAATTTCCATGTTAAGTTTTTCTGCCTGTCTGTTAAAAGCTTGTAGCATTCTTTGGAGGTCGTCCTCTGACTCTGCAATAAGTACTGCGTCATCGGCATAGCATAATATGTTTACTTTATGCATTCCCATTCGATATCCTAATCCAGTATTCTTGACGGTTTTTATTACTTGATCCATGATTATGTTGAATAACAGAGAGCTAAGACTGTCGCCTTGGCGAATACCAGTTGTAGTTCGAAGGTGCTGCGTTAAGGTAAAGTTTGTTCTTATTTGGGTTGTTGTGTTTGTGTTTAAGTCCTTGATAAGTTCTGTGAGTTCTTTCGAGACATTACTGCTTTCCAAGGTGGTGATGATGTCTTTTAGTTGGACTCTATAAAAGGCCTTTGTTAAATCTATAAAACACAGATAGGCTGGAGAGTTATATTCTAAGGATTTTTCAACTAGTTGCCTGAGTATGAATAATGCATCGGTAGTTGATCTGTTTCTTCGGAATCCTTGTTGTTCCTCGCTTATTGGCACTATTGAGGAGATTTTGTCCGCAATGATCTTAGAAGTTTTAGCGAGGTGCTCGGTAATGTTATTCCTCTATAGTTTGTTAAGTTCCTCTAAGTTGGGTCTGTTTTATCTCCTTTTTTAAAAATGGGTATTGTTATACTTTGTTTCCATTCTTCTGGTATTTTCTTATGTTGTAATATAATGTTAAACAGTTTTGTGTATTCCTCTATGATAGCCGTGCCTGCGTTTTTTATTAGCTCGTTTGGTATCTTATCTTGATTAGGAGATTTTCTATTTTTAAGTTTCCTTATTGTCTCTTCTACTTGCTTGTAAGTGATTTGCGCATGATCTTCTATATTATCTCTTTGGCTTGTCTCTTGTGCTTCCATTGGTTCATCTGTTTCTGCGTATAAGTCTCTGAAATATTTTTCCCACGTATCTTCTGCAATTGTTCTTAGTTGTATTGTTTCATTTGTTTCTCGTTTCAAACCCCTCAACATCTTCCAAATACGTTTTTGTGCTCCGTACATATCCGCCTCCATTTCGCTACTAAATCGCTGCCAATATTCTTCTTTAATTTCTCGTACTCTATTATTAGTCCTGTTCCTTATTTCGGTATAGATATTTCGGTTTCTCCGGTGCTGGAGATTTCTTGTATTGTAAGGTATTTTTCCTTCCGTTTCCCCCGTGCAATCATGACTATGTCATCTGCATACCCTATGCAGTGTATTCCCGCTAGAGTTAATTCTTCCAGTAGTTCATCCACTACCAAGCTCCACAGTAGGAGGAAGGAACCACCTTGTGGAGTTCCTTGCGTTGTTTTAACAACTACAGTTTTGGTACCTATCTCAGCTAAATAGGTACATAGGTTTTTAGAGATATTTATACGTTGCTTTTTATTTTTATTTACAGTATAGGTTTCCATTCAGGTTTAGTAATTGTCCATTTCTTGCTACTACCAGTTTGTTTATTTATTTATCAACATGTCTTGTTATCTAGCTCTTACATAATTAATAGCTTAACAGTAACATAATAATAGGTTTTTTAATCCGTAGCCAAGGCGTCAGTTATAAATTGTTAAACTGGTTGTCCCACTTCTTAAAAATATATATCTACATATCAAAAGATTCAAATACTTTATTTCATTTTCAATCAGACATTAATCAAAATATTATTGACGGTTGTAAGTCACCGTGAAAAATACTGAGAAAAATATGTGGAATGCTACGCGAGATGAAAGTCCAGTTATTATATATTATTAGATTCAAAATTATTGGTGCTGTAATAATGTATAACCTGTAAACAATACTTAATAATAAAATAGTGGGTGTTAAGATAATTGGAATAGTTAAATATTGCACAGAGTTTTCAGAGAAATAGTGTGCGATACCTTCAGGCTGTACTGGAGGTAGTAAAAAACTGAAAATATAGGAGTTACCTGAATCACTAGAAAATAAAATAAAAATACACAAACTACGATCACAAATATTTAAATAAAAATTATAACGGCGCTTTTTTTAAATAAAAGACAAAAGGTGTGTCTTACAGCGCTTTCAGCGTCCGCGCGGACCGTCCGCAAGTTCCATGAGTTTAAATGAACAATTTCACATGGGTCGCGTATGCTCCGTCCGGATGATTTCGTCTGACGACTATCTTGAAAAAACAAGCAGCACAAAAACAGCGCGGACCGTCCGCGACTTCGAGCAAGTACCATGAGTTTATATGAACAATTTCACATGGGTCGCGTATGCTCCGTCCGACGGCTATTTTGAAAAAAACACGGACGGTCCGTGCGGACGCTCCATCTGAAAACGCTGTTAGAGGCACCATAATATAAGTAATACTTTTTATCTTTCTTTTGAGCATAGTAGCAATTTAAATATAAGTATAAAATGATAATAATTTAAAAAAAAATATGTAAAATAAATCAATTTTTTTTTAATTTTCAAACATGAATAACTCGGTTATTTGATATTTATTTCTAGATCGACTTCCATAGATTCAATGTATTTTCATTTCATTTTATTTTATCCTCTAAAAAATGTTAACAAATGGGTTCTTAGAACTTATGGATTTTATCTTTTTAGCCGACCACACCAACCGGTATCGTAGGCTATTATATTATATATATGACCTAAATACAAAATATTTTCATGGTGCCTGTCTGTCAGTCTGTCCGCTTGTCCGTCTGTCTGTAACACAATAACTCAAACCGCTAAACCGATTTTAACCAAATTTGGCACAAAAATACTGTGGCACCCGGGAATCTGGCCATTAGTTTTTGGTGGGGATGGGGGTTGGTAAGGGGGTTAAAAATTTTAAAAAATGTAACTCCAAAATTACAGTAGCTAGCGAAACGCGGTTTTCAGTTTAAGATTAGGAATAATATTTGCAACAAAATTTGTAATAACATCAAAATCAGTCAAAGTAGCAGTTTTTGAGATAAAAAAAATTAGAAAAATTCCTTTACTTTGAAACTAAAAGAACTGCCTACCAACTTTTTATTAACATATTTTAGTATGGGCGACTATACGTGCCTCCCGGCGCCAATTTTTATTATTCAACTAATCAATTAGTTAAAATCATACCAACCATACTAATATAGTTAGACAATAAAAACCAGATGTTGTACTTATATCTAGACCTATGTGCTAAAAGAGCAAATATTTTTCTTACCCATATAAACAAATTGAAATTTGCTCAACAAAGATATCGAAAAGAAAGAACCAATATCTACTGTCACTGATCCACAATATTCCTGGTACGAAAATAACTTTTCTTGGTGACAAAATCTTAATTATCATTGTCACCGCCCTGAACGATAAAATCTAGAAAAATAACAACCGACAGCGGTAAATCCAGGTCAGTTTTTAGATCGGGTGAAAACGACTATATTTGCATAAACTAAACGCTTCATTTTGTTTTAATTGAATTTTTGTCTCTTGTTCGGCTGAGACACTTAAGCAAGAAGTTCGACATTCCGATGGGTTATATCATCGTTGTATTACTAGTTGAAATGAAAAAAATGAGGTTAGGTATATCTTCGGTTTTTGTCAACAGACTGAAATTCCAATTGCGGAACTATGGTTTATTGTATTATAAAATATTCTTATCACTTTCAAATATTGTCATGTTTTTATAGTATTTTGTCTATATTTAATCTTCAATTTTGTGCTAAATAATAGCTTATTTGAATTAGATCCATAGGTTGACTCCAAATCAAAAAAAATCATAGAACATAAATGCCTCGAGTCAAATAAGAATAGAAGAAATTACCGAAAATTCTCATATTGAAAAAGTGATAGGTACAGTGAAGGTCTCATCTGTTCAGCGAAGGGAGTACAATGCGAGATAATTACAGCCCATAGATCTTATTGGACCCTTTCTACAACTTCAATAGAAGGACGCATATCGTTTAAGGCACGTGGTTCTCAAAAATCGTCCAGAGTAGGCCATATTTCACTCAGGCGCACATAGTAATACATGATGTTTGGTGCCGATGAATTATCCTGACACACGTGTTTCGTGTTTTTCTTTTTTTTAACAAAAAGTAACCATTTTTAGTGGTAGTTTTAAATAAGAAAACATGCGGATTATGCACTGCATCTCAAACAAATTTAATGTTGGTACTGTTTGATGTTACGGAGAATTTTTAACCATTTAACAAATAATTTGACATGACAGAGAAAGAAAGAAAGGTAATGTTGTCATCTCCGCAGAATTACCTGTAAAATTTTTGTTAACAGAGAAAAACGAAAAAAAAACAAGAGTGAAACCAAAGCAATCAAAATACAGCAGAAACGTAGAAACGGACATAAATAAGCCCGTGTATACTGTATACTGAATAAGGAACATTCGCAAGGGGTCAATTAACAATAAGTTATAACAATAAAGACAACAATTAATGGTCACAAAATCTCCACCGCAGATTCGCAGACAATACGGTACTTCCAGCGGGAAACGAAGAAGAATTACTGGAAGTTTTAAAAATGGTTGATGAGGAAATCGACAAACTTGAACTTGAAATTAATCCCTCCAAATAAAACTTATGATTTATCGACAGACAAAACAACAACAAACCTGATGTCAGTAATATGTATATCTTGGGTCACTTAGAAACAACACAGAATCGTTAGAAGGGGAAATAATAAGAATATGTGAAATGACAAGTGTGGCAGTGCAAAAACCGAGGCAAAAACTCTCTAAAATATGGCAAGACAAAAACATATCAAAACACTTAAAAAAGAGGCTTATCCACAACCTAGTATTTCCTATACTAATGTATGGCTCCGAGTTCTGGACAATGAGACAGTTGGAAATAAAAAAATTGACGCAACTGAGATGTACTGCTAGCGACGAATGCTCAGAGTTACCTGGACTGCCCGACCAATCAATGAATCAATAATCCAAGAACTGAACATAACAGAACGTCTCTCAACTTCTATACAGTCACGTATACTTAAATATTTCGGTCATGTTATTAGGAGGGATACTGATTGTATGGAAAGACTCATTATACAGGATCAGGTTCCAGGAAAAAGACCAAGCCCCTCGCCCGCCCGATGGATATACCAGCTATATAATCTCATCCACAAGCCACTGGACACGTTGATACATAAAAGAGAGAGAGAGAGAGAGAGAGAGAGAGAGAGGGGGGGAAGATTCATTCTATCATCTTCAACATTTATTTTAAAGTCAAAAAGATTATACCAGGCTACTCAGACTTGTCATCTTCCATTTCCATTCCCTCCGACTCATTTTCAAGGGAGATTGATCATATTAATAGACATGTCTAAAATATACACCAATCTTTCATCATCATACCACATATAAATGCATTGATTTGTTTTAAGCTAACGTATGTTCAAGTAAAATGTAAACAAACGGTATTTAATAAATAAATATATAAATAAATATCTCTATTTCAGACCACTGCGCTGTTAATAAATTTAACTTTACAACCAAAAACTGGCGTACATAATTATTGTTCAACTCTGAGCAATTTTATTATGAGTTATTGATAGAGAAGACTTGTCATCTTCCATTTCCATTCCCTCCGACTCATTTTCAAGGGAGATTGATCATATTAATAGACATGTCTAAAATATACACCAATCTTTCATCATCATACCACATATAAATGCATTGATTTGTTTTAAGCTAACGTATGTTCAAGTAAAATGTAAACAAACGGTATTTAATAAATAAATATATAAATAAATATCTCTATTTCCAGACCACTGCGCTGTTAATAAATTTAACTTACAACCAAAAACTGGCGTACATAATTATTGTTCAACTCTGAGCAATTTTATTATGAGTTATTGATAGAGAAGACTTGTCATCTTCCATTTCCATTCCCTCCGACTCATTTTCAAGGGAGATTGATCATATTAATAGACATGTCTAAAATATACACCAATCTTTCATCATCATACCACATATAAATGCATTGATTTGTTTTAAGCTAACGTATGTTCAAGTAAAATGTAAACAAACGGTATTTAATAAATAAATATATAAATAAATATCTCTATTTCCAGACCACTGCGCTGTTAATAAATTTAACTTACAACCAAAAACTGGCGTACATAATTATTGTTCAACTCTGAGCAATTTTATTATGAGTTATTGATAGAGAAGGCAGGTTACCTTTCAAAATTTTACAAAAAGTGAAACAGAAACGAACAAGTTCGAAACAAAATGCTTTATTGCTTTTCAAAATATTCGTCTTTATTCCACTCTATATTCGTCATTTTTTCCACTCTGAAGCTGATATCGTAGAAACATCATGGTTTTGAAAGTCTTCAACAGCTTGTTGAGGTGATGAAAATTGTTGGCTGCGCATCTTTTGTTTGACAGTGGGGAACAAATAAAGTAATTAGGCGATAAATTGGGCGAATACAGGCAATGAGGCATTAATTCGATGTTTTTCTCCTTCAAATATTCAGTTGTTTGACGTGCTTTTGTGGCACTGTCGTGATGAAGAATGATGCGACGTTTTTTGTTCTCTTTCCTTATTTCATCGAAGAAAGCTGACAAACAAATTGTTGTATACATATATTGTTTTAGTTGTTATGGAATTCGCCATTAACAGTTCTTCGATCCTCTAATGGAATGGTTGTAGAATGTAGAATGTTTAGGAGGGGAGTTAATCACCGCGACCTTACAGATCTATTGTGTGTTCAGCTTCAACCTACTAAGGTGTTCGTTGAGGAGACAGTGTCCTGTTAGAAACCCCGTGACAATCCGAAGATTGTTTTTACTTAAATCAAAGAAAACCTTTGATTTTTCTCGGTCGTAAGTTCTGAGGAACTTTTTCGAGTGTTTTAGTTGTTATGGAATTTTTAAATGTTGTTTGTTATGGAATGGTTGGCGTCGTATCCAGTACAACCGAAGAAACAAGCGCTTGTAAAAACTTAAAAAGCCAAACTACTTAAATTTTGTAGCATTAGAAGTTATAAAAAAAAGATGGAATGTTTTTTTATAAGAATTTTCTTTTGGAAAAAATATTAAAACAACTAATACTATGCGACGGAGCTGTTCGCCGGTGAGTAATGGGTCGTAAGCTAGTGAAAATTAAATTGTGATATTTACGTCTTTATAATATACTGGGCGCCACTCAGTTTTCCATTTACTTTCGAAAACTTCTAAGTTGAGAACTGAGAAATCAACTCAGAATATAGGTATTACTTATTTTAGGAATTATACAAATGAAACGCTGAGATAAACTAATAACTAAGTATATTTAATAATTAAATGTTAATTAGAATAAAATAAGACTATGAAAAATTTGATGTTTGAAAATGTTTGTTGGTAAATAGTATGTATCAAAATAGATCACTCAAGACGGTAGTTAAATCTGCACGGTTCTGAATATTAATATTTTATTAATTATTCCGCAAAAAGTCGGGCGATCTTGGTACCAAAATATAGGGACTCTTTATATTAATAGATACTATGTAGATATCAGAAATATGCATAACATGAATAAAATATTTCAAAGTGACTCTAAAGCAATCAAATATATAATATGCCTGAAGGGCTTAATGCATTCAAATGAACTTAAATTATATAAATATAAAATGAAATGATCTGGCCTTTTTTTATCCGTTCCGGTCACAAGCTGGTTGTGGTGAACTGCTACTGGAACTGGATTGTGATAAAAACGTCTCTACACAGACAGGATCCTAAACTGTTGTGGAATCAGGAGATTCCTCCGTTATTCCCGGTGTGAATTGTAGGGACAAAACGTGGCCCAAATGTCAGGTACAAAAAACAAAATGGCACCAGAAAACGCTACCATTAAACCAAATGCGTACCATAAAATAAAACCCTGTCAAAAAAAAGAAGTATTAGGAAACGTTACGTTAAAAATAAAAGTCTTACCTCTGCTCAGAGGGTTTTCTCAAACAAATTGGCAAAATGCCAACAAACGCCGATAACTCTATCGGTTTGAGCCTTTACCACCAATATGGCGAGGGAAGGTAGGCAAGTGTGACTATACACCGTCAGATATAAAGTGACCAACAAACTTCGACCAGACTGAAATATTTCGCCAGAAATAAACTTGGAGAAAAAAAAGACAATAGCAGTACTTAGAATGCCATCTCGGTGCGAGGACTTAAACTTGATTTATTTAAATAAAATAATTCTGTACATTTATATAAATTATGTGTAATTTAAATAAAATGCTACAATATCACCAATATATTTTCTAGTAAAAGAACCTTTTTCAAGGTACTCCAAAAGTACATACATATATGTAGTAAAACTAGTTGATTACTACAAAACCTCACAAAAAACTCTCCCTGAAGCAAAGTATCCTTTTTGTTTAATTACATATTTTTTCTATTGCTGCATTTTTCTTATATACAGTTAAAAATGATTATATAAATTGAATAGCCTTAAACAAACCGATAGGCTTGTTCGATGAATAGCAAGTTTATATGCAAGCAATCGACCAGCTGATTAGAAATATAGCCGTTATCGATAGGCCCGTCCTCGGATCAACCCACTGCTGGCAGCCAAATCTGCGCCGATCTAACGGCACCGGACATTTTTGTCAATCGGCAGGTCGTAGGTCATCGACTGTTATTATACTCCGGCTCTTTATGGAAAATTATAAACCCACGGCTTTTGAGATGAACACTATTTAATAGACGACCATTCATAATCTAAGGTGTGTCGGAGTTTATTTTCGTTTCTGTTAAGTAAAAATGAACGATTCGTATACAACTCCCTTTTGATGGCAAAAGACTTCATGCAGAATCAAATACCTCGGGCGTTTGTGCGATGTTTAATGAGGCTTATTAAGGATTTATGTTATGTTCATATTAATTATGCAGGGTGTTTCAAAACAAATGCGAAAAACTTCAGGGGGTGATTCCTTGTTCAAAATAAAGGGTAGTTTGCTTCATAAACGTTGGGTCAAAAATCAACCATTAGGGAGATATCGCGGTACAAAGATGGCGGAAAAATAATGTTTTTATTTTTTATCTTGAAAACGAAAAGAGATAGACTAATGAAATTTTATGGAAGCATTACTGTTATGAAAACACACTTTCTGGTATTTTTTTCACTTTTTAAAAATGAGTGGAAGGGGTTGAAATAAGCTACCCCTAGAATTTTATTTTTTTTATAGAAAAAAAAACTACCCCTATCATTCTTGTTAACGAAATTTAAAGAAAAATCTTATCGAACACATGCAAAAAAATTAATTTGGATAGTTTGGTTTGTTTAGAAACTTTTTTATCTCTTGTATTTTTTTGATAAAACTCACCGATTTGAAACTAAAAAATAAAATGTAAAGCATTACATGTCAGGACAAAACACATTTTTAGATAAAGAATCTAGTGGGATTCTGTAATTTTTTAGGAAAAAATCTAGTTGGTCACTTTTTAGGATGTTTCTAATATTATTTTATTTTACATTACTCTACTGCAATACGTTATTATCTAGATTATTATTATTATCGTTATTATCACTAGATTGTTTATCTAAAAATATTTTTTGTCCTGACATGGTAATGCTTTACATTTTATTTTTTAATTTCAAATCGGTGAGTTTTATCCAAAAAATACAAGAGATAAAAAAGTTTCTAAACAAACTAAACTATCCAAATTAACTTTTTTTGCATATGTTTGATACGATTTTTCTTCAAATTTCATTAGCAAGAATGATAGGGGTAGTTTATTTCAACATCTTCCATTCATTTTAAAAAAGTGAGAAAATTACCAGAAAGTGTGTTTTCATAACAGTAATGCTTCCATAAAATTTCATTAGTCCATCGCTTTTCGTTTCCAAGATAAAAAATTAAAACATTACTTTTCCGCCATCTTTGTACCGCGATTACTCCCTAATGGTTGACTTTTGACCCAACGTTTATAAACAAACTACCCTTTATTTTGAACAAGGAATCACCTCCTGAAGTTTTTCGCATTTGTTTTGAAACACCCTGTATAATTGTAGTATTAAGTTTGGCATGCAGTAGAACTTTGCAAGTATTAAATAATATATTTTTACTGTTTGGAATTACATAAATGATTATACTGTGTCTTCAATGCTCAAATCCACTGGGTGCCAATTTGAAAACAAACAGTATTTAATATTGCCTCTACCGATGATAGTATAAAAATTTGGCGAAACACGTCAATTTACATATCAGGGGGGAAAATTTTTGAGGGATTTGTTGTCGTTTTACTTTCAACCCTTTGACCCCCAGGGCCCCTACCCCTAAAATTTTAAATAGCAACCCCTATTTCTTTTACCATTTTTGTGTTTCTTATAGAATTCTACATAAACCGCATTATTTTTTTGTCAAAATTGTGATACTTAACCTCACAAATGAATGAAATAAATTTTATGTGCATTAAAATTTAATGCATCTCCTTGAAAAATTATGATAATGATAATGAAATACTGCAAGACTTACCTTTGCTACTTTATGAATTTTTATATGGTTTCCATTCTTCTCCAAGCACAAATACAACCGGTATTCAAACTGTTTTCGGACGTTTTAAAAAGTTTCAGGTGAAATAGCTCTACACTCCTGTACAATTCTTTGTTGTAAATGTTCAATGGAGTTTGGTTGAGTTCTAAATACAACGAATTTCAAGTGGCCCCATAATAAAAAATCCAGCGGTATCAGATCTGGTGACCTAGGTGGCCATTCTATGGGTCCCCTCCTACCAATCCACTGCTCTGGGTAATGATTATCCAACCACTCCCTTACTGGGCGTACATAATGCGGAGGCGATCTAGAAAAAGATTTCCATTGGTGTCCCTTTGATTTTCCACCTCACGAATTATAATAGGTTCTATAACTGTATCTAACATTTCTGCATAAATTTCACCATTTAGATTTTCATTAATGAAGAGAGGACCGATGATACTATACCCGCCCAGACATTTATTTTTTGAGGGTATTGCGTATGCCCCTCTCTAATAATGTGAGGATTGATGTCGTTCCAATAACGACAGTTTTGTTTGTTCACCTTGCCATTTAAGTAAAAAGTGCATTCGTCACTGAAACAGATATTCTTTATTAACCTGGGCTGAGTAATAATATTGTCCGTCATAATTTCGCAAAACTCAATACGTCTGTCCGGGTCATCGTCCCCTAATTCTTGAGTAATTAGGAGTTTGTATGGATGAAATTTGTGAAGCTTTAATACTTTCCTGACTGACTCACGCTACAGTCCAATTTGATCTGCAACTTTAAGAAGGGACGTAGTGGGAGCCATAGCAACTTCACCAAGAACCTCAATCTAAGCGGCTTCATTGAGCAGTCTTGGCTCATTCCTTTTCTTATTGCAAACAGATCCTGTTTCTTCAAATTTAGCTACTAACTCACGAATGTACTTGTGTCCCAACATTTCTTTCACGATGTCTTTCGTTGAATGCGGCCGCCGTTCTTGCAAAGCAGCGATTTTCAGCTCTTTAAATGAAAATCATTTCTACGCGTTCAGCAATAGTGTAAACCATTTTAAGTAACAACACTAATAATTGAAAATTATTGAAATTGTTTATGAAATTAACTTTCACAGCTTATTTCACTGATTCTGGAAGAACATGAAATAAATAACCAGGAGTCGGAAAATAAAGAACAGGTACCTACTTATCATTTGTTCGAAATATCAGGACTCTGTGTGTATCGAGAATCTTGTTTTGTCGAAGACGGCAAAAAAATAAAATTACTTTATGTTTTGTAGTGGCGATATCGAAGACGAAATGTAAATAAATAAAGGAATTTGGAATGTATAGTATTAGTAGGTACAAACATTTTTAAATGAAGTTCTATGAGGCGGTGAATGCCTCATAGAACTGAATGAAATTATAAGGAACACAAAAATGATAAAAGAAATAGAAGTTGCCATTTAAAATTTTAGGGGTAGGTGCCCTGGAGGTCAAAGGGTTGAAAGTAACACGACAACAAATGCCTCGAAAATTGTCCCACTTGATATGTAAATTGACGTATTTCGCCAAATTTTCATACTATCTGGAGGATAGTTTTCTCTGTTTCCAAAAAGGCTTGGACGAGAAGCTTCTATGCCTGCCGGGTTATGACGGATGCACTGTTTAATTTTGAATAGTTATTTAATGGACTGTATTTAGTTATATTATTACAAGGCCTTGGTGGCAAAAGGTTTTTTTACATTAATTTCAAAAGAGAATCTTACAACAGATAATTTTGACAAGTTATTTTTAAATTATTATTCTAGTATCATTTTGTTTTCTCGTTGTCGAGGAGATCAAAAATTACATTTTAGAAAGCATCTTTATCGATCGATAATCTTGGTTGACAGGAAAAGAAAATACCTTTTATCGAACGATATAGATTTAACATTATAGGTAACAGATGTCGCCATCGCTTGATATATGACACAATATAGATAAATCAATTTACAAATAGTACAGGGAGTAGTAGTGGACAGGTGTAAATAAAAATTGATACAAATAAAACTGTTCACTATTATCGGTAGAGGTAATATTAAATACTGTTCGTTTTCAAATTGTCACCTTGTATAAATATTATGTTTTTTAATGAAAGATTTCTTAAAATATACTTGACTCAAATAATCGTCGTCCTAGGTCATCGACTGTTAATATACTCCGGCTCTTTGTGGAAAATTATAAACCCACGGCTTTTCATGAACACTATTTAATAGACAACCATTCATAATCCAAGGTGTGTCGGAGTTTATTTTCGTTTCTGTTAAGTAAAAATGAACGATTCGTACAAAACTCCCTTTTGATGGCAAAAAAATTAAGAGGCTTCATGCAGAATCAAATACCTCTGGCGTTTTTGCGTTATTTAATGACGCTTAATATTAAGAATTTATTTTCTGTTCATATTAATTATACAGGGTGAGTTTCCTACGATGTTCTCTATGGGTATCTCGGAAACTACTGGAGATAGAGAGTCAGTTAAATGGGGAAAGAATTGCAGTTTTGTGGGGTCATAAATATGCGCTTTTCATATTTTCGAATAAGTTCATGGCTTACTAGATATTTCGAAAAAAACAAAGTTTGGCTATTTTAAAAATTGTCCCTAATTCCATTATAATCTATTTTAGACAAAAAGTTTTCAGATAAAAGTTGTAGATAATCACATCCCTAATTAGACTGTGTTCTCCGATTTTTTCTAAAGCCTGTCATTTTTGACATATGACACAAACATATGTTTTTTTAAATGGAAACCATAGTTGGCCACGACTTCATAAAAAGCGCCGTTTTTTAAGCTTTTCAACGATATAAGCTATAATATGTTTCTTTCACAAAATTACTGAGTTATAACCAATTCTTTTCTTTCTTGACTAATTTCACTTAGTTAGCCATGGAAACAGGTTCATTCGTCGTTGCTCTCAGAAATGTGAAATTGTCACATCCAATCTTTGTAAATTAACATAAACAAAAATTGTAAATAAGAGTTTTTTAAATGAAGAACAGCGTGTAGAATTATTGGTTCAACTTTTCTTGGCCATACAGTTTCGAGGATATGTTGACCGGTGAACGTTACGTTTTTTAGAAAACGGTTTTCAAGACATGTTAGAAAAGTTAAATTTAGATACTCGCGCATTAATACAGTGGTTCCAACATGACTTTCATTATGACGCACCAACCCCCCTACAATGAAAGAAATGTTATTTAAAAAATTATTTATATCATAATTATGTAGACTCAGGGAGGTGGACCAATTGCATGGGTCTCCTCGGTCACCTGACCTATCCATTTTAGATTTTTTTATGCAGTATGGTTAACAACAAGGTTTACAAAAAAACTTATGAATTAAGAGAGGCACTCAAAGAGGTGGAACAGGAGAAGTTTAATTAAGGCGACCGGTCGTTCTGTGACAATAGCTAGAAATTCAGTTTTAAAAAGATGCATTTATGTACTCAAAATAACTGCGGATTTTTTGAACATTTTCTAAAATAACTTAAAGTGTACGTAGTGATATTATTTTTTTGAGTTTTAATTTGTGTAATCTAAATTGTAAAGAGCCGTTTAATAACATATTTTTTCTTTTTATAAGTTATAAATCACAACAAAATTTGAACACCATTGAAAACCGTTCTCTAAAAAACGTAAGTAACTTTCACCGGTCAACCTGGATGGCCAAGAAAAGTTGAACTAATAATCCTACACGCTTTTCTTCATTTGAAAAATTTTTATTTACAATTTTTGTTTATTTTAATTTACAAAGATTGGATGTGACACAATTTCACATTTCTGAGAGCAACGACGATTGAACTTGTTTCCATGGACTAAGTGAAATTAGCCAAGAAAGATAAGAATTGGCTATAACTCAGTAATTTTGTGAAAGAAACATATTATAGCTTATATTGCTGAAAAGCCTAAAAAATGGCGCTTTTTATGAAGTCACAGCCTACTATGGTTTCCATTTAAAAAAACATATATTTGTGTCATATGTCAAAAATGACAGGTTTTATAAAAAATCGGAGAACACAAACTCATTAGGAATATGATTATCTACAACTTTTATCTGAACACTTTTTGTCTAAAATAGATTGTAATGGAATTAGGGACAATTTTTAAAATAGCCAAAATTTGTTTTTTTCGAAATATCTAGTAAGCCATGAACTTTTTCAAAAATCTGAAAGGCGCATATTTATGACCCCACAAAACTGCAATTCTTTCCCCATTTAACCGACTCTCTATCTCCAGTAGTTTCCGAGATGCCCATAGAGAACATCGTAGGAAACTCACCCTGTATAATAGTGGTATTAAGTTTGGCATGCAGTAGACCTTTGCAGGTATTAAATAATATATTTTTACTATTTGGAATTACATAAATTATTATACTGTGTCTAATTTCATTGTTCAAATCTAGAAATATTACGTTCTTTAACGAAAAATTTCTTAAAATCTAGGGCACGGCAGTGCCCCCGCCAAGTCGAGCAGAGCAGTACCATCCTTTTCTCGAAGGCATTAGCGGCACTTTTGACCACCCTGTAACTTCGTTGTGGAAAAAGCAAGAATATTAATTTTCACTACACTTGAAGACATACTATAGCTCTCTGGTTCCCACCCGGGAGGCTAGAGTTCAAATCCCGCTGGGTTATTCTATTTTTTATTTTTTTATTTTATTTTTGATTTTTTGTTCCTGTTTGTTTTTTATTGACAAATATTTGCCGGTCATTTCAGCCTCGTCTCAGTGTTGTTTTAATTGTAAAATGTGAATGTGTATTTGGATTAATTTTAATTGTATTTGTAAGTTATGACGACCTTTTTTATTATTTGTTATTTATTTAGGTTCTTTCTTGTTAGGTCTGGTGATGCTCGTATATGAGCGAAACACGTGTAACAGTTTAACATTGTATAAACGTTGAGACCGAGACTTTGAGTCTTTTTTCTACTTTTTTAATTTGAACCAGGTCTCTTTGAGAAAAATGGATGCCTTCTTTAAATACTATAGCTGGCTATGTTACCAAAATATCTAGAAATTATCCCTCATAGTTTATGAATTATCGCTTGTCAAATTTCTTTAATTTCGACATTGACTCACTGACAGATCATCAACATTCTAAGATACTTCTAGATGTGTGAACTCCAAATTTAGAATTTTAGGTAGCTTTAAGTAGGGGTCGTCATTTTCTTGACAACTTCTTGATCTTGTCTTGATCTTGTCTTAATTTCAAGACAAGATCAAGACAAGAAATGATTTTTGGTTTTCAAGACAAGACAAGCAATTACTTCTCAGGATCAAGATTTCTTGACAAGAAATCAAGAAAATCTTGAAATTTCTTGAAAACATAAAATAAAAAAGAAATACTATTTGCTTAGGTATTTGTATATTATATGAATATCCATTAATAATTGATGGATAAAAAAATTATTAAGCAAAAAATATTTGTACGAAGCGGCACTTTGTCGGATGTCCAATGTCCAAAGTTGACATAAGTACATCTAAAGTCGGATGTCCAAAGTTGGCATACTGTGGGCCAAATTAAATTGGAACCTTTTTTAATGCCTAATAATTTTTTAATTTTTAAATGTTTTTTTATAATTTTTTGGATATGTTATGGCCTACGATATTAGAACAAAAAAAATGCAAAGCGGGTCTACTTCAGTGGCATACAGACTTTTTGAATTAACGTAAAACTTTTAAAATAAAAAAAATAATACATTTTAATGTATGCCACTGAAGTAGACTAGTTTTTACCATTGTTGTTTTGACTGTTTTTATCTGTAGTAGTATTATCACCGTCACTATACTGCCAAAGTCACTAATTAAACTTCTACGTCCAGGTGTCTGAGGTAGCAGGTATTCTGAACCAGATTCAATTACGAATGGCTCAGATTTGCTGCTCAACGAACCGTCACAATCACTCATTTTAATGTTAGATAATAATAATAATAATTAACAAAATTATGTAAATCTGATGATTTTGGCTAATGTAGTATAATGAGCCCAAAGTTTTTGAATTTTTTGAAAATTAGATGCCTGACCCTCGATTTTACGCATAAAGCATAAACATCACATTAACCAATCTCACCGCGACTTTTAAACAGAGGATTCTCCTTTAATAAACGAATTTTAAACGGGGGATACCCTTTTGTCAAGATATCAAGAAATTTCAAGATTTCTTGAATCAAGACAAGAAATCAACTCTCAAGAATAGTCAAGACAAGGTTTTTTTTTAATTGTTGAAAATATTTCAAGACAAGACACGAAATTGCTTGTCAATACAAGATTTCTTGTCTTGCCGATCCCTAGCTTTAAGCTTATAACCAAAGAAAAAAAAATGAAAAATCTCGAAATATTCTTATGGATTGAAAGTTAGCTGTCTAGCCGCTACCTGTAACTGGCTTTCCAGTCGAGAAAAAGATAGAAAACTAGAATTAATCGGAGCGGTCTCCTTCTGTGATTTTATTTATATATCAATTTACCAACAATAACTCAAGGATTATGAATTTTTTCTAGTCAGACTTTAACTTGTAATGAAGTCCCTATTTATTTTTTTAGTTTAATATGTTAAATGCTAGGCATGAACATATTTCGACCAAGGCTTGACAGCGCGGCGCCAAAGTATTCCGCTAGTTCGGAAGGCCGAACTCGAGAGGCCCGAGTTCGAGGCTGCATGGGGGCATATTTTATTTTATTTTATTTTCGTTAATAATTCTGAATGTAAAATATTAAATACATATCTTAAACAATAATTCAAGGATTTATCTCTTATAGTTTTCGAGATGAAAAATAAAATATGTGTAAAATTGACAAAAAAAATAATTTTGAATAAGCATTGGTTAAATTATGAATTGAACATTTTGAAAGTTGATATTTGAGTTGTAACGAAAAACTAGAATTAATTCAACTGATATCATTTGACTTAATTAATTATACGATAATTCAAAGTTTATGAATTATAGTCAAACTTCTTTAATATTATTTTGAATTACGAATTTGAAAATAGAAGGATAACCTACAAAAAGAAATAAAATCCCATCAAAAACATAGAATGTAAAAAAATGCCAAATCTCGCAACACAATTCCTCCGCTATAAAAAGTTGTGAGATCTCGTGTAAAACAAAGTCAGTTTATTTTATTTAGTCTCTCTTTAAGCACCTATTCAACAATTTTGATATAAATTGTTAGTATCAATATTAGTCATCTTTATTTCTATAATAATTATAATGACTTGGTAATTGCACGATTTGATATTCTATAGTAATTAAAAAACTTTATTCTTAAGTGCACCGTTTATTAGATTTACTTAGTAATCGAAATAGCAGATTATTATTTTTATAATTATGGTGCCGTGCATGCAATTGCCACTTTTTGGTGTTGCGAGACTTGGCATTTTTTTACATTCGATGTTTTTGGTGGGATATATTTGACTCAAATAATCCCCGTCCTAGGTCATCGACTGTTATTATACTCCGGTTCATTTTGGTGAATTATAGACCCAAGTCTCTTGATGAAGACTATTTAATAGACCATTCATAATTTAAGGTGTGTCAGAGTTTATTTCAGTTTTTGCTGTGTAAAAATGATATATTTGTATACATCTCCCTTCATGGCAAAAAAATGTAAAAGGCTTTATGCAGAATCAAATACGTGGGCCATTTATGCGTTATTTAATGAGCCTTATTAAGGATTTATTTTCTGTTCATATTAATTACATAATAGTGGTATAAAGTTTGGCATGCTGCAGAAGAACTTGGCAGGTACTAAAACATATATTTTTGTATTTGAAATTACCTTAATTATTATGCTATGCTCAACTTCATTGCTCAAATCTATAAATGTTATGGTTTGTTAACTAAGAGATTTCTTAAAATATAGTTAGCTCAAATATTCTTCGTCGTAGGTCATCTACTGTCATTATACCCCCGCCCGTTTTGGAAAATTATAAACTCACGACTTTTGATGAAGACTATCACTAGATAGTCTTGAGTGGTTGTCTATTAAGACAACCATTCATAATTTGTGGTGTGTCAGAGTTTATTTTATATTGTGGTGCTTGGACCACACATGATCTGCAATACCCGGCTTAATACTTAAGAACCTAGAAATAGGATCTTCAGACAAATTTGTCCGTTTTGACGTAGAAAATGTATACACCAACGTCCTTTTAGAGGAATTGATAGACAAAGCCGAGGCTAGATGTGGTAACGTTTTCCGAAAGGACTTCGTTGCCTCTTAGGGGAGTGATGGGGCTCTTGAGGTGCTGTCTGCATAATTCTTATTTTCAAGTTAAAGAAAGAAGAATACTTATATGGAATGGTTCGAGACTAATGCCATTAGTACCGCAACTTAGTACCACAGCAAACCCTGCATAATTCGATATGTTGACGATATCTTTATAATGTGGAATGGAACCGATAGACAGGATTCCTTTCTCAATCATCTTTTTTTTGTTTAGACAATTTTGCCTAACAAAAAGTGTCAACAATTTGGAGATTTTCCACAAACGTCTCTATTACAAATTTATGTATTATTATTATTTCTTAAATTTATCTCCTGTTTCTTTATTTTGTTTCACTTGCCGATTTACTAAAGACATTCAAGAAAATTCAATTTTAAGTTAAAATATCTCACTATTTCTACAATATACAAGTTTCTTATAATCCTTACGTAATTTTATTATACAAATTTATTTAATTTTTTTAGCTAAAATTTGGTTGGTAAATAAAAAATTTCATTTCAAGAGCAATTTGGACGTAAATTGGAATTCGATATTATTAGGTTGTTACAAATTTTTGACCAGCTACTGGGCGAAGCAATTTTAGTAATTATCTCACGAAAGACGTCTTCCGCGAATTTGATGAATGGTCTACCCAGATGTATTCGTATTTTATGGGTAAACCAGCCGAGGTGTTGAAAATCGTGAAAAATCACCTTTAAACGTGTTTTTTTTGTGTCTGAACTTTCAGAAGTAATTTATTTATAATAGCGGAAGAAAATATGTTACTTTATCGGGTAGTTTTTTATGAAATTGCTAAAGACATCCGTATCATAGTTATTTGCAGCTTTAATCAGCCAATCACAGTGAGACATTCTTTGCATGTTTCTTTCTTTATTAGTGTCTATATGTGTTGGTTACTGTACTGTATAAAGCTTGTTCTCCCTGCTTGATAGCTAATGTCGTAATTCCATCTTATTAGGGCATTTCATTTGCTTTTTGGACCTATCCGTATATCACTGTATACTTTTAGTGCTACAATTGTTGTCAAGCATTCGTGCTAAGTAACCTGCTCATGTTTACATGGTTCTCCCCTCTTTCTACTCTATTCTCTTGAGGTCTCTGATATTTTTATAGATTTAAGCTCCATATACTTTCATGCCACATAGACTTATACGATTCATTTTTGTTTCAATGTTCAACAGCCGTATGCCATGACTGGTAGTTATGTTCAATTATTCGATTATTTTATTTTTTTAAGTTTCTATGACAATTATTTTTTTCTATTAATATCCAAAGTTAGTAATTCTGTATCATTTGGTCCAAATATATCTACTTATCTACTAGTTTTAGTGTAATATCAGTGATTGTAATGTCCTGAATATTAACCAATTCATTGTACATTCTACACATAACCCTAATTTAAGTTAATCTTGAGACGTACTCCATTGCAGGCCGTATTATGTCATTTATTGGTACTTGTAGCTATTCAATGCTGTTAGCGATTAGGACAATGTTACCAGTGAATGTTAGATTCCTCAAATGTTTGTCATATATCTTTAGATTTTGTCTTTTCCAGGGGCGGCTCGTAGCACTGGAAGATGGTGAGGCACATTAGAAGAGAATTTTTATTAGTATGTATATAGGGTGGCCATTAGTACGAGGAAGTTCTATATAAAAAAAGTACATATCCTAAAAAAATATTTACTTTAAAATTGCAATCGCATTACCATTTTTCTGTACAGAATTGGGTTCAGCATACATCACACTATTGATTTATTTGAAGCACTATATATGCGGGATTTCCATGATAATTCATATTTGAAAAATTTCATCTTTTAAAAAGTGGTAAAAACCTGGAGTGAATTTAACTTATTGATATATTATTGCTTAAGTACGTATAATATAGCTACATACCTCGCTATCGGATAAAAGAAGAAATCAGAGAAAAATTCACATTCACAGGGATTTTTTATGGCGCGGCCAATATTGCAATATTATAATACTATATCTCAGTTTTTTTTTAAATGCAATACACACTGTATATTATTTTTAGTATTTTAGATACCCCAGACTTAAAAAGCGCACATTTTTGTATTTAAAATATTTCTAAATTTTTAGCAGTTGCGGAAATAGCCTTATGTAATATAATTCGCAGTATTATACCGTATGATCGAAAAAAAAAAACGGCCTCCAGTTGGCTGGGAAATGACGATCGATGATATTTCCCATATAAAATAACAGCGATCTTCATTTCATAGCCAACGCTGACGCCGTTTTTTCTCGATCATACGGTACCTATTACATAGGGTTATTGCAACAGTAAATTTTTATCAAAGCGACCTCAGGATATTTTCTCTTATATTTTACTCTGTATGGTAAAATTTTGTTTTTCTACCCATCCTATAAAAATAAAACAAAACGAAATCTGTAACAGGTCGCTTTACTTTTTGACTATACACAATTTATCTAGAAATGATTCGAAAAACTTTACCTGGGGAAGTCCTCTGATGATGCATGGTCCCTCTAAATCATCATATCAATCAACAATAAGTCACTGCCCACTTTTTAGGTATTTACTTTATATGTACAATAATCAGTAAAAAGAGTAATTAAACATGCAATTCACATTAAAAAACGTAGACAAAACAGTGTAATAACCGGCAGAATTAATTCAAACTCTGATTCAAACTAAGCCAAATTCCCAAAAAATGCAATTCTGCATTTTCAGCCTGTCGCCTAAAATCTCTCGGGCTGATCGGGAAGTGATACATATTTTTAACGAACGGCTTTTAAGGTTCAAATTTACATTTGAGGCTCGCCTCAATACGGTCTTTTTACGTGCTACTACTCCATACATTTTATCTCTCTTCAACTAAAGGTTTTGCCTATGCTTTTTCTTTTCATTCTATAGAGTTAAGATTCCAGTGAACGCTGTCGCTCCGTCAGTGCGATATACCACAATACGCTAGCCAAGGAAAGGCGAGAGGCAAACCTCTGCACATATACTTCTTAAAGAACAAATGAGATGGATATACATCGTCGAGTTTCTCGCATATGGGAAAGGAAGCGCGTTTAAAGGAATACCATCGACGTAATTGTAGAGTGACGGTTAAAAAATACAATTATTATTGATGCAAATAGGGAAAAAATATAAAATTGTGATTAAACATGTATCGATTAATACGTGTAATTTTTCAAATGTATTGGTGAGGCACTACCTCATCTGCCTCATAGGACAAGCCGCCCCTCATAGGACAAGCCAGTTTGTTGAAGGTGTTTTTCAAAACTAGTGTGAACACTTTTAAAAATATTGGGACTCCTTATCATCCATATCTGACTTCTTTGGTTATGGAGGTGGGAAACTTTTTGAATATATCGAAAATTTGCACTACATATTGCTATACCTTTGTAATGTTGGCCAGAGACTTATATATTGTTTGTATATTACATATTCTTATTGGATAACGGTAATTACTACTGTCTTTTTTTAATGGAACACCCTGTTATTATTTCTTTGTTAGACGGAGAATTAAAAAATCAACACCTTTTGTATTAAAGCATTTTATCATTTTCGGCGGTTTTTAGCGCCCTGGCCATTTAAAAAAAACGAAGAAAAACTATTTGATATTTTACAGCGCTCTCAGATGGAGCGGAGCGTCCGCGACGGATCATCCGTCGTGTTTTTTCAAGATAGCCGTCGGACGAACTCCGTCGGACGGAGCATACCCGACCATGTAAAATGTTAGACGATATTTAGTTATAGCAAAGTAACAGCGTTTTCAGATGGAGCGGAGCGTCCGCGACGGACCGTCCGCGACTTCGAGCAAGTACCATGAGTTTATATGAACGATTTCACATGGGTCGCGTATGCTCCGTCCGGATGAGCTATATTGAAAAAACATCCGCGCGGACGCTCCGCGCGCACGGTCCGCTCCATCTGAAGGCTCTGTAAGTATCGATCAACTACAGTAAATACCTAGTATAGTTTTGTTTTCAGGACATTACTTGTATTTTTAATATTTTTTTAAAGGGCGAAAAAAATATTTAATTTTTTTATTTATTAATATTTCTGAAACTATCAAAATATGTTTGTTAATATCTTAGGATTATGTAAAGTAATCAGAACGGAAGCTAAAAATGCAATAATATACAGGGTGTTCCACAGTGGCTTGCCTCGCAGTTTATGAGGATAATTTCTATATTATTATTATTACTCTCATCTGAGGTAATCACAATAAAAACATATTTAACACAACGTAGGTTCCTTTCATTTTTTGTTATACAGTTTAGACAAAATATTACCTCTTCAACTTTGTTAAACGACCCTGGGTTGCTGCACTACAATATATTGAATTTATTCCACTTTAGACATTCACACTGTGTATATATAACCTAATCAACATTGCAAGATGTAGAAAGAAATATTATATCGTTACAAATTTTTATGCGCAGGGAAGTGGACAGGTATCAGCAAGTATTTATATACAATTAGTTTCTGATTATAGAGCATACCTCCGATTGTTTAAAAAAATATAATCTTCCACTTACGTATTACATCACCAGTTTATAACTTAACATGGTTGTGCCAAGCATAATAATAACAACAAATCCATCTCAAAAATGGACATAATCGCTAATCGAGCACGAAGCGATCGAGCCGAAGAACGAGCGAAGACCTTGACTTTGCCAAAAGGGCAGCGGCAATCTCGCGACCGCCGCCGCCGTCTTCTATTACCGCTTTCACTTCCACATATCGTACTACGACGTGTACTCTGCACTCGGGGTACTTTTACGCTTCATTAGTTCCGCAGCTCGATCTAGGAATTCGTCCGTCGGTCGTCGTCATTGCCATATCGAGTCGGAGTTCAAACGGCACGACCGAAGTTCCTGGAGCGTCGCTGATTGGTACCACCGCGAGACCAGGAAGCGTACGGACCGGTCGTTCGAGTATGTTTCGCTAATTTCCACGATCGAGGCAATATGGGCTTTTCGTCAGATGTTCGCCGTTCAAGGGAGTTAATGTTTGGTGAATTATAGGTAGAATAGCTGCTATTACAATGCTCTTATGCAAAGTGCTGAGGATATTACATTACCATTGAAAGAAAATATTTAAAAATTGGTGCGGTTGTTTACACGCAAAGATGAATAAAATATAAGAAGATAGATAATTTTAGAAAATTAAGGAAAAAAAGTAAAGTATTTTAAGTTAACCTCTCCTATTTGCTGCTAACGGCTAATCTGGATAGGGATGGATTGTTTACGCGGAATCCGGACCGCGGTCCTCGGCCATATCAATGTTAATGACCTACCGACTTGGGGAATGTCTAATCTACTCTTACTCACGTGATATCCGATCTTATCCGTCCCCGAACCCACGTGAATGAGCAGTGTGTATCAATAGATTTTACAGTCTTACTATGAAATAACAACACGAAAGTTTCCAGACGGTCACCCGTCCATCCACTCGCATAGTCTAACGGGTAGTTGTAGCACCTGTAGTAATATTGGTTGCCTAAATTGAAACTCCCAAATAGAAGAAATCGCAATCGCAGTTTCCTATAAGAGTCAATCGCAGGTTGCGATTGCGATTTTAAAATCGCAGTGAATGAATCGCAGGTTGCTATTTTTTGCTTATCTCTAGGAACCATTGTTTCGACTTAGGTAGAGCCTTGCCCCAAAAAATTAAGGAATATCAAACGAACACTAGCTAACCCCTATACCTTATGTAGAATATAGTTAATCGCCACGACCTATTGTATCCCCCTTTCTTGAATTATAGCTCATCATACAGTCTACATACTATAACTCATCATACATGGGGATCTACCTGTTGTAGGGCAGACAAGGTATTATTATCCCACCCTCCTATGACAACAGCTGTTCATCCTCCGAGGAGTGGACATCCACCTCCTCCGAGGGATGGGGTTTGGCACTCTTCCACGGATGGGGTTTGGCCCTCTTATATCGAATGGAATCCTGGACCATGAAAGTATCTACAATGAGGAAGATCGAATGTCTTCACTGATAAAAAAGATAGACTTGAACTAAAGTCGTCATCGTTCTTGAAAAAAAAATAGTGGCAAGAGAATTTATTTAAGCGTAAAAGAAAATATTTTGCCTGAAGAAAAACTCTCCTAACTCAAGAAAACTTGTTCTCTTGATAAATTCGAAATTTCTCTTGAATCTATTTTCATTCAACCAAGTGCAAGTTACTTTGTTTTAAGATAATAACAAAAATACGCTAGGAAGTACTTCATTCAAGAAACATGGCCATTTTTCCAATAAATACTCTTTTAATGAAAAATAATAACGACACGCAAAGACGATGACGAAGGACGGTATATACAATCAGTCGGCAGTCCGATCAGTCGCACGTCGCATTTCATAGGCACATCATAGTACGTTTGGAATTTTGCATAATTTGCTTTTTAAACGCATATCGTATAACAAATTAGGGATCCTTATTAAAATGCATTTGTCATTTTTTATGGACACATTTTAGGATATATGGATTCTTTAAAGGAGTTTCTGAAAAAATGGAAATTAGAGCATTAATTTGCTATATTTGAAGGTAAGAGACATTTACCTAATGCACCTGTTTACATAATGCATGCGTGACTATAAATAGAATAAGAATATAGGTATCGATTTTTTTCTGCAAATAATTACAAAAATTTTAGAATTTCATTCGTCGTATTAAAAAAAATCAAAATGTGACCAAAGCTTATAATTTTAATAATTTGTTTGCTCGTGATGTAACATTTTTTTTGTATTTTGTAGAGTGATGAACCACCCCATAAAATACCAAGGAGTGAAGAAGCAGAAATAACTACTATCGAAGAAAATAATATCACACAGACCAGGAAAACCTAAATTTATCAGAAAATAATATACCTCGTAATATGCCTGTATATGATGTATAGACTTCTCTTAGATTAAAATATATTTTAGTTGAGTCAATGGTATTCACTATTGGTTTAAGAAAAGTGTCTCTTTAATCAAGAAATGTCCCTTTTCAATCAAGAATTTTTGCATGAATCAAAGAGACTATTGTTCTTGTAGCAAGAACTCCTTTGCATATTAATTTTGGGTCAAGAGTGAAATACTTTGGACAGATAGATTCTTCTATTCTCTAAAGTAGTTTTTTAAAGCTTATGAAAAGATAGCTAATGCTTTGGGCAAAGAAACGTCGTTCGTGGCCCTATTGAAAAGCGCTAATCTTTTGGGTCAAAGTCATATTCATTTCGACTGAGAGATCCTTTTTTTCAGTGTTGAAATGTGGATATTTCGTCGGATTCTGAAGATAATTTGGGCGGAACACATGAGATATGACTCCGTATTATATCGCATAAATCCAGAGGGAGAGCTTCTAAGTATAATAAAGAAAAGGATATCGGCATACTTTGGACATATTCAAAGAAACGACAAATATTATCATCAAAAGGTAAAAGACCGATGGGAAACATAAAAGATGGACAGGAATGAATGAATGAACACTCGTCAGAACAGCAGAAAAACGAGAAGAATTCGCTGTGGTTATCGCCAATCCTCGTTGAGAAGAGGCACCTGAAGAAGAAGATGTTTTGAAAATTAAGTTTTTAATTTGTTTGATACACATTTTATTATTAACGTACTGTAAATTATTTAACGATATTTTCTTGTATTTTAAACTAAAAATATAGTACTCCTATATAAATAAACTATTGATGTCTGATTATAGGTAATATACTTTCGGTTTCTCGATTGTATTTGCACCAATAGCAAATCCTTTGTATAAAAAGTGTAATAAAACATTCTAAACCAATTTTGAATTTTTATGGTCTATATAATTCTCGATGACATTCAGATAACAAAAAGGCATTTTTAATGCATTTTCTATAAAAAAATGCTTTTGTTCACGAGCTAATAATAGTAATAGGTAAAACACACAATTGGAGCCAGCATAGTCGTCGCTAGTTATATGGTTAAAAATTACTCTATTAAATGTATTATATTACTTTAAGTTTGATTATTATTTTTACTCAGATAGTCAGGTAAATTTTTGTCGAAAACATTTTTTTGGCAATGTTGGTTTTTGTAAATTTTTGTCAGAGTAAATACAGTATATCCCCGGATTGTCTTTACAAGAAGAAAAACTTTTTTATTATAGACATTTTCAGTAAAATGCATTCTTCATAAAAATTGATGCTTGTTCTAAAAAAAACATAAAAATATTTTTGAATTTTCTGAGGTCCTAAAAATCAAAAGGCGTTTCTCTGGTAATATCATGGTAAGAGTTCATGGTCATAAGATGATGGTAATATCACTTCGATTTAATTTTTGACAGAGTGTTATTGATAGAATTTTAATTAACGTCATATTTTTGCTGTTTTAAAATGTTGAAGAAGCATAAACTTTATTTAGCTCAATGCTACGGAAGGGTGGTACCTAATTGTTATCGAAAAATATGATACTTTAATAACAGCAGAAAATATGACGTTAATCAAAATTAATAATAATCATTTATCGCTAGTGAACACGACGAACGAACATTTTTTTGAGCAAGACAAATTCACGGACACTACGTCTTTTACACTACTGCGCTGTTTGATCACTCATTTAATGGAGAGTAAAATGTCCAATAATGTTAGGACGCAGCATAAGATGTAAATTAAAACATTATGTGCAGACGGGGCTTGGAAATGGCAATACCCTGTATCTGAAATGTTTCAGTTTTTAAAGTAGAACATTAAATTCTCGTTTGGTAGGAAACGGCATTAATTTTACTCCGTCGTCGTTCACTGTTGTTCATTTTTCATTTTACTAAATGCAAACATAATTATTACTTCACCTATTTTGATTGATATCGGCACCCACAAAGAACCCAACAATATGTTACACACGTACATGCACATTCAAATACGTTTTTGTCATTATTATTCTAAATAGATAAACAAACCTAAATGAGCCGAGTATATATTATTTAGATATTTCTTGGCGGGCAAAATATGAGCGCATATAATTGCGCGCGTTGGCGGAAAAAATCGGGAAATCGTGCTTTAATAAATCTCGATCCGAACGGAAAAATATATAATGAACGTAATGCAAGGCTTTTGGATTATTATCACGTAATATAGGTGTACAATATATTAAACAATTACTTTGTCGGCACTTACGTGTCCCTAGACTTTCAAAAGAATGGCAGTTACGGATTGTGAGTAATAACACGTTACTAGGACGATTTATTTCTAGTACTGAAAAATATGTGATATATCACGATGGAAATTAGTCTATTTTAGGAAGAGAATGATATATGATTAGATAAAACTATCTAATTAGGGTATGCTTTGATTTGTTAATAACCGTGAAATAGCCAGAAATTGTAGTTATTATTATTTTGTTAATCTGTATTGGAAAAAAAACTAAAATCTGTGATCCACAATCCAGATATAATACAACAATAAAAACGTTATAAGAATTGCCCACAGTCCAGTAAATGCAGGTTGAAACCAGGGCTTAATTTGTCGACCGGGACTTTTCAGGCGGATTGTGTACCTTTTGGGGAGTAGTTTTAGGGGGGAAAATTGTAAGACCGTGTTCGGCCAGCTTTGGCCGAAAAAATAACCCCAAATGGCCGAAAATCAGTTTTTCGCCTTTACACTAACCAATTTACAAAATTTCTCTTGAAATAAAAAATGAAGCTTAGGTAATTACGTACACAAAACTGATCTTAATCATTTTTTACGTAGAATTAGTAGTTTTCGAAATATTCCGCCTCGAAGAACACTAAATTTCCTAACGCTCCGAAGACAGATTTCATAGGCGTATCATTGATTTATAGGAGAAATTGTTTAATAACTCGTCTAAAATTTAATATTTTTTGATGATTCAAAGTTCGTTTATAAGGTAGAATCAACAGCAATCACATTGTTTGAATTTTGTCATATTTTATGATAATAAAAAAATCGGGCAAACATTCTTTGGTCTAAAAATGTTCAGATTTCTACAAACTTATTCACATTTTCACTAATAATAGCTTATTTGTCAAGATTTTTTTAACAGTTGTTCTTAGAGTCTCTTTAAGTAAAAAATCTATCTTAAATGAACCTTAAATGCTCTTAAATGCATTTGTACATAAATGTACTAAAAATCGTAGATAAGTTTTAGAGTAAGTAAAGAGTAAGTACTACTACCTGCAAGGCGGCTCTATACGTGGAAATCGCCACAAGATTCAAAGCAAAATCCAATACGTAACCAAATTGATTATATATTAGCTCCAAAACGATACAGAAATGGACTACTTAGTGCAAAGACTTACCCAGGAGCGGATGTTGGGTCAGATCATAATTCCGTTGTGGCACGAATCCGAATGAGGCTCAAAAAAAAATTGTTCGGAAGTTCACTAAAAAACCCAACATGAGTTTACTGAGAAGTGAGGCACAATGACAAGACGTGTCCAACAAACTCAACGAGCAACTAGGAAAGATCCAACAGCCAAATGCCTCTCAAACCCTTGGACTGGAAGACCACAATAACATAGAGAACATCTGGAAGAAAATTAAAGAAGCGCTGCAGGAAACACAAGAACAACTAACAACAAATAATAAGAGAAGCACCATAAAGCGTGGATAACTCAAGAAATTTTAGACCTTAATGGAAAAGCGGCGAAGTTTTAAAGGCACAGACCCTCAGAGATATAGAGACACTCACAGGCTTATCAGAAATAAAATCAAAGAAGCCAAAGAACTGTGGATGACGGAGAGGTGCCGCGAAGTCGAGGAGCTCCACCAAAAACATAACTTGTTTAACCTACATAAAAAAGTCAAAAAAGTCACTGGGAAACACAAACCTCGAACATGTATCAGAATTGTGGACGGTGAGAATAAACCAATCCTAACCGAACAAAAACTAGAGGAGGTAAGGATCAATTACATAAGAGAACTGTTCGATGACGGTGGCCCCTCTTTTCACTCCCAAATAGAAACTGAAAATGGTCCAGATATAATGATCTCAGAAATCGAGAGAGCTTTAAAGAACACCAAAAACGGGAAAGCAGCTGGACCGGACAACATCTACGCAGAATTGATAAAACTAATAAACGGAGACAATTTAAAGTTATTGGTAAACCTCTTCAATTCTGTATACAATACCGGAAACATACCGCAGGACTATTGAAGGTGTCTATGCAAGATTTTTTCCCACCTTATCAAAAAATATATATATATAAAAAATACGTATAAAAATGTAAAATAAAACTAAAGTTTTAAAGAAACATACAATATCTCTTAGAACAATACAAGCTCCATGATAACAGAAACCAGTAGTACCTAACTGTGTTAGTATTCAGCGCCTACTCAAACTATAAGCCTATTTAATCAGTCACTACATTATGCTACATTGAATCAATCTCATATCCAAGCCAATCTGTATACGTAAATAAAAATGCGCCCGTCATTTGTCAAACCCGGCCCGTTCGTTTGTTATTCTCGAAACGAATGTCGCAACGAGACGACCATTAGCACATTCTCGGCGATAATTGCCATAATTTAAAACAAACGACGAGCGCGATGGAAAAAAGCCGGTGGCCGACACCTTCGCAAACAGACCTAACTCGAATTTGCATAACGACTTTATGCGTTATTAAGACTTATATAGGTCTGAACAGCTCTAGACGAACGCGCGATACGAAAATAGTAATAATAATTGCCAGTCGAAATTGGTTGGTAAACAATAGGGTTTTGAATAAATTACAAGTGCAGATTTGCATCGGCGCGGCGGTGGTACGTGGCAATTTGATTAGAGTACGTGGATCAGGAGTTAGTTGTGTGAATTAGCTTAAAGTGATTGTCTCTATTAAGTAATGAGTATTTGTTTAGTTTCACATCATTCAAAGCAACTGTCATTATAATTCTTAAAACAGTTTTGAGACGACATTAGTTATAAAATAATTCATATTGTTTATAATGCTTCTTGTTGTAACATTACCATTTGCAGAGAAGAAATAGCGATAATGGTAAGAGGAAAATTAATTAATTATCTACTATTATTATACTTATCCAAAAATTTTAGGAAAACTTTGGAGGGTAGAAGTAAGGAGAATTATCTTCATGTAATGAAAAGTGGTCATCAAAGAGGAAATAATCGAACAATTAAGATAGCGCTGCAGTAACACAAGTTCTACATTTGAAAGAAGAGCGAACTTTTTAGAACAAGTAATGGAACAAAGGAATGGTTAAATATAATTAAAACGATGAGACGCAGTACCACCAGTTCAGCGCCAATAACGAAACCTTGGAAACAGCAGATACAATCCCGTATTTGGATTGCAGCCTTAACAAGAAATGGGATCACTCACGAGAGATCAGATGCCGCATAGAAAAAGCCAGAACCGTTTTTAACCGCCTTAAAAAAAGCCTATGCAACATGCACCTGAACGTTGCTATAAGCACACAGGTCCTAAGGTGCTACGTATTCTCCACGCTCCTATATGGAGTGGAAGCTTGGACCTTGACAGTTGCTACATGCTACATCTAAAAGCTTGGAAGCCTTTGAAATGTGGTGCTATCACCGCATTCTCAGGATTTCATACACTTACCATGTCACAACATGACACCGTGATTGAAAAAAAAATGTGAACTAGAAATTATACATAGTGTTAAAGTAAGAAAAATGGTATACTTTGGGCATGTGATGCGTAATGATAAATACCAACTTATCCAACTAATACTACAAGGCAAAATAGATATTAGAAGAGGTCAGGGACACCGAAGAACATTGTGGCTGAAAAATACTAGACAGAGTGGACGGGAATGACGACCGTACATTTATTCATTTACTTAACCCAACCCAATATCCATAAAGAAGAAGAATAAATGAATCGGCGAATTCGAAAATCACTTTCGGAGAGATTGAATAAAATATACTCGAGGTGTTTTGAGGATTGAAGTGGATTTCTTGAGGTGAAGATTCGCTGATCGTATTATTTATAGAAAAACAATTTTTAATAAAACATAAATATATAAACAGAGATAAATAAAAATAAAGCAATTATACTTGGTGATCAAACACAGTACCCAGTACCGCTGGCAGACATACCACTGCGGAAGCCACGGCTGGGCGCGAAATAGAATACATTGCTTATATTTTCCTTAAATTCGATCAATAACGGTTCATGAGTTATAGCAGAGTATTGTCGTCTAAATTTTCCTGTTATTAGAATACTGTAGACAAATGAGTAATTAACAGAACATTACTAGGTACAGATTTCGCAGGTTATCGCCTATCATTCTCACTGAAGCACTCTCCTGATTGATTCCGTGCTATAATACTGAAAGTCGGAAAACTTGTGTTCGCACGTTTCATATTGTTAGTTGAATTTGTTTGGTTGGTCCATCTTTAGTTGATTTTGTAAACATTAAACCTTGAAAATAATGAACGAAATTAGAAGCAGTTGCTGAAAAACTAGTACATATGTTTACAATTAGCATAAGAGTTATAAAAAATTCTGATCTACAAACAGTGGTTACTGCGCAGTAATAAATGAGGTGCTAATAGTTAAACTATATTGAAAGAGTTAATTCTGTCAATATTTAACAACGGCCCTAAAATACTGTTACTGTTACACGGAACACCAGAACCCTTCATCACTGAGTGCGCCGAGACTACAACAATTCGTACCATAAATTTTGGTGTGGTTGATGTCAGAGATGGAGAGCTGGCCTCTGTGAAGCCGACTCAGATACTGGCTTTTGCTAAAACCCTGAGACTGTATGATGCGTTATAACTCGTTACCTATAACTCAAGAAAGGGGGACACACAATAGATCTGTAAGGTCGCATTAACCCTCCTCCCAGACATCCTACATTCCACATTGTTCAGACAAAATGAACAAATGCATTCACTGAAAGTATAAATATACTGATCAGATTCAATGCAAACAGGTTCTCACGTTCACTGAGCGAATATAGTAATACTGAATCAGGTCAATCACAATAGGTCTTACAGTCCGCAGTATTTTCGACATAGTTGCCCCTTAATATTGGGGAAAACACTGAATCAGTCAGACTGGTCCAGGAAGAGTGATAACCTGCCTTTTTGTGAAAACCCCTGTGTCTACACATTATATTTAACAGTTCTTAATACACTATGGACGGAATATCCAATTATAGAATATTAACTTCTTTTCATAAAACAACTAAACAAATATTGGAAGTCAACTATGACATTCTTCTATTATTTATTCAATTTGCCTTAGTCAGATTTCTTGGAACAGATCGTATTACGTTTTGTGGGCTGGTATTTTTGGAAATTCTATTGTGGGTCAGTTTAACGATATTGAGAAGAACTTCAACGCACAAGTCACAGAACAGCTATCTAGCAACTACCGCACCTGATCGTTCAACCTTGTGGCAAGTGAAAAAATGCGTAAACATCTAGAAATAATAAGAAAAAATCTCAAATTGGTCGAAGGAATTTATCCGTATCATTTACTCTGCTAAATATTTGAATAAACTTTGCAAATTTCAATCCTTCATATTTTCTCAATGACTCGACCGATTTTCAAAAACGAGGCGGGGAAATATAGAAAATAGAAAACTCTTTTCATTGCGACGCCACTTGACCCCCCTACCGATTTGAAAAAAGTTGGGGGATGACACCCTCGCTTAGAGGGTTGAAGATTTTGCAATAATTTTTGGGGCAAAAGTTGTCCCCCTCACAAACAAAATTGACGTGTTTTTGGATTTTTTGAAAAAAAGAATACTTTGTCCGTTATGCCTTGCGGAACGTTTTCGATGGGCCACCCTGTATACAAATGAAATCTTATGTCAAAAAGGCCTGCTTCGGGACCAGAACTTACTAGATGTGTTGACTAGGCCCAAAAGCAAAGACATGGTCTTAATGTAAAAATTACGAAAAAATGTTAGTATCTTCTTCAAAAGCGAATGTTTCCCACAAAAATAAAGCCTAAATGAGATGAACCAAAAAATAAACCATCGAGAAAGGATGTATCTAGATGATAAAATAATTTTTAAATTTCTTGCTGTTTTAACACATTCCACAGGGTGTTTCAAACTTTCGCCAAAATATCAACATTTTGTTTTCCCTCGTATAATTAACGGATGGGGAGTTTCATTTTTAATTTAGTTTGGTTTGGTTTGATTTAGACAAAAAGTCAAATAATTTGGCAACACAAAATCGGCCCATTAAAACAAATTATATTAATCTTTAAAATACATCAAAGTTTTAAGGTGCCCATTTTTCGTGCCGGTGAATGTATTTCAAAAACTATACATTTTAGTCATATACTTTTCTAATGAAACAAACCTTTATTTTTTTACTAGAATCCAAAAATCAATTAATATATATGGTGTTCCATTACAAAAAATATAACTTTGATGTGTAACTTTTTTTGGGAACACCCTGTAGAAATCATATATATGTTACATAATTTTAGAAAATGTGTTAAATTGACTTACATAAGCTCACAAAATTTCACTTCAATACAAACTTTTGTTCTCCTTGCAAAAACCGCA
Organism: Sitophilus oryzae; assembly: GCF_002938485.1. Classification (NCBI taxonomy): domain Eukaryota; kingdom Metazoa; phylum Arthropoda; class Insecta; order Coleoptera; family Curculionidae; genus Sitophilus; species Sitophilus oryzae. Next base: position 205,928 of record NW_022146968.1, on the reverse strand, counting down.
TCGTATATGACGCGTCACCCTGTATAATTCGATTTCAATCAACATTTCAATGATTAGAATATAAGCAGAATAACTATAGCTTATGTACTAGATTCAATAAATTTACTTAGAAAAAGAATTAAAAAAATCAACAAATTAAGAAGGAAATAATTAAGAATTTACTAAAATTACTAAAATAAAAAATTAAAAGCAACGAAAAAAAGGTAAAAATTTTAGTATTTTACCTATAAAACACAATACAGAAGGTAACATTAAAACATCCACAATAATTGAATTCCGAGGTAAAAGTCTCTGGGCACTCCACTATTAGTGAATTAATAGATTATAGATCTGACGGTATATTATGTTTTAAAACAGCGATATTAGTTAAAATAGTAAAAGATATAGGATTTTAAAAAAATTCTTTATTAGTGACCGGTTTCGGCAATTCCAGCCATCATCAGGCCTTTGTCAAAGACAGTTGTTCGTTTGACTTTATATATAAAATTTAATTTAATTAGTTTAAATAAAATTTACCATGGGCCACCACGTTGTGAAAATGAACAAACTCTACAGTATGTTCTCGGATTTTCCTTACAAGAGGAAAAACTTTTTTATTATTGATATTTTGAGAAAAATGCATTGTTTATTAAATTTTTTGCTTGTTCTAAATTTGTTAATTCCGTTTATATTTTTCAAAATTTCCATACCGTTTATTTTACTACAGGGATTAGGATCTCATTATTTATATCTAAATCTTTACACCTCCTAAGTCTTCACCATTTATGTACCATTTCCTCCATTTTACAACAGGCATTAATATTATTCGAATAAATTTTCACAAATACCTTGAAAGAACGTGAGACTTGAGGATATCAAGCAAATAAAATCGGCAAAGCGCGGTGGATGCCACAGTCAACGACAATAAAACTAACCTCGGTTAAAAAAATATCCTAGAGCCCATCGAGAATTACTCATCTAAATAATAATCGAATCAACGAATGCAACGCCTCCGTGAATAGCGATTTAATGCAAAATTGACTTGATTCGTTTCCGGTAAACAGACAGGTTATTTACATTAAAGGCATTATTTCTTTGTAACGGAAACTAAGTGCGGATGGCGCGGTTTTTCAATTGTAATTGTTCGCAGTTTATTAAATTGGCAGTCGTGTCGAGATTTCGTATTAAAATTTGTGGTTTTCGAGGGGAAATTACAGATCGGCGACGATCATCGTCAGACGATGCGTATTACAATCTAACCGAACAATTTGCATGAAATGATACGTTGATTTTATTAATACGCTGTGATTTTCTTATACGAGGTGTTAAGAAGGAAGGCAGGACGTCATTGAAACCATGATATTATAATACAGTTACGTACACGTTTATTATAATAAAGCAATAGTAACCGTACGAAACGTAATTTAAATAATAAGACACTCCTAACTAATGTGTAAAACTCTGTGACCAAGTTTATTATAGTAATCTCCTAGAAAGTCAAGAATTAAAATAGAGAAAAATTTAAATGTCCACCTTTGATATCAAATGTTAAGAAATGGAAGTGTTACTCAGTCGACTTAAAAGAAAAGCAGACAAAGTAGGACTAAGTATCAACATCAACAAAAGAAAATCGACGCAAATAACAATAACTCCATCTAATGTAGGAAATGTAGGAAACAAAAGTGTCGAAAACATAATAGAGTTTACTTATCTGGGAAGCATTGTAACAGTAAACGGTAGCGCAGACTGAAGCCCTTTGCTCCGCGTAGGAGATATACCGGGTGTGGCTCAAAAGTGGCTTACTTATATATAACAGTCTTATTTTTTCTGATAAAACAGCCAGATTTGGTACGTTTAGTATGTATGAAAGAACTCAGAATTGATTGATGTATTCAATTGTTTTCGGTTACTTCCTGTTTCACCGAAAATGACTGCAACTTTTGATTTTCAAACGATACCCTTGATATTTTTATACTTTTTTTTATAGAAAATAATACTCTGAATAGAATGCCTATCAAATTTCAACTTTCGACATTTTCGCATAATATAGTTTGTTTGAAATTGTAACATGCGCTTCGTAACGACAATATGCGTCCAAATATGCTAATGGGCCACCCTCGTTCAATTTTAAAAAATTGAGATATGATTAAACAGTCTCACTAAAGAAACGGTATTAAACACTTCAAGACATAGGGAAGGCCAAAAAAAAATCCCAAAGAAGCATGATACAATAAATGGGAAACGTCGTCGAAAAACTATCGTTTTAATCTAACTATAGCCACCAGACCGAAGAAACAACTAAAAAAAAATAATATATTATTATTCTGTCATTATATGTCCAAAAATTTCCACTATAATGCGCTCTTGGCCACCCACCATAATCATAATAGGGAGGTTTCACATTTTTCAGTTTTGCCATAAAACGGTTGGTTTGGTATCAAGAAAACACATATCATTCATCAAAAAAATTAACATTTAACTCAAAAAATATATATGTTACAATTTCTGCAACGTCCCTAGTCACTCTGATGAGATAAGATGTTGGATGAGATGTCCGTTCTCATCCGGCCTTGAATGGGCGTGAATGAGCCGTGTGTGACCGTTCGACGTAGCTGGCCCTTGCCCTAGATATTATAGTTCTCTAAAAGCTCTTAGAGCAAGCTCAGACAGGGATAGGCTGTATAATATCTAGTAGTTTCTAAGTAAAGAAATCATGAAAAATATTGACTTTTGAGTTTAGAAAAGACATAGAAAACAAATTACAGACTTTCTTTGTTTTAATCTGCTATTTAGGAAATTATGTTTTCACTACCAATTTATACATTTAAAAAATTCATCCACATAATATATTTGACGTGCTTTTTTTCTAGGTAAAAGCAAACGAAATCCGTCGGCTCTCGACTTGAAACGTGACTCGGACTCAAATTTCTCGTCTTTTTCTTCTTTTTTCATGGCCTCCCTCCTTGCAATTCGACCATTGCCAACAATCGCAGTCTTTGTACTATTTAATACCAGAGCATCGCATTCGCCCACTTGACCTTCTAATTTGCAATGTCAGCCAAAGAAATTAATAACACAACGATCTCTTAACAGGACATTTCGAAGTGGGTTCGTTTCTCAGTCAAAATTGCTCTCTGATTTACTTCCGGCATCATTTCGTATTCCAGATAAATGGTAGAGTCTTTAAATTATAAAAGATGATAATTAATTTAATTGTCGCACACTTGACTCACACATAAAATATATATGAAAGATTATTTCAAAATGATTGTATACAGGGTGTTTCAAGAAACATGTGCCATTTCTAGGAGATTCCCCACGTAAAAATAAGATTTATTTTTCATATCAACATAGGTCCGATTCTGCTTTGTTTCGCAGCTACAAGGTGTTAAATTCTTAATAATCTTTAGATTTATTATAATTTTCTCGAAGTACTTTTAGTTTTTTTTCTTTTGATACGAAAACTGTGTAGGCTGTTTACTGCCAATTAAACGTTATCTCTTGATATTTTGTCGAATTCAGCCTCCTTGATGAGATTAACGGAATTTTATTAATCGCAATTAATAAAATTTAAATTAAAATAAAATTAATAAACTATATATTTTCCCTAATTTATTATGAAATATTATTACTATTAGTCCAAGCTACAGCGCTTTTAAATAGAAAAATAATGGTATATAAGATAATTCCAAAAAACTAATTTTAAAAAGTGTTAACATCCTGTAACTCTAAAACTATGCGTTTCCATACCCATTTTTATAGGAATTTTTTTTTCATATTTTTTGATGAGGAATCAATGAGTACTTATTTAAAACTTTCGCAAGTTAATGATATTAAAAATTTTTAAAGGTTATTACTAGTAGACTTAGATTAATGCAAATTAATAAAATTGCGTTTATCGTATCAAGGAGGCCGAAATCGACAAAATATCAAGAGACAACTTTTAATCGGGATTAAACTGCTGGCACTATTTCGCTAATAATAAAAAAGAAGTCAGTAGCGTACATGCTTTTTTTTGGAAAAATATTCCAGTGATAATCCATTATGCTGTCCCTGGTGAATATGTCGACACTTTTTTAGATTTAAAATATGTCACATTTATAGTAACTTTTACCCTCAAAATTTCATTTGAAACGCTAAAAGTACTTGGAAGAAAATTATATTAAATTAAAAAAAATATTAAGAATGTAACACCCCGTAGCTACGAAACCAAGCAGAATCGGACCTGTGTTGATATGAAAAATAAATCTTATTTTTAAGTGGCCTGGAATCTTCGCCATGCGAGATGGCACATATTTTTTGAAACACCCTGTATATTCCAATTAACTAAGTATGTTGAATTTAAAAGAATCTGTACAATATAAAAGTAATTATGAAAGTTATTTCGAAAAAATGATGAATCGCTGGCCCTGTACTATAACCTCATCCGTCCACCTTCATCGTCTAAAGGCGTGCAATTTTAGAGCCCATAAATTTCATATTTACAATGGATAGAATCTCAGTTTCGGTTTCTCATTAAACGCCGGACTCTCGGCTCATTGTTTTTATTTGGATTCGACATTTTTAACAAATCGCTGTAACTTTTTGCTATGGAAAATTTTGTATTTTATGAAAACATTTCCAAAAGCACCTTTTTACGTAGAATTTAATGGTTTAAGTATAATTTTTTAAAATTAATAATTTAAGAATTATCAACAAAAAATTTGATTTTTTATATGGGACACCCTGTATATTTTTAATTTATTGAAAATAATTTAAAATTACCTTTCCAAAAATATAGCACACTTGATATTTTGTTATAATCCCCTTCGAAATCCAGAATTTTTAAAAGTTCGCCACTTTTAACTAGTAGGCTTTGGACCCCTTATTGGTGATATGCCCTTAATGGAACTCGAAAATATATTTTTTCCAGCAAGACGACGCACCGCCTCTTAACGCTGAAGTTATCAGCAAATTTTTGCAGCCAATTTCAAGAATAATTGGATAGCTAAACAAGATCCCAGCCGTTGGCCGTCGAGACCGCCTGACTTAGTGCCCATGGATCTAATCCTATGGATATATTTGCGGAAGAATAAAGGTTCCTTATTCTTCCGTATATCTAGACAAGAATTAAAAATACTTAGCAGTTATGAGTATCTTTCACCCCTACTGAGTTAATGAATTCCGCGAGAATTTTTCAAAAACTGCCCCGTCTGTCCATAACAGAACGACCCTCTACTGTTATAGATGTCGAACACCTGTAGCAAAATCTCATGTCTTGGTTTGCTATTTATTTTTATTATATGGTTTAAATGTGCTGATGTTGGTTAAATATATTTTAAATTGTTATAAAATTCTGCATCTCTCATAGCAAATATTATTTTCTTTTTTATTGATGCTCACAGCTAGAATTTTTTTGCATTACAGCCGGTGCCGATCAAAGCCTACTTATTTAAAGCGGGCGAATTTTTATATACTCTATATCTCGAAGAGGAATCGAGCAAAATATCAAGTATGTTATATTTTTGGAAAGGTAATTTTAAATTCTTTTCAATACATTAAAAATATACAGGGTGTCCCATATAAAAAATCAAATTTTCTGTTGATAATTCTTAAATTGTTAATTTTAAAAAAATTATACTTAAACCACTAAATTCTACGTAAAAAGGTGCTTTGGAAATGTTTTCATAAAAATAGAAAATTTTCCATAGCAAAAAAGTTACAGCGATTTGTTAAAAATGCATATTTTTGAAAAGCACCCCGTAACTCCGAAACGGTAACAGATATCGATATGTGGTTTTCACCATCATGTTTTTGACAAAAATTGAGCTCCAGACACCGATATTAGTTTTTGTCTATCTCCTATAGAAAAGGGTGTTTCAATTTAAAAGCGTCGAATTTGACCCACCCTGTACAATATAAAAGTAATTATGAAAGTTATTTCGAAAAAATGATGAATCGCTGGCCCTGTACTATAACCTCATCCGTCCTCCTTCGTCGTCTAAAGGCGTGCAATTTTAGAGCCCATAAATTTCATATTTACAATGGATAGAATCTCAGTTTCGGTTTCTCATTAAACGCCGGACTCTCGGCTCATTGTTTTTATTTGGATTCGACAGGAAATTCTTCTAATGGCGCACTAGGCCCGATGCATCTGCCCATCGTGGCCCAGCTGCCCCGTGTAGACGACAAACAAAAAAAGTCACAGGTTTACGAGGCGTTTCAAGGCTTCGGCAGGGCCGGGGCCTAGAAACACCGGATGGAAATCCGCCTCGAGAGTTTGCAAAATTTATTCGCCATAGGCTTTGTTGCCGAGTAGAAATTCTTGAGATGGAAAATTAATTATGTTTTTCTATATCATAACATAATATAATCATAGGTAAGACCAATTATAATCCAAACATAGTCAGTAATACATATTAAATTATTGATTGAGGTTAATTAAGAAACTTACTGGACCCCAGAACCTTGTATTCTGAAAAAGCACTATTTCAGATTTTCTATTACTACTGCCATTACTCACTGACGAGTATTTGACACGCATCAGAAGATGGTCATGCAAGGCGTTTTCTTTCATGAGCTTTTCTGCGACTGAAAACCCCAATACGTGATTTTATATCTCTTCCGCACTCCGGACATTCAAAAACCTCATTTCTTTGTTGCCTCTTTACTTTTTTGTTGTCGGTGTTAACTGAGTTTACAATTCTTCTTCATTGCATGCTTATCCCCTCTAAGTTTTCGTGGAAAATATCCTTGTACCTGCCGAGTTGTCCAGCCGGTTTCCTGTTACCGTCTACAAGCTCACCGTAAAGAAGATTTTGGTAGGCAGTTTTCTTACATCCTGCATACGTAACCAGTAACCAGCCCATATTAAGCGAGATTTTGTAATCATAACTTCAACGCTCCCGCAGCTAGCTTTTTCAAGAACTGATAGGTTTGAGACATGGTATAACAACTTTATTCTTAAGAGTTGTCTAAGGTGTCTCTGTTGCAACTTGTTTAATGCATTCATGTGTCGGCGGTACGGCACACAGGTTTCGCTTCCATATAAAATGGTGGGGATTATTATTGCTGTGGGGATTATCATTCAGTTTTTCTATTTGATATTTGACGTCCAATCTTTTTTAGAAATGATGCCAGCAATGCTGTTCTGAACTTGTAAAAAAGTAATAATAATAATATAAATAATACACTCCTAATTGCAAGTAATTCATAGTTTAATACATTCAAAACTACAGAGGTTTCTGTTAGTTAGCAACAAAGGTATCTGGAATGCCAGGCTCGGAACCAGAGTTCATATTTTTGGTGCCTAATCTTTTCACAAAAAGTATTGCATTTCTGATGTGCTTTTGGCTGCTTACTTCTTGTTTGATAAGTCGCCCAGTCACGGTTGGAAAATAGTACAGTCATCAAGGCCCTTATTGTGACACTAAGTCATACTGAAGCAAAAACAACGGCACAAATAGTCAGTAATTGATTGCATTTAACTTAAACTATTTTTTCTGTTTTAAACTGTGTATTCACGGCTTTATCCTATTTTTTGAGAGTCTAGGCTTTATTTGAGGTGACACTTTCATAAAATACCTCCATTTAAAGAGTTTTAATAATTTGGGACTTGTAAATTTCGAAAGAGCAACATGCTCCATATTGCATAAAACCACTCATTACAATTTAGGATATAATATATTTGGAATTTTAACACAAATCCACTTATGGAAACCAAATCGCAAATTCAGATTCTGGACTGAATGTACTGTATTTAAACATATAGAAGGTTTGGTTCTCGACCCCTGTTGGTCATTTACGTTAAGGGTTAGAAGGGTTAAGTTGATTCAAGAAGTGAATGAAAACATGTGAAACACGCTTATATCGAAAACAATCTATATCTTCCAATTTTTCTTATGTTGATTTTATTTTAGAAATTATTTCTTTTTTCGCTTTTGTATTAAATATTTTCCTAAATTTGAGGCTTCCAAATCCTCAATTGATATTGAAATAGACGTTTATTTACAGTTATTGGTGGAAATTATTGTAGAAAGCAAAAATATGCACAATTGAAATTTGCATAATTTTATGGAATGGTATAAGTTAGATTACATATATGCAAAATAAATAAATATTATGCACAACTGTAATATAAAAAAGATTTATTGACCTTCGATATTCATAATTCATGAAGTCGTAAAAAATAAGATTTGTATATGGAATGTATGAATATAGAAGAGTTTTTTATTATTTTTTATTATGCAATAAAAATGTGGTTCTATATTAGAGTTTTATTGATTTTAGTGTGTGAAATGTTATTGTATTCTCTTTCCATCATTAGCATGAACTTTTTATTGGTTTCTTAATTGTTCTATAAAATATGTAGGGGTAGGTATGTGATTTTATAGGAACACGGAGAAGCTGTTTTTAACAACAAAAGGTTCAACGTTTAGTATTTTTGAGTACTATACCTCTTCATTTTCATATATCCTAAAGCCTAATATAAAGTCAAGAAAAATATTTTCAAAATATAAAAATATTTAGAATAAAAAAATTCATTAGTGATTTTGGAAAATAATTTTGGATATAATATTTCGAGCCAAACTAACATTTCTTAATGATTTAACGTGTCATTTCTAAGTATTTTTCATTAGTATAGTTTGCGTCACTGACAAAATCCATTACGTATCGCAAAAACGCACAGTGGGTATGAGGTTATATCCAAGAAAGAATGGTATATTTAAAAAACAAGAAGATACAAAATAAATAAAAATCAATAGGTGTAGAGATGTTACTAAGAAAATTCAGGAATATTATTTGTAACATCCTGCATACTTTTAATTCGCTGAAAAGAACTTAAAATTACCTTTCTAAAAATATAGCACATTTGATATTTTGCTTGAATCTCCTTCGAAATATAGATTTTTTATAAGTGTGCCACTTTTATAGATCCGTTTTTGATGATTTGCTCCTAATGGAACCAGAAGACATATTTTTCCAGCTAGGTGAAGCACCGCCTCACAACGATGAAATTATGAACAATTTTTTGCAGCCAATTTCAAGAATAATTGAATAGCTAACCAAGGCCCCAGCCGTTGGCCGTCGAGGCCGCCGAATTTAGGGTCTATGGATTTTTATCTTTGAGGAAGCCTTAAGGTTCTTATTTTCAAATTGACCGTATACGCTAGATACAATAATTAGAAGTACTTAGCTGTTATACGAGGGTATCTTTCACCCTACTGAGTTAATGAATTCCGCGAGAAATGTTCAGAAACGGTCTAGTCTGTGCATAGGAGAATACGGTCGACATCTCGAACACCTCCTGTAGCAAAATCTCAGGTCCTGGTTTGCTATTTTATTATTATTGGTATTAGATAGGGTGTAAATGTGTTGTTGTTAAATATAGTTTAAATTGTTAGATAATTCTGCATCTTTTATTGGCAAATATTATTTTCGTTTTAATTGCTGCTGGTAGCTACCTATAAGCATTTTTCTGCATTACTGCCGGCGCCGTTTAAAGTCTACTTATTCAAAGTGGGCGAATCTTTAAAAACTCTATATCTCGAAGAGGAACCGAGTAAAATATCAAGTATGCTATATTTTTGGAAAGGTAATTTTAAGTTCTTTTCAATGAATTAAAAATATATAGGGTGTCCTATATAAAAAATGAAATTTTCTATTGATAACTTAAATTATTAATTTGAAGAAAATTATACTTACACCATTAAATTCTACGAAAAAAGGTGCTTTGGAAATGTTTTGATAAAAATACAACATTTTCCATAGCAAAAAGTTAAAAAAATAGAGGAATGTTAGGAGAGAGGAGAGGAGAGTTCATTTTTTTAAAAAATACAGAAATCAGTGAGAAGTTTAAAAATAGTTGTTTTATTTATATACCATACCAAATAGGTCACTTCAAAAATAAGAACGCCTCAATGTTCTAAAACTACTATTAAATATACATACAGGGTGTCCCAGAAATAAGTGCAAGTATTTTAACTGGTAGTTTAGTTCAACCCCAGAAACACATCTATGAGGTTTTTTTCGCGAAAAAAAATTCTGAAAGATCGAAATTTTTTGAATTTTTTTTAGTTTTTAATTAAAAAAACATAATTTCTTGATAATATTGCAACATAAATATTAGATTAAATTCACAAGAAAGAAAATCTAGAAAAGATCCAGTGGTTCTCAAATTTAGCAAAATATCATTTTATTGGAAATTTTCAAAGCAAAATAACTCCGTTATTTTGGACTTATTTGAAAAACGGTAAAGAGAAACTATAAGACATAATTTCTTGATAATATTGCAATATAGGTATTAGATTAAATTTACAAGAAAGAAAATCTAGAAAAGATCCAGTGGTTCTCAAAATGGAGTTATTTGAAAAACGATAAAGAGAAACTATTTTTTTATCGAGATCTACCACCCCTTAAAATAACTGCACTTATTTCTGGGACACCCTGTATAAAAAAGAAGAATATACAAAATAAATAGAAATCAATGGTTACTTAAGGAAATCCAGGAACATTATTTGGAACACCGTGTTTATTTTTAATTCACTGAAAAGAACTTAAAATTACCTTTCTAAAAATATAGCAAAGATGGTAAGCTCTTGATCTCCTTTTGATGATCTGCTTCTAATGGAGCCCGAAAACATATTTTTCCAGCAAGATGAAGCAGATTTCTTTTTATTTTCACCCAGTATAATAATATTTAAATGGAAAATAAAATGTGGTAATGAAATTTTAATACAAAATAACGTGTGGAAAAAAATTGGCTGATGTTGGTTTAGCCGAAAATAGAGAGGAGGTGGAGGGGGCAGTGTGAGAAGTTTATGAATAATTGTTTTATTATACCACATCAAATAGGTAAAATCAAAAATAATAACGCCTCAATGTTCTAAAACTACTATTAACTATACATATAGGTATATGTAAAATTACTGAGTCATTCAACCAATATTCATAATGTTAGCTTTTTCGCGAATTTCAAAGGAATCTTTGTCAAAAAAATCTAAATTCCCGTTGGCCTTCGTCTTTCAGAAATCAAAAACAATCAAATCGTTAGCACACTTCTGCTGTAAGTGTTTTATACTGCCTATGATCGATTACTCACAGAATAGGACTTAACGTGAACGTTAATGAAAAAAAAAACGGATTGCTGCACTATTGTGTAGGATAACTATTTGACCTCACCGGCTGTTTGTTTATCTTTGGCTGTGAGTCAATATTTTGAGTCATAAATAGGAATGTACTTCTTAAATAAGTATCGATTTGGATACTTATAATTCCGATTTTTCATCAAATCAAATCGAATCAAATCTTTTTATTAGGCCCAGTATAAAAAATATACAAAATACAAACCATACTTTGGCTGACTAATAGCCTAATAGCCTAATAAGGAGTACACCGCGATTATAAAACCGATTCACTGATTGCCAAAGACATCCGTGTGGCACACTCCCTGTAAAAAAATAACTAAACAGAATTTCATTTTCAATACAATAATATACCAACAACAAACAAAGCTGTAAGAAAAACAGAGGACCACCGTCAAAGCAAAAAGAAACCCCGAGCGCACAGAACAAAGCGTCCGCAAGACAATTTAGCAATGTTAAAAAGTATATAAATACAATTTCAACACATACACAAATATTTTCCAAAATTGTAAAGCTGAGCAGTGAGCCGGTCAAAACCATATCAAATTGAAGGCCCGTTCACCACAGTTTGCCAAAATAACAAAAGAGAAAAGATAAATTCACAAATAAGTTCTATATTATATTCGATTGTAAAACCAGCAAATTATTCTTAACATATTTATTAAAATAATGTGATTTAAAGCATTTAACACTGATTGGAAGAGAATTCCATAATTGCGGCGCAAGAAAAGAAAACGATTTCTGAAAGCCAGCCGTCCTATGTTGAGGTATTCTGAAACAATGTAAGTTTCTTGTTACATGAGTGTGGTCAAAAGGTATAAACAATGATTTTAAATAAGGCGGTTGGCCAGTTTGTAAGATACGATAGATAAATGTTAACATATGAAGTTTTCGCCTATTTACCATAGACAGAATATTTAATTGATTTAAATATGGCGTAATATGTTTACGAAATGAGATATTATACGAAAATCTCATGCAGGAATTTTGAAGTTTTTGAATGGATCTGGCAACCATTTGAGTCAATAAAGAGCCGTATACCACATCTCCGTAATCAAACAAGCACAAAATTAGCGAACTGCACAGATAATATTTTGTATTCTGAGGAAGATGTTTCTTAAAATAAATCAAACCTTTTAGTGGCATATATGCAATTTTCAATTTATTTTTTACATGTATATCAAATTTTAAATTAGAGTCAAAATATATGCCGAGATTTCTAGCGTCCTTAACTATTGGTATTTTAGTATTATTAACACATATATCAAGATTGTCTGATAGATAATTGAGAATAGTCTGATTTGGTTGGAGAATAGTCTGATTCGATATTAGTTTACTACTGATTATTTCCAAGCAGCATAATACACGATTTGGATGCATTTAATTTTAGATTATGTTCCATTGACTATTTGTATATGTTATTAATATCTGTTTTAAAATTTTCTTCAGCTTGTTTTAAATTATCAGATGCGAAAGCACAGTAACTTTGTGAATCGTCTGCATACTGTTGTAATGTAGAAAACTCTATTATTTTATTCATATCGGCAACATATAATGAAAATAACAATGGCCCTAATATGGATCCTTGAGGAATTCCACATGTAATAGAAACGTCATTTTTCATCATAGGAAATTTCATGCAAATTTTGAACTGTCCAGATCCACTGTTAATTTTAAAAGCGAAGTCATAAATAGGTTTTCAAAGTTTTGCATAATATGTAGAATGTAGAATGAGTGGGAGGGGGGGGGCTTCCTTGAGTTTTAACTCATCATACATGTTGTAAGTGGGACAGTGGGAGTATTTCTCATCCTCCTCTGACAACAGATGTTCCTTCTCCGAGGGTATTCACCCTTCCACGGTTGGGATTTAGTCCTCTGTGCTCTTCACAGTCGAGGAGCTTGTCTCCGGCTAAGATACCTGTGAGGAGGGTCTGTCTCCATTTTCTCCACCTCTTTAACTTGGTCTCTCCTTAGACCTAATACCAGTGTTGTCCCGAATCTATAATAGAGGATAGGTGTATCCCTTTTTCTCTATTGCCTCCTTGCATTTGAGTTGGTTAGGTTATTACTTATAATTTAGACCTCATTTATCACTATAGCCATGGAATATTGACATTTTAGATTTTTTTAAAGCAATATAATATGTACAAAATGTACAAGTGGTAAAAATAATAATATTGCAAGCCCATTTGTTTACTAAAAGAAAACTATTTAAATCTTTGTAAAAGAGTATTCCAATTAAATATACCACCATATTTTATCCGCCCAAAAATTATTCAATTACATATTTAATTGTTTTAATTAATACATTATTCTAATCAAATGTGGATTTGACTCAGGAATCAATATAATAATAAGTTATGAAAACGAACGTCTCTGTTGTTATAAATAAGCATTCGCCAAAAAATGAAATAAAATTAATAAGGTGTTACTTTTTACCAGACTGTTTAATACACATACAAAATTCAATTTTTTAGTATTTGGGGCAATTATTATTAATTAACGCAGAGGCAATTAATGTAGTTTCAATACTGGGATCATATTAATTGGTTCTCTTTAACAAATATTTAAACAGTTTTTTTAATTTTTTAATGAAATAAGCAAACTATATATACACTTTGATAGACAATTAATTAAACTGTGCATCTATTTCTCGCAAAATATACACGGTGTTCTATTTAAAAAAAAATCAAATATAATTATCAAAGCAAAACCTTTGAAGGCGGGTAAAAGGACAATAACTCACAATCTTTAAGTTGTTTAATTTAAATTTTAGTGCTTAAAAAAGCAAGAGGGGCGACATGTTTCGGGAATTTAAACTATTCCCGTCATCAGGCCCAAAGCTAAAACAATAATATAATAACAAGTTAAAAAGTCAAAAATTTTTTACAAAGTCAAAAAATTATACCTATCACAAAAATTGTTCAAACACAGATAACAATATGAATGCTAAATTTGAAAAATTAAAAACAACTAGACTAAAATCATAAGGTGAGGGGAGCCGTATAATCAACTATAATTAGATAAATTGAAAGAAAAAACAAGGCAATAATCAAATCAGACCTCAATGCACAATTCAAAGAAATTTACTTAAGCATTAGTTAAATTTATTTTGAGAGATATATTTTTTTATTTATATATTTTTTTTATTTTTTATTTTTTTTTAAATAAAATTACATGTTAAATTTTTTACTTATTTGGGACACTCGACATTGTAGCTCTAATAGTCCCTCAACGGACCCAAAATTTACAATTTGTACAAATTTTATCGTTTAGCTACAATAATCCTTGTTGTATGTGGTAAACAACCCTGTACATATACTGGAAGATGTCTCGTCAATACAATTTTAAACCATATATTGAAGAGTTTTACTCGCGTTAAAGAACTTAAGCAAAATATTTACCCAATCTATCGATATTGTTCGCACATCCCTAGTTAATAAAATGGCGCTGTGTGGGTACAACCGCACAAATGAATAATTCCGATTCTTTTAATGTGTATTAAAATGTCAGATTGAATTAAAAGTTAAATAAGTTTATTGGTGTTGCCGGTTAATTTAAATACATTATACAAGGACCCCTCCATTATTATTGATATATTATTGAACAATTTCCTTTATTTCTATTCTAAAGGTAAAAGTTGTAAGTCAGTGTTTATGGCTTGTGAGAAAATGGGAAAAACATGGAAAGGTGCAAGTTATACAAAAGGTCAATTGAGATTTAAGTGAAACGTCTTAATAATTTTAAATCCTACTTTTGATTTCAGTATAGTATTAAATTTAGAGAGAATATCTAAATAACACTAACTAATAGCAACTGTCTGGATGATGTTACTAAACATTTATTTTACTACCAGTGTATTGAGTAATACAATTTATATCAGTACTTTCTTATAATTGTAGTCGATGATTATAATGGTCAGTTTATAGCTCCGTTTATAGTCAGTGTGTGATACATCTGACTGAAACGTTGTGTAAAATAAATAAAGACAATGGAAGTCCTTCTGGTTTCAGTACTGAGTCATTGTCTACAACATTCAAAAAATATGTTTTTTTTTCAAAATATTTAAATCTCTACTATACTAGTACTTTCTATTAAACTTTAATCCGGTTTAGATCAGATAAACTTTACCCCAGTTTAATATTTTTTTAGTTATATTTGTCCATAGAAGAAATGTCCAGTCTTACATGAACAAACCTATTCTCTATCGTCGAATCAGGAGAACAAAAACGTTGCCAAGTTACGTAAAATAGCGACACATTGACAAAAATAAACGACCGATTCTATAAGAAAACCGTTCTTCTTGGCTAATTTCCGCATAGGTGAGATTGTAGACTATATTTACTAACTAGACACTCACTGAGTACGTTTAAGAATGTACTGATATATTACATAAAACAGATTAGTACTTTTTGTTGAAATAAAGGCATCAAATTTTGTTGTCAAAAGTTATTTGTTCCTTTGATACCGTTATCATATTTTTATTTAAAAATAAATGGAGATTGTGCACAGAATTTTAAAATATTTCAATTTAATTTTAGTAGTTTTTGACACATATTTGACGTTATGGAGAATTTTAACACTTGATTTGACATGACAGCGACAGAAGGAAAAGCAATGTTGCCAGTTCCACTGAATATTATTTTTCTGTTTTTTATTTCCATTTTGATAAAATACAAAAGCAATCAAAACGTGTTGTGATTGCTTTTGTTTCACTCTTGTTTAAACCGAAGTATCAATCAAACAGAAAAATACAAAAAAAACAGCCAAACCAACTCAAACTAACCCGAACCAACGCTAACCAACCCATACTAAACCAACCAATACCAAACGAACCACGAGGGGTAAACCGCTGCTCGAATCGTGTACACCAAATGGAATTTTTTCTCAAAAAATTCCAAAAAATTCCAAAAAATTCCAAAAAATTCCAAAAAATTCCAAAAAATTCCAAAAAAAATTCAAAAAATTCCAAAAAATTCCAAGTCCGTGTACACCAAATTCCATAGCGAATTACCCCTCGACGAACCAACACCAAACCGACCAATACCAAACCAACCCAACCCAAGCCAAACGGAAAACAAAGCAATGAAAACACGCTTACAGCGTGTTTACATTGCTAGGGCTATAACTAGCAATTGTCTTGCTGGCGCGGCGGTAATTTAGCCAATTTTTAAACTAAAATAATCTAATTCGTATTAAAAAAAAATTGAGATTTTTTTTCCTAAAAAAAGATGCATGAAATTCCGGATAATTTACTAGCTAATCTGACAACCATGTATCAATTCGCAATATTTGTCAAAATTCGACCTTCACTACTGTCAGCGTAAACATAGAAACGGATATAAACAAGTCCGCGACTCTTTGGACTCTTTCATTATCGGTTATGGAATTTGCCCGGGAATTTGCTATAAAAATAAAATAACAACAAATTTTTAAGAATGTTTTTTATGTGAAACGTGTTTTTCCACATCAGATTTTAGTCAAATAATCCAAGAAGTTCATTTTAAGGTAACATAAGCCTCATTTTCTAAGAAAAATCCTGTGTCAGGATAGTTCACCGAAGCCCGTTCTTCATCAAACATATTTTTTTTAGGAGTTCGTCTTGTAACTCCTGCAATTCTGCTTTAGTCCAAATTGCTGGATATAGACTGCACATTTTCAATTTTGATTTGAGGTGACAGCAACGGCTTGGCGTGTTTCTATCTCTGTTTCTAATCTTGTTCATCAGATTCTAATCACCAGCTCTGTTGTTGGCTATTCAAGGCGGTATTAGGTAGGCCACTTAGCGATTCTAGAACTATCATCTTTTAATGTTAAGAGATTGTAGATTGTAGATTTTTTTGGAAGGAGGGAAGTTAATCACCGCGACGTTATAGATCTATTTTGTCCCCCATTCTTGAGATACGGTCGTAGGGCTTTAAGTAAAACCACGTCTAAGAATATTTTATAGAAGATAGTTCTCCATCTCCGATATCAGCTGAACCAAAGTTTATGTCACGAATGGTTGTCGTCTCGGCGCACTCAGTGATGAGGTGTTCTGGTGTTTCCCCATTTTCTCCACAGAATCTGCATTCGCTGTTGTTTCTTAGTGTCAATCCACTGAGGTGGTCATTGAGGAGACACAATTCGAAGATTCTTCTTACTTAAATTAGGAGAGTCTTTGATTTTTCTCGGTCTTAAAGATTTCAAGTTAACGTCTCCTTTTTGCTGCCAGGGCTTTGTTTAGGCGGAATCCGAACCGCAGTTGCCTACCGATTTGGCAAGTGTCTAAATCTACTCTTACTCATGAGATATCCGATGTCATCCGGCCACAAACCGGCGTGAATGAGCAGTGTGTGTCAATCGATTTTACACTTTCGTCTTTTTTAGACAACAACGATACAGAGTTTCGAACCGGTCATCCATCCACTACTATCGCCTTACGTCGCTTAACTTCGGTGTTCTAATGGGAACCGTTGTTTTGACGTAGCTGTGCCGTTGCCAAGAAAGAAGAACCTATTATTATATAGTTTGATTCTTCTATTCCGTTAATTCTTTCTAATTAAATAAAAAGTATAATAAAATCAACATAGTTAATTGGGGGATTTAAATGTTTCTCCAATTTTCATAAAATAACTGACATACAGCAACACAACGTTTACCTCTTTGCCCGAGAAAGCTCATTAAAACTCCTATCTAGGTATTACATGGTCCATGGATCGACCCAACAATCGATCGCCACAGATCGATCAGATAACGTTTGACCAGGTGACCCGACCTTTCCACAATAGATATCTTAATTTAAATGTCGCCGGTTAACAGTTCGCTTTGCTAATTGATAGATAAATTTTCGTCGGTCAGAGAGAGAATGTCAGGAATGGGTTCGGGCATTGGCCGTATATGCCCGGTATTGTGACCATATTTCAAAAAATGACATAAGGCGGTTAGAGCTGATTGGCTATTGTCGAGATTTGGGTGAGATTTTTTAGAGGAAATGATTGTTAAATTCAAATCTGAAAAATATTTCGTAACTAGTTGACACGGCTAAATCCATGCCGCCAACAGTGAAGTGATGTGAGAGTTATTTTGTCAATCTTCTGGTACGCAAAACTTTTTGAAGTTGTTTTTCATAATGATGAGGTGGTTTCGGTGACTATCGTTGTGTAGGATTGAATATGGTTCTTAGTGTCAAAGATTGTAAAAGATTTATCGATCTTGTTGAAGATGGCCGAAATGTAAATATTCGCTTGGTCGAAGAAAAATGGGAAAATAAAACACACTATATTTGCAAAGGTTTTTAGTTAGCCTCGATAACATTATGAAATGACGTCTACAGATATTTATAGCAGCCGGGAAATGTAATATAAACTATTAGAGTATTTTTTACAAGTTTTTTGTTTGTACACTTAGTTATTACAGAGATTTTATTAACATCCTTAGTTTTTTTTAATGTTACTAATATTTATTAAAACCAACCCTGCATCGTTACATTACGTTTTTCAAATTTTAATATAAAAGTTCTAATCAGTGTCGATACGACAATATGACAATAGTCACCAAAAAGCCACAGCTGATATTAGAAAATAACATCATAAAGTAATGATAGTTGAAAAAATTGCAAATTGTCGGTGACAAGTGCATTTCACTCTTAAAAATTAACCAAGGCTTTTGTTGACATGAGTCACAATACAAAATGCTCAGGAGACATGGTTCTGACAGAAAAATAATGTTTTAGCAAAAGTCACTCACGAAATTATTGCAGAGGGCGTTTTAAAGTTAGGGTAAAAAACAACCCTTCACTTAACCAAATACTAAAGTTTATAAAAAACTGAGTTTATGAATTAAACTTGATAGATTTCTATACAGTTTGCTAAAATTATAATTAGTTGTGCTTTATTTTTTGCTTCTAAAATCATTTTATGTCGGTTGGGAAAATTGTTTATGAGTAAAAAACCACTGACAAGCTGGTTTCCGTTGGCATTTTACGAAAAATAGCTTTTTTTTATTTTTTAGATTTATTTCAGTGGTGATCCCAGGAAACTACAGGTCGCACAACGCTTAATGGAACAAAATATGCTGGGAATAACTAAAAAAGACCCAGGTAATAGATATCATCAACAGAATCGAATCCCTCAAGGGGCAATGGGCAGGACACCTGGAAAGAAGAACCGACAATGGACGGACCACAAACATTACAGCATGGTACACACATGGAATTAAGAGACCTAAAAAGAAGAAGACCAAACCTAAAAAAACAGTAAGACAACCAGTGGGCCCAATTACAAAGAAAGTACATAAATATGTGTGGGAGACTACATCATAATTGGAAATGGTTGAATAAGCTGAAAATGGTGATGATAATTATGATGATTTCAGTGATCAAATAGCAGTTTTTTTTCAAGAACTAAAGTATTTTGTTTTTTCCCAAAATTTTTCTACTAAACCACGATACAGTTCGAAAATAATAAAATTCCTCAGAGTTTGTTGATCAAATTAGATAAAAATGTTAAGTTCTTTATTATTATTTAATATACATATATTTTCTTCCACAGGTTCCCTGGTGTAAACACTGGTGTGTTTCCCAAGATACGAAGCGTGCTGTTCTATTTAATATTATCATTATAAATAAAAAAATTTTAGAAATTAAATTACACCAAAAAAGTATTTAACATAGCGGCGTCCTATAGCTATAAAGAAACCGGAATATTAAACAATACTTATAAGCTCGCTCCATTATAATTATATAATTTCCTATACAATTTTAGTTTAATAGTGACCTAGATTTGGGCACGGAATTTCTTTTGAGTATTCAATTTTGAAATCTAATATTATTTACAATGGACCCCTTAATTATTTCTAAATTAATTTTATTACATGCGGAATTTCCGGATTTTTTATGGGGCAAGTTGAAGGACGATCGTTTTAGAGAAACATTTAGTTCTTTTATTAGATCGTAATTATTTTTCGAGTATTTCTTATTACTATTGTTTAAGTAAGTTTAACCTTCCCTTACTCATGCCTTCTTTTTCTATGAAGTTAATCATAATTAACCGAAATACGGTACTTCCTTTCTGAATACCTTAAAAACTTTTCTTATAGCACTAAATTAAACAGCACTAAAAGAAAACAATTATAGCACTAAAAGAAAACACTCTCACCGTGGCTACAAAGCCCGTTTCAACGACAAGGCAAAACCTGCACGTGAGTATAATAATGGGGAAAGATTAAAAATCATTTTCTTTTGATATTAGGCATATTGGTTCCCGAGAAATGGCGGTATTCCATATTAGGGATGCTCTTCCATATTTAGGTTACTTTCCTCTAATATAGCCATTTATCAAAAAATCAAAACGAAATAATTATATAACAATTACCAAGACTCTCTTGGTCTTGGTCTTGGTCTTTCAGGGTCTAGTCTTGATTTTTGTCTTGCTGCAAGATTTTTATAGATTAATTAATTTTTACAGATTTTTACCAAAGGCACGTTTTACATAGAAAATCTTTAACTAAATAATATTTTTAATCATTTAATGCAAATAAAATTTAAAGAAATGATTGCCATATTTTCCGAACTTTTTATTTTTTCAATGTACCTACTATATTGAATTCGGCATTTTTTTCTTTAAAATTTTATGCAATTCTCGGGAAAACGCTATTGTAACAAATTAAAACAATAATTTTGAAAAAATAAATAAGTTGTATCACATAAATCGTCAAATCCCTCAAGTGGCAATGGGCAGGACATCTGGCAAGAAGGACGGACAACAGATGGACCACAAAAATTACAGCATGGTACCCACGAGGAACTAAGAGACCTAGAGGAAGACCGAACCTGAGATGGGACCATGAGATTAGGAAATTAACAGGGATAACTTCGGTCCGCATAGCCAACAATAGACAACAATGATCCCAGCTACAAAGAGAGTATCTATGTCAGGGAGGCTACAACATAATTGGAAATGGTTGAATAAGCTAAGAATTATAATGATGGTGATAATATACGGGATAAACCATTTTAAAACAAGGAATTTTCTTATAAATAATGCATTTTTCTTAAAATGTTAATAATGAAAAGGTTTTTTTCATCTTGTAAAGACAGTCTGGGAAGATACTGTATTTTATTTATGATATCTATTGCTGTTTTGTACCTCAGCTCTTCTCTATATGTATAAGGTCCTCCAAACTTCAAGAATCAATTATCTACAAACCTGCTTTCAAATTTGTTCGCCGATCGCCACTCTTATGTAAGAAATTAGCTTTTTAATTGATTCTACCCGAACCAATTTATTACAATGACCGGTGTTTGATTAACGGAATAACTAAAAACAATAAATTATGATTAGAATTTGGCCTTAAACTATCCGAAACCCGCCCACCGAAGCCAAAAATACACTGCGCACAAAAAGTATTTATTATTATGATGCCGCTGGAACTTTTTTAGTTCATTATATTTTTTGGGCCATTCTGTTGGGCTATTTTTAAGTTATACCATTGTTTTTTTAACAGTATGGGTAAATGCTTGGGATTGGAACGAATAAATAGAAAATGACAAATGGATTTTATAGTTATAAGAACAAAAATAAAACAAAATCAAAAGTGCTTATTGCCACCGCTCTCTAAGAACTGCACACATTCTATTGGGTAGGCAACCAACAAAGCTGCGGATATAATCCTGTTCTAAGTAATTCCATTCTTCACTTAAAAAGTTACTGGCACCACTTCACAGAGCACGTACCAACCTATGTGTGAATGTAGTCTCATACATGCTGTATTAGATTTAGGCCAGTTGTAAGAATGTGTTTAGGGTCATGTAAATGATTACTCGATTGCTGCCATACTAATACTAATTTATTCTACCTTTGTATATGTACCACATGCAGGCCACTTAAGAATCTGGAAGACTCCATGCGTAACCTGGAATGAAAATCATCCAACGGTCTAAGACACTTGAATAAATTTCTCAGAACTTAAGACAGAAAAAAAAAATTTTTCTTCATTTAAGTAAAAACAACCTTCGGACTGTCACGGGGTTTTTAACCAGGACAATGTTTCCTCAACAAACACCTCAGCAGATTGAAGCTGAGAAAAAACAGAGAATGCAGATTCTCTGGAGAGGATGGGGGAACACCAGAACATCTCATTAATAAGTGCGCCGAGACCACCATTCGTGCTATAAACATTGGTACGGCTGATATCGGAGATGAAGAACTAAACTCTGTAAAGATCCGTCCCAGATACTGCCTATTGTCAAAGCCCTGAGGCTTTATGATGAGTTATAACCAGGGTTCGGAAGTAGTTAATTAAGACGTAATTTATCTGATTAACTACGTGTAGTTTTTCTTCAAAAACTACGTCTTTTCCCGTTCATTAACTACATGAAAACTACGTTAAAATACTATGTATTGATATTATGAATAATTTTCCATACAAAGGAAAATTATTTTCCTTTGTATGAGGTGTAATAGAGATAATATGATGTAAATATTATATTTAAAGCCATATTTCTTCTGTTTTCTTAAATACATTATGTGTTTTTAAAGCTTCAACTTATTATAACCTCATCTCAAACCTTTGATATTTGAAAGTTACATACATAGGTTACATAAACTACACCCTCTACATAAACTACATTACTACATATATAGTTTATGTAGTTTTTAAAAGTAACATGTAGTTTTCCGAACCCTGCTTATAACTCAAGAAAGAAAAGCACAATAGAACTATAAGGTCGTGATACATCTACATATCGCTCTGCAGTCAATGTTCCTCTATTAATGGTTACAAGATCTATCCGTCCTATCAAACATATACAACCCAGACTACGCCAACATTACATATAGCACTCGATATAGCACTCTACCATCACGTCAATGCACTGGTATATGACGATCAGAGCTACATAAAAAAATCCATGCTTCGTCAGTAAAATCTAAATTTGCCTTATCGTCTATTTCCCAATCAGCGTGATCTCTTCTAAATTGGAGTCGCCTCGGGAGTCGCACTTATAGTTACCAGGGGTGTAATGACTGCTACTCAAGCCCTTTAATCAAGACAATTTCTGAATGATTTGGTACCAATCCGGATATTTCTAAGTCTCTGCAAGTCTTGCTGCAATAGCCTAGCAGTAGGGTTGCCAAATGTCCTCTATTCCTGAGGACAGTCCTCTTTTTGATCTCACCAAATACATTTAAATAAAATATACGACGGCCTCCCCATAAGAGCAATGAGAGGATTTACGTCCCAGTATTGAAGGAGGACAGAAAATCGAGTCGAATGGTTTCAAGACATAGGTTCATCCTTGTACTTATGTAGGAAATGCATTGAAATTCTATAGCCATCCTTCAATATCGGGACAGGAATTTAAGCGGTACCCTCCGTATACTTTATTTTAAACGTATTTGGATCTCACTGTCCTCTTTTCCGTATTGAAAAAGTCCCCTTTTTTACATACCAAACTCAAAATCTAAAAAGTATTTGTCTATCGCTACAATGCTTTAAAAAATTGTTAAGCTGTCTCTTTCGCTACTCCCACTCGTTTGTACAGAAAGTAAAATTAAGAAATATTTATGTATAAGAAATATTTATGGAAGCGATAAATATGTTTAACTATTTTATGTTTACTTACTGTTAGCTTATGTTTTAAAAAAAAATCTTTGTTGAAAATGGTTTTGAGTATAAACATTTTTAAGAAAGTAAGAAAGACCATCAATCGCATACCGTTTACATAACTTCTTGGTAAATTCTAGACATTTGGACGAGGTTTTTAAAAAATGTTTCTACTGTGCCTCTTTTTACCTTTTCGTCCACTATTTTTTATTTTGAAAGTTGGCAACCCTACCTAGCAGTAACGTGTCTATTCCCCCAACGTTTGCGACGTCAAAAAAACGAACAAGTTTAGCAACAGCTCTAGAAACACCAAATTGGTTAATACTAATAAAATTATTGACGATGTCTTATGTCTTATGACCTTCCATTTTCTATCAATGCCATAATTTTTGCAATTTATTCGGGTGTTAAATTACTCATTTTAATGTCCAACAATCAAACGGACTAAGAAATGGTTTAATCTGCTAGAAGATTAAACTTTATCATCAATACAGGTATCATAAACGAAAATCTTGCAACCAAAAGAGCAGAGACATTTATTTTGGAATATTTATTTATTTTTAACAAAAAACAAGCCAAGTATTTCTTTTAGTTTGTATTTTGTGCATATGAAGCACAAATATTAAAAAGAAAGAAAATACATGGTACTACAAAAGTAAAAAATAAAAATATATAGCTAGATAAGAAATTATGCGATACTTTTTGTGCGCAGTGTATTCGAGTGTAATCGAGTTACTTGAGTCGAAAAAAATTGCACAACTAATGAACATAATAAATCGAATTTTCCAATTCGGTTTATATTGTTCCGATGTTTGTTTTGCTTGCTTGTTCTTTTCGGTGTAATTTTCAAGGTTCACACTTAATTCCAGTAAAGAAAGGAATCAATAAACAATGTGCGAGAAGCTGTAATAAAAGATGTGCTTGTAAAAAGCAAACTGTTATGCTTTTGTTGTTTTTATTATATAATTTCACAAGATGGTCTGACAAACAATCGATTTTCATTTTTTTATAAATCTATTTGAAGCATTATATTGACCGTTTTGTAAATTTCTGGAAAGTTATTGGAAATTTAAATCTATTAACGATTAATGTAATTTAGATATTCAATTTAAAGAAGAATGAATAAATTCAGAAGAACTAAGCGGTACAATATCGGTTTTTAATAAAATATCTTCAAAAGGTCCACCTTATTTTAATCTGACGATTTTTTTAAAAATATTTTTACTTCTTTTTAGATCTTTCTGATACTTTATCTCCGGTGCATTTGAGTTCTCTTTATATTCTTGCATTGTTTAGTAGGAAAGCGTAGACCTGCCATATAAACATTGGAAAATATTTTTGGCAAAATTTCTACTTTTTTGTAAATCATGGTTCTTCTTCTGAGGGGCGTTCATCTTTTTCTTCCTCGTCAGATGGTTGTATCAACTGCAGCGACACGGAGTACTTGGAAGTCCTGTATACCTATCCAATAATAAATATTTCTCAACCAGGATAGCTTCCTTCGGCCTATTCCACTTTAACCTCCTTCGATTTTACCCTGGAGAATTAGACGCTGGAAGCGATAATGTTCTCCACGTAGTACAGGGTGGCGCCTCTCATACGACGCGGGGGCTCCATGGAGAAACGGTACTTTATATCGAAATGAAATTTTGATAGCATATACAAGTTAGTTTAGAGCATTTTTTAAATATAAAGGATTCTACAGAGTGTCCCAAAAAAAAAGTTACGCATCAAAGTTGTTTTTTTTTGTAATGGAACATTCTATATATTAATTGATTTTCGTATTCTAGGAAAAAAATAAATGTGAGTTTCATTAAAGAAGCATATATGCCTAAAATGTAAGGATTTTGACATATTTCACATTTCGTAAAAATGAAGAATACATTTTAAATTTCAATAACAGTTACCTAAATTGTAATTTACCTTGTATAGCATGATATTTAGTTTAAATAACCATTGTGCGTTAAATCAAATTAAAATTTGACCCGAAAAGCTATACAAGGGGGACAAAATTAATATTGGACATTGGTTACATTTAAAAGCAATTTACTCCTTTTATTTTAAATGGAACACCCAGTATATTATTCTATTATTAAGGTTGCCTACTCCTTAGACAAAGATTTTCCTAGATATATTCATATTTATGATTTTGCGTCAGTAGATCTTTATTAAGCAAAATAAAACACTAAATCACCACAATACACCAAAACACTTTTACTTTTACACTGGACGCGCGTTTCGCTAACCATGTTAGCATCATCAGCAGATGATTATAACTGATTGCAGTGCATGATTATAACTGAACAGCAGATGATTATAACTATATTTGAGTTATAATCATCTGCTGATGATGCTAACATGGTTAGCAAAACGCGCGTCCAGTGTAAATGTAAAAGTGTTTTGGTGTATTGTGGTGATTTAGTGTTTTATTTTGCTGTGTAACACCAAAGGTTCCAACCCTCAACTGTAATCTAAAGATCTTTATTATTTGATAAAATTTAACTGGCTGTGGATATACCTTTTATTAATTTAATAAAAATTAAAGGATGCAGAGTAAATTGTTCATCTGTAATAAAACAATACACGTTTAGAACATTTTTTAATTATTACCGAATTAAAACTAGATAAAAAAATTCACAGATTTTGCAACATGCGCAACCATCATAGGCGTATTGAAAATACCACACAAGTCGGCGGTTGTCGAAGAAAAAAAACTTTTTTTTTACACACCCTTTAATTTTAAATGAACTTATTCGATACTTTACGGTTACCCTTATAATGTTTACTACTGAACTGTAATATTTATTTCTTGGTTACAGAAACCATGCAATGTAAGGTCGTGGCGGTAAGCAGCAAAAATAAATTACATTAATAAAAATTAATGTAAAAAATAAAATTTGGTCACAAAAAGTTTTTATTATTTTTCTAAAGTAATAACCATAAATATAAAATCTTGACACTTAGTGATGGTGGTTTCATTATGTTGTTTCTTTCATTGGACTTTATTAATTAAATATAAATCTGAAACAAAATTTCTGATTTTAACGATAGGTACCTATAATTTTTTAATATTAATTCTAAAAAATAAGAAAGTAAACGTAATAATAATTAATATCGGTTTAAAGGTCGGAACTACCAGTTTGATTAGATTATCGATGTATACTCTGTTTTTTTTTCTCAGGTAAGATAGACGATGAAAAGAAAAGCAGATGTCATCCCATACCAATCTATTTATTTTACTAAAAAAAGTTTCCAATATTTTTTAAGTTAGCTATGGATGGGTTTAAATATAAATCCGTCATGCGTCGTCTCTTGTTGTTTTTAACCAGTTTTATTAGTTTATTTCAAAAATGACAGATAATATTTCAATTTTACTGGTTTGACGGAACGATGAACGACAAACGGACGCCGGATTAGGATTCTAAGCCCCTCAGTTTTAATATCTTTGACATGTGTGCCTGTCCAGAGGCCTGTCATAAAATATTTTTGAAATGCTGCGAATAAGAAACTTCTTATTTCTTATGAAAATCATTTTTTATTATCTTGGCTCTCCGAGACGTTTTCCATATCCGTATATACACCAGTGGTAAGTCACGGTAATATTTATTAACCATATTCATATTAGATATTATTACTTACCTTCCTGATTTATATTTCCTGTTGTCTCTGATGATCCTTCAAAATCTTCCAAGGTCGAAGAAGAAGTACCGTTTGTAGTTACTGATAAAACTTTAGCAATTTTCTTGCGATTTGTATAGGCTCGACAACGTTCGACGTTTAATTTAAGTTTTCTAGCCTTTTTTTCATCTTCTGTAGTATTTAAGATTTTTTTTAACGAAGATTCAGTTAATGAACGATGAACTGTTTCGCTTATCCGCCATTTTTTAAAAGGTACCACAGACCACTTGATTCGAGTCATCACGTAAACCATGGTACAAAGAATACAAGGTATGATCGATAGCGGCTCCAATTTCGTTCAGTTCGCGCATACCACCTGTGACGTCACTAGGAAAATGAGGAATAAATAAAAAATAAAGAAAGTTGACAGGAGATCTGCATTTTTTGGGGTTATGGTTAGGAATTGTTTATTTTTAAGACTTTTTAGTTCGTTTAATTTAATAATTACTAAAACCAGAAGTTCCAAAAAAATATATTTAAAAATAATAATTATCTATTAACATGGATTTGGACTTTGGACCAAAATAGGTAAGAATACTAAATTTATTTCTATATTTGGTACCTATAAAATTTTTTATTAGGTTTTTAGTTTGCGATGTTTATGGTAAATAATTTTCATGTTAATTGCCTCTGATTTCACATAAGGACAGAGATGAGGATATAATATATGGAAAAGTAACCACAAGAGGAATTGTTACATCATTTAAAAAATGTTGGGAATTTTATTGTTTCCCATCGAAAAGTAGAAAATGCCAATTCAGATAAATGTATTGTAATTGTGATAGAAGTAATTCCAAGGGTGAAGTTTATTATAATTAGTGGAAGTAATTCCAAGGGTGAAGTTTATTATAATTAGTTACCTGTGCTTCTTTTTATATGTAGATGTTTCAGGTTTTGAGAATAAATCGGTTGAACAAAACCCAAAATTTAGAGGAAGTATTTGCATACCCAGAATATGCCCATCAAGGATTATATAGCTCAAATTTCCTTTAATGGTAGGCAATTATTCAATGCAAATTAACTTTTTAAGTAACTGAAACATTAAATAAAATATAATATATAAACATTAATAGTTAACAATAAACATTAATAGTTAACAATATGATATATCATTAAAATATATTACTTTTAGGTACAATTAGGGCCCGATACATTTCAAAAAGTAGAATATTGTTTTATATTAAATGAGGTATTGTACCAATAATCAATTTATATTAATACCGGAGATTAAAAAATAACAGAATAAATAGTTCTTTTTTTATACTACAAAAATAAACTATAGAATACAACAGTATTTAAAAAAATAAATAAAAAGTTATGTCCCGGCCGAGATTCGAACTCCGGTCTCTCGCTTCCTAGCCCGACTCCTTAAGGCGGGTTCTCACTTGTCAGTTTCGCTGACGCAGTCTGACTGATTCAGTGATACTGAACAAACAATGAACGTCAGAACACATTTTCATGTTAAATGATCAGTACATTCGTACTTTCAGTTAAAGTGAAAACCAGTTCTACTTTTTTTCATTTTGACTGATCATTATCGAATAATGAATAGAAACTGAAGCGTGAGAACTACATTTTCGTGATTTGTGCAGTTTACAAGTTAAGTTAATTAATTCTTTTA
This sequence comes from Sitophilus oryzae, assembly GCF_002938485.1. NCBI lineage: Eukaryota > Metazoa > Arthropoda > Insecta > Coleoptera > Curculionidae > Sitophilus > Sitophilus oryzae. Next base: position 176,942 of record NW_022146968.1, on the reverse strand, counting down.
ATATAGTTTCACTAGCACCCAATTTATTTCTTCGCAATATCCAGGACCTGACCACCTACTACGTTTTTTTTTCTTTTCTGATTCACCAGAATATTCTGTAATTCATTTGCTAATTGTAAACAAACTTCGCGAACACCTGGTTTCAATTTTGTTTTAACCATTTTCATGTCTATACGAAATCACAACATTAGAATGTTTGGACCAACTGAATACTGAATGTAGCAAAACATGAAACGTGTGAATACAATCGTTGTTTTTTATTTTTCATTGATAATGAATCAGTCAGACTGCGTCAGCGAAACTGACAAGTGAGAACCCGCCTTTACGCACTGTTCCACAGTAACTTGCTTAGCGATAATTCAATGACGGTATATAAACAAAAAACAGGTTTATAACAATATCTTGACGATTTGAACTGGCGCGCGGAGCGTGCTGACCAATAGCGCCTGTTATCACCTATGACGTAGCGACCAACCTGCGCAATATCATACCTTGTATTCTTTGTACCATGACGTAAACTATTGGATTTTATATTTATATATTATATTTGCATTTTATATCCGATTCAACTTATGACTTCCGATCTGATTACTCCTACACTGATATAATCTGTATTACGACTTATGCTAGGTTAATTAATGAAATTTGCGACCAATTTTGAATTAAGTTATACTGCAAAGACTAGCATAGCCTATGATTTGTCGTTGTCAATTATAATTTAAAAGTAAAAATACGTAAAAATATTATTTTTATAAAGCCACAAAGGAGAACAACAAATTTATAATGATTAAATAGACCACCCAAGAGATAATGAAATTAAAAAAAAATAATTAAGCTTTAACTGTTATAATTTACAAGGAAAAAGCAGTTCTAGCATAATTCAATAGGTTCAAAATTTACACGACCATTAGTTTTTACCTTTTCGATAAGTTATGAGATCGTTGGGATACGAGAGGTGCTTAGACATTTTCATTTTCAAAAACGTCTTGTATTTCGAAAATGAATTTTACTTCGAAGAGCAAGTAAATTAGTGGATATACCTAAATAAGCCAAATAGGTATCTTTTTTTCAAGTAATGATGTTTATAAAATAGGCGAGTATTGTTTTAACAAATACTTATACGTATATTACGTCAAAGTGCAGAGACAACATTATTTTTGATGTCGACTGTAAAATAATGTGAAAATTTCGGGAGTTATAAAAAATGATATACAAATACATAAAACATGATAGAAAGTTTAGCAAATATTATATTACAATCAAAAATAACATACATGCATACATATAAATTTAAAATGTGGTAAATACAAATATGAGGTATGGGTGCAAAATATGACATGTGCATTGGTGGCTTACACACTGGATAAAATCAAAAAAATTGCTAATCAATTAAAAAATGCAATAAGGAAGTTAGCGTCTTTTTAACTTATATTGATAACAACTAAAGTATACTAAAATCAATAAATTTTACAACTAGACAATTCCATAATTTCGGAGAAAAAAGAATATTATCATATGTATCGATTTAAAGTCTAAAGCACTTCGCTATTAAACTCTTAAGAAACTCAAGAAATTAAATTTAATTAACTAATCCAATCCCGTAAGGACGCAACTGAAATAAAAATTACAGAACTGTTTTTATATGAAAAAATACATCTTGATACATGGAAGACGTGTACTCAATTTTATAAAGATATTTAAAATAGTATCAGTGTTATTATAAAAAAAAACTGATTTTCCTGAAAACTTTACCGCCCTGATAAAAATACTTTTGATACTGTTAAATAATATGATAATTAAGAAATATATAAAAAAATTGTGCACAAATACATTAAACAGAGAATACAAAATTATATACAAACATATAAAATTAAGCGTAAGTACCATAATAAGGATAATACCTTATTGTTTACGAATACAGTGTGAGCTTACAAGACTTACAGTTACGAACAAAATAAAATGAAATATTCATGAAATATAACACACACCCTATTAGCTTCACGGCTTATACAATCGAATAAATCACATAATATTTCTCTCACCTACATACTTGACTTAACACTCAAAAAGTACTCACCAATATCCTAAACCTAACAGATTTTAATCAATTTTCAACACTTTTAACACTTCGAAGCGTATTTTAACATTATGGACATTTTATTTACGACCTCTACCTCATTTCGGCCTTCGAACGACCTTGCCCTATTCCATATTCCTATAACGCCGGCTAAACTATCGACGTGTTGACAGGCAGGTTATCGAACCCATGCGGCTCTAGCATGTCGTTTTTTCAAAGATGGGTCCCATATAAACGCGGCCAGAAGTATTTTCAATACTAAAACGTATAAATATGTGACAAAAATTAGCTAGATGAAATCAAATGCTCAAAATGCTTCCTTTCCTGTCCACTGCATAAAATCGTTCTTTTTTCAAAAGATCTTTTCGTGTTAAAAGGCATATGTGGAGTTATACATATTTCGAAATGCAACCAGAATGATTTCTCTCATGTTGTCGACAATAGTTGGTCGAGTTTTGTAAACACTGGTGATTTTCCTTGGCGATTTCCTGTTGATTTTCCCGCGTCATATGAGAATCGCCACCCTGTATATATCCCAAATAGGATATTTTCCTCTTCTTGGTGATTTCGAAGGGTTCACGTTCTTCTTTTTCTGATATATGATGACAGATCTTCTAAATGACGGTTAACCGAACGTTTTTATCCAGTGATAGCAAATATACACAGGAACTAGTTGGCAAAGGTTAGTCTTGGGTCTGTTAGGTCAAAGGTTAGTCAAGGGCTGGCAAAGGTTAGTCTTGGGTCGAGATTTCCGTATGTAAGAAGAGTACAACGGCGTTTATAATGTACTGAACAAAGAGAGAACAGTAAACACGTTGCCAAACGTATGAAATAAATGAGAAACTGTGCTGTGCACATTGCTAAGAGACGTGGAAGGGGATATAGCAGATTTGTCGCAGTTGACCGGTGGACCCAATCAATACCTCTGTCAGTACTTAAAGTTCTAGGAAAGGTGTACGTCATGCGTTCAGCTTCATGATTTAATTACGTCTCGAGATACTTGATTTGTTTATTTATTAACGAGTCGTTGTAATTTTCCCTATAGCTTGAATTTTTTTAAGTGCAAGCTAGAAACACTTGCTTTTTTGGAAAATGGAATTGAGTGGGTGTTCGATAGTGGTCGCGCTATTAGAACTCTGAATTCAAAAATCGATATCTCGAAATCTATTAGAAATAATAGATTGTAGTTTTTTCAAAAACTTTGTTAATATTTCTGCTTAGTAGACAGTATGTGAAAATCTTTATCAATAAAAAAATTACACGATTGCTGAAAATTGCTATGCTCTAAAATTAAATGGATGGATTGTTTACAATTTTTGAATGGAAAAAACAACCTTACCGAATTTTTTTTATGTAAACATATTGTAAAATATCCGTTCTTGAAAATAAAAAAAAGTTTCAATATCTAAAGTGGTTCTTGAGTTATGGCCTGTTATGTGTTAAAAAGTTGAGTTTTTAAATTATCGGGATTACTGACGTTTTCTCGTTATAAAAAAAATGACACCCTAACGATATCCTTATAATTCCATTTCAGATGCTCAGAAACATGTCTAATGATTTTATCTAGTTATCTCTTGAAAAAAAAAAGTCTTTTAAAAATAAGCGGTTTGCGATCGTGATATTATTTTACTTCATAGGGAATTTTACTTTATAGGGAAAGGCGTATCGGCAACGCCTAACAGCACACCGTCGCGCGTCGCGTCGGTCGGTCGCATTTCTCTCACTCCGACATAATAAGATCCCTATACGATTTACTTCCACACATGTAAATGCCGACCCAAAAATAACAGTTGCCAGCACGGTATTGTGAGACAGTTTTACAGAGGCTTACGGCCCGAATAGTTGTTGCTTTAGCTTCAATCTACTGAGGTGTTCATCAAGGAGATAGTGTCCTGTTAAAAACCCCTTGAAAATCCGAAGAAAAACTTAAATCAAGGAGAATCTTTCATTTTTCTCGGTCGTAAGTCCTGAGAAATGTCTTCGAGTGTCTCAGACCGTTGCAATATTTCCATTCCAGGTTACGGATGGAGTCTTCCAGGTTCTTGAGTTCTGCTTTAAGTTCGTTGATACCTTTGAAATATGAAATTGATCAATATGACAGTTAAATTCCTTTTCTCAATCACGTTAATTTTCAGATATACAAGTGAGAAAGAAAATATTTTGTCTACCGTTTATGTACGTTTTTTACGTAGAGATGGTGGATCTATTGGCAGTGTTGCCACTAAAGCAGGAATTGGCAGAAGAAGTGTAAACTATACAAAAAGTGAAAATTTTGCCGAAAATATTTCACAGTATCGGCATGGCAGCCCCTACACTTTCGCAGGTAAGATATTAAAAAGAAAGAAATATAACACAAGAATGAGGTCCGTGTTATTATCTCCATAGCTAGTTATAATACAAAATATAATGCATTCAATGATCGTGTAATGTAAGTTAATATTGTAATATGGTTAAATAAAAACGTTAAAAGGTCAGTTTGGTAACGACATGTTTTTTTTCATAATTATCAATACAGGGTGTGTTGTTGTTCAGTACAATAACACACGTAAATCAAAATTAATTATGCAATTTTTATTTTATTTTTTCCTAGATCGATTCAAACTTAAAACAATAACGACAGCGTTGCATTTTTATGCTCTAGCGGGATATTTATTACGTGGACATTTATTGTCGTCTGTCAAAGAGATAAGCTTAATTTAGTGCAGTGTTTAAACAAGAGAATGCATAATTTTTAATATATTAATTCAAAAATGTAAATAGAGCAATAGTCTAGTAAATTATAACACGTCAAATAAATTATAGGTGCGCTGGTTTTGTGGACCCAGTTTTATATTACCATTGTTTAATAGTCAATCACAAATATTATTTTCTATCGTATCATCCGGCCGGATAGCCCTGGCAGCTATGGCTATTAAACCAAAATACTACTGCTACTAACCAACAATTTGTGTGATCTGTGGTCTGTTTTTGTTTATTATTCATTATTTATAGTGATTTACAGTAATTTGATTAAACTATACGAATATTCCTCCAATGAAAATGCAATGAAAATATATAGAGTTCCTCTAATAATTCTAATTCTAAGCTCGCAACTAAGCTAGATGTTTTACGTATACCGTTATTCAAAAGCTACAAGTCTATTGATGAAAATATGCATAAAAATTCGTAGCACACAACTAGAGGATATTCGTACACAGATAGAGTATTAAGTTTATTATAGTGCCACGTATGGCGCAGATCGTTACCCGGTGCAGGTTAAATTGTTTTACAAAAGTGTAGATCTACCCCGGATGGGGCAGCTGTGGCAATACTGCCGTTACCACTTTTCATGACGCTAGCTCGTGTGTCACGGCCTTGAATTTTTACACCCAACGCGCGTAAAGAAGATTCACTTCAAAAACTATAAGAAGCCATTCCAAACAAAAAAGAAAAATCTATTTAGTAAGGGGTTAAAGAATTCCTAACATACTGCTTCATGGACAACTGATAACTATTTACATAATTTCCTAAAGTTGATTGTGTTAGTCTTGGATAATATATTATATCAATAATCAACAGTAATTTACTATAATATAAACTATATAATAATAATTTATACAGGGTGGTCCATCGAAAACGTTCCGCAAGGCATAACGGCCAGAGTTTTCTTTTTCAGAAAATTCAAAAACACGTCAATTTTGTTTGTAAGGGGGACAACTTTTGCCCCAAAAATGATTGCAAAATCTTCAACTCTCTAAGCGGGGGTGTCATCCCCCAATTCTTTTTCAAATGGGAAGGGGGGTCAGGTGGTACCGCAATGAAAAGGTCTTTCTATTCTCTATACTTTCCCGCTTCGTTTTTGAAAATCGGAAAATATGAAGGATTGAAATTTGAAAAGTTTATTTAAACATTTATCAGAGTAGATGATAAGGATAAATTCCTTCGACCAATTTGTTGTTTTTTCTTATTATTCCTAGATGTTTACGCTTTTTTTCACTTGTCACAAGGTTGAACGATCAGGTGCGGTAGTTGCTAGATAGCTGTTCCGTGACTTGTGCGTTGAAGTTCTTCTCAATATCGTTAAACTTTTTAACAATTATGGTGTACTCACTTGCAGAAAAAGTGGAAATAATCGAACTTTATTTTAAAAATAATGAATCTGGCAATCGGGTTGCGCAGATATTCAATGAACGCCATCCTGACAAACACCTTTATGGCAAAAAAATGTTCGCGAGTTAGTAACAAAATTTCGCGAAACTGGTTCCGTTATGAATAAAAAGAGGCAGAAGGAAAATCCTGTAGTAAATGAAGCTATAGAGGTATTCGTATTGGGCCAAGTTATCATGGATAGTACGCTGAGTACAAGAAAATTTGCCAATGAGACCGGCGTGAATCGTACAAGTGTCCAAAAGATATTAAAAAAACACAAGTTCCACCCGTACAAAATTCAGTTGGTACAAGAACTCAACACTCAACGAAGACGATTTTGATCGTTGCTTGCAATTTTGTGAAACTATGAGTGAGTATTTAATGTGTGTTTTTCGGATGAGTGTACTTTCATTTTGAAAGGTGTAGTTAATCGGCAACTTTTACTGGGCTGAGAACAACCACAGGGTTTTTCACGAGGTGCACACACCAAACCCTCAGAAATTAAACGTGTGGGCTGGTATTTTTGGAAATTCTATTGTGGGTCAGTTTAATGATATTGAGAAGAACTTCAACGCACAAGTCACAGCGAAAAAAAATGCGTAAACATCTAGAAATAATAAGAAAAAATAGCAAATTGGTCAAAGGAATTTATCCTTATCATTTACCCTGATAAATGTTTAAATAAACTTTTCAAATTTCAATCCTTCATATTTTCTCAATGACTCGACCGATTTTCAAAAACGAAGCGGGGAAATATAGAGAATAGAAAGCTCTTTTCAATGCGGTGCCACTTGACACCCCTTCCCATTTAAAAAAAGTTGGGGGATGACACGTCCGCTTAGAGGGTTGAAGATTATACAATCAAATTTTTGGAGCAAAAGTTGTCCCCCTCACAAAAAAATTGACGTGTTTTTGGATTTTTTGAAAAAAAAAATATACCCGAGACCGTTATGCCTTGCGGAACGTTTTCGATGGGCCACCCTGTATATCTACTATAAGCAATAGCTATTTCCATTATAAACTTAAATGAAACATTTAAGATCAAAGAAATAGTATTAATAACAATCAAATATTTAAATAATATTCAAAAGTAACCGTAAGTATGTGAGAAATGACATCTCGAATGTCTATAAGGAGCTGTAGCACATCATAAAAACTGTTAGTTTAAGCGTTTATGACTCTTTTGGGCATTAATATTTAAATTAGTTTATAGAAAATTATAATTTATAGGTCTAGTTAATGTGGGTATCATTATTTACGAGGATATAGACAACCCACAGTCGCATAGCGAACAAAATTACTTAAACGTTGTATTCTGTTGGAAATACTGTAAAAATAAATAAAATATGCTTTAACTTTTGCTTAAAGTATTTTGGTTGGCTATGTTTATGTTTGAATTATACACTAAACATAAAATATGGGTATTTCGTCAGTTAAAATATCTAAATACAACTATTCAGGAACACTTTAGTCTTTTAACAGATACGTATATTATAAACCGTTGACGTTTTGCCAAAATTACATTATATGAAGTCAAACTCCAAATTAACAATTACTACCTGATAACAATAATTATATTACTGAGATCCTGAGATCAAACCAAAAGGCTTCAAACTTTCTGTATACGATTATTTTTTGTTTGTTTCTAATTTTTATTTGTTATCCAAAAAAATCCTTTATGGGTATTTCACTGCATGTAAATGTTCGAATTAAAGAACATAAAGATTAGTTAAGAAAGGGCGACTTTCACGAATCTAAGATTTGTCAGCATTCATGGAACACAGGGCACAGAATAGATTTTAACAACGCCAACATTATAATGAAAGAAGCGATAGCTTCTAAAAGAAAAATAAAAGAGGTTTTTTTAATGTAATCTAATAAAAATAAATGAATTGCTAATGCATCTGTAGATGTTAGTAATGTATGGCAATCGCTTCTTTGATTTTTAAGGAACATAACATAAATAAACATAACATACGTAAAAATTAAAAACAAATTAAAAATAATCATGCAGAAAGTTTGAAGCTTTTTGGTTTTACCTTATTAGTAATTGTTATCAGGTATTAATTGTTAATTTTGAAGTTTAACTTGGATATAATGTCATTGTAACAGAACGTCAACGTTTTTTGTAGGCGTATCTGTTTAAAAAAAACTAAAGTGTTCTCAAATAGTTGCATTTAAATATTTTAAATAGATTTTTTCTTTATTATTTGTATTTTTGCTTCCAACGACGGAAAGAGATAAACTTTCCAAAACGTGAAGTATTTTTTTGTTAGGCAAATTTGTTATCAGTAAACCTAACTGCTGACAATTAGTTTCCGTTTGATTACTTATCCAACGGAATATTATTATTATTAGTGTTTACAAAAAATAACTATTTTATTTTGTAGATTTTCTTGCAGTGGCGAAATACCCATATAGGATTTTTTTGGAGACATGAATCTGCCACATAGGTGTAGACATTTTTTACTTGTTATGTTTATTAAAATCAAAGAAGGCGATAGCTATGCTTAAGCTAGAAAATCTCTACTGATGCTTGAGCGATATATTTATTTATATTACAGAATGCTTCAGACTGCATGGTACATTATTGTACTGCAGTACACTGATAAAAAAGATAGACTTGAACTAAAGTCATCGTTCTTGAAAAAAAAAATAGTGGCAAGAGAATTTATTTTAGCGTAAAAGAAAATATTTTGCCTGAAAAAAAACTCTCTTAACTCAAGAAAACATGTTCTCTTGAAAAATTCGAAAATTTCTCTTGAATCTATTTTCATTCAACCAAGTGCAAGTTACTTTATTTTAAGATAATAACAAAAATACGCTAGGAAGTACTTCATTCAAGAAACATGGCCATTTTTCCAATATCTATATACTCTTTTGGTGAAAAATAATAACGACACGCAAAGACGATGACGATGGACGGTATATACAATCAGTCGGCAGTCCGATCAATCTCACGTCGCATTTCATAGGTCGCACATCATAGTATGCACGGGTTTTGTTGCTTGTTATTTTCCACTTGGAATTTTGCATAAGAGCATTTAGAGGAGTTTCTGAAAAAATGGAAATTAGAGCATTTATTTGCTATATCTGAAGGTAAGAGACATTTACCTAATGCACCTGTATAGATAATGCATGCGTGACTATAGATAGAATAAGAATATAGGTATCGATTTTTTATGCAAATAATTACAAAAATTTTAGAATTTCAAGTCGTCGTATTAAAAAAAAACAAAATGTGAACAAAGCATATAATTTTAATAATTTGTTTGCTTTACTTTGATTAATCATGATGTAACATTTTTTTGTAATTTGTAGAGTAATGAACCACCCCAAAAAAAACCAAGGAGTGAAGAAGCAGAAATAACTACTATCGAGGAAAATAATATCACTATACTTACTACAGACTGATATCACTAGTAGTTATAAAAAGCATTTTTGGTAAACTCTGTCCCTAATAGTTTCTGAAAAATAAAATTAATTTTTTTAAAAAGGTCCGATTAAATTTATATCTCCGAAACTAAAGTTCCAAAAAAATTCGTAATATATCTAGAAATTCATTTACCCACTAGTAGTTATAAAAAGCATTTTTGGTAAACTCTGTCTCTAATAGTTTCTGAAAAATAAAATAATTTTTTTAAAAATGTCCGATTAAATGAATATCTCCGAAACTAAAGTTCCAAAAAAATTCGTAATATATCTAAAAAAACTATGTACTATTAATAAAATTAAAAATAAAAGAAAACAAATCAAACAAAGAAAATATGTGTATAATACATATAAAGTATTTTTTATATTCTCTCTCTCTCTCTCTCTCTCTCTCTCTCTTTGTATTACATTAATAAATAGGCAAAACATTAAAGAGTAAAAACATTAAAGAGTAAAACATTAAAGAGTAAAAAAACATTAAAGAGTAAAAATAAAAAAATGTATATATTTTTGTTAAAATGTAAAAATATTAAAAACTGTATATTCCTCTGTGGCGGATTCATCTCTTCAAAAAAGTCCTTTGGATTAACGCAGCTTTGATTTACTAAAAATTAATGTTTTTATTTTGAAGATTTTCTTAGAGTGTAAGTGGCGAACTATCTATTCTCTTTGAAGAAGAAAAATATTTGCTCTGCTTTTTCAGATGTTAAAATTTTTTGTGACTAACGTAAATCCTATCCATATCTAAGACATGTTAATCTAATTATTGTTAAATAAACAATTCTATTGTATAAATAAAAAGCGACAACAAACGGCAAAAGGACAGACCGCCTCCGAGTCGGCATGAGCCAATCATACTAATTGTAATAAAAATATCACACATTTGCCATCCAAAACACCGGCCGGCGTCAAGTCAACACTTTATAATCATAAACATATTGATAACAACTAGACCTACGTCGAAGTAAGGAATATTTCAATATCGAGTTTCGAGTCCTCGGTTCGTGCATTTCCAGGGATTACGATTACTGCCGGCGCAAAAGTAACGAATTAGCTTAGTAACGAGTAACGAGCCCTAAATTCAAATAGTAATCGTTACTTCTAGTCCTCGTAAAGTAACTGTTACTTTGTAACGATTACTTAGAATTTTTACATCACTAGTTTTAAGTAAGGACAATCTTCGGATTGTCACTGGGTTTTTAACAGGACACTGCCTCTACATTGACCACCTCAACAGATTGAACCTAAGAAACAACAACGAATACAGATTATGTGGGGGAAATGGGGAAACACCAGAACACCTCATCACTGAGTGAGCCGAGACAACAACCATTCATGCTCTAAACTTTGGTATGGCTGATATCGGAGAACTAGACTCTATATAACCATCTGAGATGTTAAAGCCCGTAAAAAGAGACCCATAAGGCCACGGTGATTAACTCCCCCCTTCCATACAACTGACAATATAGTGCCCTGTATATTGAAATGTTATACTTAAATCAACAATTTTATGTTTAACTGTTTTTACACTTAACCCAAATATGCAACTATCTCCTCCAGACAATTTCGCACGAACAATTGGCAATCCAAAGAAGGAAATTTGCATAGGCAGCAGCATCCCAAAGATAAAATCGAGACGCCTAAAGAACTAGATCCACACCTGCCAATAATTATCGTCAAATGACTTCGCATCCTCGGGACTCCGTCGTTGCCGTAGAAAGAGAACGAGGAGAAAAAAACGAGTAGATTCAACAACACGGCCGCGGCAACTGTTCGATCTCCTTTTATTGCCTATTAGATCGAATAATTAGCGTTATTCGAAAAATCGTTTTTGGTTATTGTACGATTATGTTCGTCGGTAATGAAGCAATTTGCCGGAGACTCAGTTCGTTGGGTAAACAATCTGATAAGATTCGATGATCTAGAGTATTAAGTTTGTATTGAAACATGTAGCAGAAAAAAAAAGAAGGAAAAAGAAGTTTTAACATGATTAAGATTCGTTTAATATCATTTTTATGTTCTAATTTGATTCCAAGATTACACAGACTATCAGTAAATTCGAATCTAATAAAAGTTGATGATTTTACGAAGAATTTGCTTTTATTATAAAGATTCCGTCTTGATGCTAATCAAGAAAAATCCTTATATGATTTATCCTTATATGATTAAAACGAACTTTATAAAAGAAATAGTTAATAAGATACATTCAATTTTCTAATTTTAACAAAGAAGCAGAAGTCATAAAATAATGCCTATGTTTTCTAATTATTTATTTCAGCGATTTCTAAGATAAGTCAAATTATGTGTCAATACCGTTTAATAGAAAAATTAACTCGTAGTATAAAAATAATTTTTAAGAATGTCAATCACAAACTTGTGTAAAGCACTAGTAATAAATGACTGCAACTTCTAAATAATCCTAAAACACATGGAGACATGATAGAGCAGATAAGTCGGTGGTTTTATGGCAAAAGATCCTATATCGAAACCTTATTACGATATTATTGTAACGAAAAACGTGGTTTGTCCAAAACTTCGAATACCATAAAAATCATATGGTTTCATTTGGAACCATGGAACAGGACAATTTCCTACTGGAACCATGTTTTTTTTTATGAATCATAGAACTTATTGCCATATTATATGTAACAAAAAAATGCCAAAATTTCCACATAGCACCTTTTGCCACAAAACCGCCGAAATCTTGTGTCACTTAACACTTTTTTGGCAAAAATGGATCCCAAATTACATTTAATTGCATAAAATGTAAAGACAATATGAACAAAGACTAATGGTTCAATTCCTTCTAGTTCTCTTTTGCTATTGCTTTCTAGTCACGGTAATTTATTGTTACGTTTGATTAGTTTTGTCTTGCTTCGCCGATTTTATCAGGTTTGGTTAATACCAACCAAGTGCCTATATAAACCCTGAATTTTTAGATGATAGTTTAGTTTTTTAATCATGTAGATGTAGAGGTAGACTGTGTGGGAGGGAGAAAGTTAATCACCTAATCTATTGTGTCCCCCTTTCGTGAGTTATAATTCATCATACAGTCTCAAGGCTTTAACAAAAGCCAGTATCTGAGACGGTACAGAAGTTAGTTTTTCATCTCCCATATCAGTACCATAGTTTATAGCACGAATGGTCGTCGTGTCGGCGCACTCAGTGATAAGGTGTTCTGGTGTTTCCCCATTTTCCCCACAGAATCTGCATACGCCGTTGTTTCTTAGCTTCAATCTACCGAGGAGACTGAGTGTCCCTCAGACTACTGAGTGTCCTGTTAAAAACCCCGTGACAATCAAGATTGTGATATCGTGTATCTCGATCGTATGTTCTGAGAAATTTCGTCGAGTGTTTTAGACCGTTGAAGAATTCCCATTCGAGGTTACGGATGGAGTGCTCCAGATTCTTAAGTTCTGCTTTAAGTTGATTTCCACTTGGGAATCAGAACGTTTCTGGTCTAGTTAGTAGAGTGCTTTTATCGTTTGCTTTTTACCTTCTATCCCTTGGTAGGCTAGCACCGAGAGTAAGAGGACTTTATTTTCTTTGCTTAATTTGTTCACCTTCTCTAGGCATTCTTTGACCATCTTTACATCGATGGCTACTCAGTTGATCGCTTTTAATGCTGCTTGACTATCGGATAAGATGGATCCGATAAATTCTATCTCAGATTTAGTTTTCGGCCCAAATACTCCTATCCCTGTTCCTGCTTTGGTTTTGGAAATATCAGTACACCGCGTTATGGTATGCCCTTTTACCAGCTGAGCAAACGTTTCTCTCTTCCAATTCTTTTAATTTCTCAATACTACAGTGAGCTGTTTCTCAAAGTTGTACAGTCTCAGTGTTTTTTACATACACTGGGAGTTGGAGGAGTCGAATTTTCCTTTTGAGGGTGTTCCATGCTCCTCAGATGACAATTTTTACAGTATTGTTTCCGTCAAAATGTTTAGATAAAAAAGAGAACTGACAAAAAAGAACTTGACTTTACATTTTTTGATAGATCATAGAATCACTTTGTGCTGGATAAATAGTTAAATTATTATACCTAACGCTATATTATATGAGTCAAAAATTTTATATCGAATTTGGAACTGATGCAAATAAAACTTTTATATCTAATAAAATAGCAAGGAACAATTCGTACTAAATAATTAAAAAAAATCATTTTGTGATTTTAAATTATACTAAATTAATAAATTTTACCTTATTTTTGTACTATTGGACTATAGTTGTATTTACCTGCAAATAAAAATAAATAAATTAGTAGAATAATGTATGGTGGTTTACATATACACTAATAACACATTACAAACAAAAACAAGATAAACGAGAAATAAAATATAACGATATGGAATGCAACAATAGACAATAATTTCCTATAAATAGATCCAGAAATCTGTAATAACCGTACCGATTATGTGTCAATATTATGTTTATTCTCAAGAAAATTTTCGCATAAACATGTAAAACCTTCAATTAAATTACAGATTATAAACGCACCTCTTCACAGAGCCTTGTAAATACCTATTAAAACTACATTTTGTAAAGAATTTATAGTCTTCTAAGTAATTCCACTAAATCCATCACTTCTTTAAGAATCTATGTTACTATAATCTCAAATAAATAAGTAAACAAGTTTTAAATTGTGGCTCTAAGCACATTTGTATTATGAATATGAGTTGGCTTGTGGTATAATCAAATTAATATAAAACGATATACAGGGTGTCCCAGAAATAAGTGCAAATATTTTAACTAGTAGTATAGTTCAACTCCAGAAACACGCCTATGAGGTTCAAAAATTTTGAAAATTCGATTTTTTTTTTAAAAAACTTTTGAATTTTTTTTAGTTTTTAGTTAAAAAACATAATTTCTTGATAATATGACAACATAGGTATTAGATTAAATTTACAAGAAAGAAAATCCAGAAAAGATCCGGTGGTTCTCAAAATTTTAGCAAAAAATCATTTTTTTTGGAAATTTTCAAAGTAAAATAACTCTGTTATTTTGGACTTATTTGAAAAGCGATAAAGAGAAAATATGTTTCTTTTATCGAGATCTACCACCCCTTAAAATATTTGCACTTATTTCTGGGACACCCTGTATATTAATGTACAAAATCGACCTCTTTTATTTAATCTACAGTGAAAATACATTTGGTGAAGAGCGGTACACTAGTGTTATTATTTTTCGTTGTAGCGCAGAAGGGTCAAACTAAAACTGTTTTTTAAGAGATACAATAAACAAAACATATTAAAAAATGAAAGAATAAGCACAAACTTAGCTAGCGAAACTATATGTTAAAAAAAACCTATTATCGCTTATCAATTAAACTTTACACAACATTTTGTTTTAGATTAAAATTACAAATTTTCATTAATTATTTTTACAGTAATTTAAACGAAAAACGTGACTTTCGGTAAACGTTAAAATCAGTTTACGTTCTTGTGTGTTAAGAAATGCTTTTTTATAACTTATTGCATCATAACAATCTTCCAAAACCGAATTTTGAAATTGTCACTTTCAAATTCACCGTCCATAAACTCCAAATCGCTATACTATTTATTAACAAACGTAGCTCTTTATTCAACTCATTCCTGAACATATTTTACCACTTAAACAGCAGCCGTTCTGCTTAATTACTATTTAGCATACGATTTCGTGACCTGTCAAATAATATAAACTAATTCGCGAGTCTTTTAATCGTTTAGTTGAAGCCCAATAAACATCTGGGAAAACTGTATGACTTTATTGCTTACTAACTCACGTTTATTGCTACAAGTCGTACTTTAGGAAACGCCGTTTTGAATGCAATCAATGTTTAATTTATCTTTCGATTGCTTTGGTATTAGATTGGAGAAATTGGAAAATATCTTTGGAAGATTCACTTTGAAATTTATAAAAATACTAGCTGACCCGGCAAATCATTATTTTGTCATATAAATATTTTTTTTATGGGGCAACAGTAATTTTTATTCACGGGGTTTAAAATTATTGAATTACCAATGCTATTAAAAAATAGGGGTAGAAGCAGAAATTTAGGGTTGTATGTATTTTTAATGCCACATCATAAATAAATAAAAGTTAAAAAATTTGTACAATAAATAAAAAAAATTGGGTGGACCACCCTTATCATTTAGGGGTATAAAAGATAGCTAACCTATTCTCAGACCTACTGAATATACATATAAAATTTCATCAAAATCGGTCAAGCCGTTTGGCAGCAGTATTGTAACTAAAACTGTGACACGAGAATTTTATGTATTATGAGATAAATACCTATTTTTGATTTTTTGTTCACTATAAAGGGTGAATCTTAAATAAGTGCAAATATTTTCAGGAGTGGTATATTTCGACCCCAGGAGCACGTCTATGGTTTTTTTTCGCTAAAAAAAGATGTTACAAATCGTGCATTTTCTTTTAAATTTCACTGTATATTTTTCGAAAACTTTTTAGAATTGCCTGTTCCCCGCAAATTTTGCCACGGTATACATACATACATACAGCCGTTACTCGCTGACGAGTATTCGACACACATAAAGAGGATGGTCACGCAAGGCGTTTTCTTTCATGAGCTTTTCTGTGACTGAAAAGCCCGACACGTGATGTTTTCGGTTGTCGCTGTTAACTGAGTTTACAACTCTTCTCCATTAGGTTCTATTGTGAGCTGCTTTTTCCCACTCATTCTGCATGTTAATCCCCTTTAAGTTTTCGTGGAAAGTGTCCTTGTACCTTTTCAGTTGTCCACCCGGCCTCCTCTTAACGTCTACAAGCTCACCGTAAAGCAGAGATTTTGGTATGCGGTTTTCTTGCATTCTGCATACGTGACCAGCCCATCTTAAGCGGGATTTTGTGACCATGACTTCAATACTCTCGCAATTAGCTTTTTCAAGGACCGATACGTTTGAGACATGATGGAACCACCGGATTCTTAAGAGTTTTCTAAGGTGTCTCTGTTGCAACTTGTTTAATGCGTTCATGTGTCGGCGGTACGGCACCCAGGTTTCACTCCCATATAACATAGTGGGGATTATAATTGCTCGGTACACTGCAAGTTTTGTTTTTGTACTGAAGTCATGATTGTAAAAAACCCTGTCTTTTAATTTCCAGAATGCTCATGAGGCGCTACTAATTCTGTGCTGAATTTCAGAGTAAATATTGGCTTTTTCCGAAATCAAACTACCAAGGTAATTGAATTCCGGCACATATTCCAATAGTTCTTCTCCAATTTTTATAGCATTGTTGTGATCTTCTGGGGGAGTGCACAAGATTTTAGTTTTGTCGATGTTTAGCTTAAGGCCCCAAGCCTCATTTATGTGTTCAACATTTCTTGTAATTGTTGTACCGTATTTGCAACTAGAGCGCAGTCGTCAGCGTATTGAAGTTCTGTGATAAATTTTGTAAGTGTTTTTGCCCTGAGTCTTTTTATGTTCAACAGACCGCCGTCATATCTGTATCTAATGCCCAATCCTCTCTCCTGTAGTTTGCTGTCCACTATAATGGAGAGCGCTGCCATCAATATGTTGAATAGGAGAGGCGCTAAGACACATCCCTGCCTAACTCCTGTATTTGTTAGGAATAGATCGCTCAGTGATCCATGATGTGACACTCTTGACTTGTTGTTGTTATGGAGGCTTTTACACACTGTAAGAAATTTGTTGGGTACTCTGAACTTTTTCATAATTGCCCAAAGCGCATCTCTGTTCACAGAGTCGAAGCCTTTTTTAGATCGATGAATGCAACATAAATTTTAGACTGCTGCTCTTTTACTTTTTCCTGTAGTTGACGGATGGAAAATATGGAATCGACGGTGCCGCGGTTGGTACGAAAACCCGTTTGCGATTCTGGAAGGATTTTTTTTATATATGGGTGCAGGCGGTTTGACATTATTTTTGCAAGAATTTTTCCGCCGATAGCCAATACTATTTTCTTCTTGGCTATTATTTAAAAAATGTTTTTATTACTGCTAACTTAGTCTTAACCCTTGAAGAGGTCGCAATAACACAAAGTAGTGAAGAAATACTGTCCGAAAATAGGTACTGAGTTTGAAGAGTTTAAATTTTCTATTTTAATATTTTATTGAATACTTTGTCGCGAAATGTCCGACAACAGGTCTGGCTAGCATGTACCCTAGCCCTCACGGCCTCAGTGGAGGGTCCCACCTGGGACTCACTCTTAGTAAAAGATAAATACAACATGTACCCTAGGTAGCCTATGGTATTTTAAAGATATTATTAAAAACATCTTGAATTAAGCGGCAGCTTGTTGAAATACGAATTATTTGTACGCCTAAACGAAACAATATAATAACAGGTTTGACGGTATTACAAGAACAAGCAGAATCAGAATGTATGTTACCGGCAGGCGATGGCAGCGTCAGGTTGAGCTGAGAGGACGAAAGTGACCCAAATAGTCCAATTACTTTTGACAGCTCCAATAAAACTACCTAACGATTGGTTCGCCCGAAGAGTATACGCGCGAGTAATTATTTGCTCGCTACGAAAAGCTAGTTACTCGCAGGTTGTAATTATTATTTATGGGTGGCAATTAAAACAAAGCCTTCTTACGCTAGCGGTGCAACAACAGCGTATGCATAGTAGCTATCTGTTAATATATTAATAATGAAGCGGACTCCTGTTATTATTCTCGAGGAAAAGAAGACAGTGGGTATGATTAAATGGAAAATGAGGAGAAATTAGGTCGTTATTTAATAAGTTTTGTACATAGCGGGTATCAAAACTAAGGTGATTATTATAACATTTTTTTTTATTTGTAGGCATATGATTCTTGGGATCCTAAAAATTTACAGACAAAATTAGTAGACAAAGTTGGTTATTTCGTTAGGTACTGAAACAGAAGACTACTTAATTAAAATCTTTTTTATTTTTATAAAATAAATAAAATGTCACCGTGCTTAGAATCTAACGAGCGAAGAGTGGCTTTTTAGTTATATTAAAATTTGGGTTACTAATAATAAACGTTTACCATTTCAGGGGTTATATTTCTCCTTTTATCAGAGAAACTCAATTATATTCAAATCTAGAATGCCACTTTATCTAAAGATGAAAACATTCGGCCAATGTGTAGTATCATGTCATGAGCTACGCATGCGAAACCTGGACACTTAAAACGGACATTATAAACGGTCGCATAATGCTCAATGGAACGAAGTATGCTGGGAATTCGACAAAAGACCCAGGTAATAGATGGTATCCACAGAATCAAATCCCTCAAGTGTCAATGTGCAGGACACCTGGCAAGAAGGACCGACAACACATGGACCACAATAATTACAGCATGGTACCCACGAGGAATTAAGAGACCTAGAAGAGAACCTAACCTAAGATGAGACCATGATATTAGGATATTAGCAGGGATAACTTGGGACCGCATAGCCAAAATAGACAACAATGGACCCACTACAAGTATAGTTATCTAAATATGTAAGGGAGACTACACCATAATTGGAAATCGTTGAATAAGCTGAGAATGATGATGAGATCCCTCCTTAAGTGAGAGCGACAACCAAAGTGACGTAGCATCTGACGTGGCACGTAATCTGGCAAGTAACATGCATCTAGCAAGTTACGTCGAATTGAACAAACGACAATAAGTGTGTCAGCGCACACTGAAGTAGCGCTGTCAGAAACGTGTCATTTGTCGCTATAGCATGCCATGCCACTGCTTCAAAGCTAGAACTGGTTCTACTTTTCACCACGTGCTATTAACACGTTACTTGAATTTAGCAAAAATGAAGGACGATCCGGACTTCAATATACGTTTTGTATCACTGGTTGGAGACTAAACCATGCATTTATAACCACACTCGTGCCGATTATTCCAACAGAAATAAACAAGATTTGGCATGGGAACAACTTTTCTAACTAGCGCATCAAAGGTTTTTCTTTCATTCTATAAAATGCTTAAAATCTTTCAGGATAGATATTCAATTTCTTAAAAACACTAAGTCCAGTGTTCCTTTCTCTCTTTTTGTAAAAGGGGTATATCCAATAGCGACCCTTTGGATAATTTTGGCTCATATTTATTAGGTTTACAACTGCTAACAAATCTTCATCCAGGACGACATGTTTACGCCACTGCCACATCACTTATATGTGCGCTTCCTGAAAAAGCATGCAACGCTATTGCCATATCATTGCCATGTATGTGCAACGTCACTTTGGTGGGCGCTCCCCCTTAGGGTAAGCATTCCGTAAAATATACATATATAAATCATACTTTGAAAAAAATTAAGGTATTTTACCACTGAAAGAGAAAACAGAAAAATAAAGAAATAGTTTTTGTAAAAAACCCCGGCGTAGAATCCAAACGGAAACTGGCTTTTTAGTGGCATTATACTCTTAAAATAAAATTGTTTAACCGACAGACAATACTTCAGGAGGTATACCTTCTTCCGTTGTCAGAAGCAAAAATAAATAAAAAGAACAAAACTACCTTAAATATCTAAATATAACTCAAAGATGTCTGTTAAAAAAATTGTGTGTGCACCATGTGCGCATATTTGAAGTGCAACTTCTTACTAACAGCTATGAAGTTGAAGTATTTGAATGATATATATTTTTTTTGAATGCTTAACTGCTACTAACCAACAATTTGTTTTGTGTTGTCTGTAGTTTGTTTTTGTTTAAACGTTTTTTTTTTCATTATTCATGTTGGGGATTTATTTTTAAATTAATGTTAATCGTTAGACAACCAGTAAACTCATATAATATGTATTTCTTTTGCATAACCAAAATTGTCACTCTAAATTTTACATAACCAAATCGTCACTCTAAATCGCTGCCTTTTTTAGACAGATGTCACTTGTCTTGTCATTATTCAATTCATTATTCGAATTCTCAGAATGTTGTTAACAAAAGTTTCACCTTGAAATAAAATTTTAATCAATCACAATTGTTTATCTCCATCATTAATAATACAGAAATTACAGCTCAGTTAAAAACAATTCATTATTTATAGTGATTTACAGTAATTTTACTAAATTAAACGAATATTCTCGTTGATTATTGGTTTAAAATAAATATGACAGTGTTTTCCAACCAAATGCGAGTTACTAACTTTAAATTCTAATTCTGACCTGGCAAATGAGCTAGATGCTTTACCTAGACCATTATTCAGAAGCTACAAACCTATCGATGAAAATATGCATGAAATTATGGTTGGTACAATATCAAGTTTATTATAGTGATTTTCTTAGCCGCGTATGGCACAGATAGCCGCGTATGGCACAGATACCCAATGTTGCCACAAACTTAGTTTTCATCGTGGAAGATAGCGGGGTTAAATTGTTTTACAAAGGGGTAGATTCAAGTAGGGGTACGTCATTCACGGCTGTGAATTTTTACTCCCAACGCGCGTAAAGAAGTTTCACTGCAAAAACTTGACGCTCTGTTGAAATGGCATTACATGAAATCAAAAGCCAAATTGATAATTACCACATGATATCAATTACCTAATGAGGTAAATCCAAGAAGCTTGCTTGACATTTAAAAAAAATACAAAAATGATAACAAACGATAAAAAAAAGCGTCAGAGACGGTTGACAGTAGAGGATGATTTTGTCCCACTCGAATGTTCCATCTTTGATGAGTGTTAGCTGTGTAAAAGAGTTAAACTGTGATGGTTACGCTGCCGCACAGTTTGGCTGCAACTGTAGCACAGGATATGGCACAGTGAGGACTGAGACGATAGTTCCCTTGTGCTACGTTCTCGGCCGGGTAGGAGTAATCTACTTCTCCTCTTCCCAGAACGATGGGAGTTCTGAGGGTTGTATAGCGTTATACCGCCTATACATCAGCAGCGCCTCAAAAGCATTCTGGAAATTAAAAGACAGGGTTTTCTACAATCATGACTTAAGCAAAAAAACGAAACTTGCAGTGTATCGAGCAGTAATAATCCCCACCATGTCATATGGAAGCCAAACCTGGGTGCCGTACCGCCGGCACACGAGCGCATTAAACAAGTTGCAATAGATATATCTCAGACAACTTTTAAGAATCAAATGGTACCACTATGTCTCAAACGTATCAGTCCTTAAAAAAGCAGGCTGCGAAAGCGCTGAAGTCATGATTAGTAAATCTCGCTTAAGATGGGCTGGCCACGTATGCAGGATGCAAGAAGACCGCCTACCGAAATCTCTTCTTTGCGGTGAACTTGTAGAGGGTAAGAGGAAACCGGGTGGACAACTCAAAAGCTACAAGGATGTTGTTCATGAAAACTTAAAGGGGATAAGTATGCAGCATCAGTGGGAGGAAGCAGCTATAGACCGCAATGGAGGAGAATTGTAAATTCAGTTAATAATGACAACCAAAAAGTAAAGAGGCAACAAAGTAATGAGATTTTTGAATGTCCGGAGTGCGGAAGAGAGATAACATCACATATCGGGCTCATGACAGGAAACGCCTTGCGTAACCATCTTTTGATGCGTGTCAAATACTCGTCAGCGAGTAATGGCAGTAGTAGTAGTAGAGGATAATTTCATTTCTCAAGCCCTAGACGTCATTTACATAGCCAGTTAGTTATCTTCTTTAATTTTTAACGGCGCTTACTGCCTTAAGAAGTTCATAATTTATTTTTATATTTAGTAAAAATGATTTTTAAATGATGTAAGTAGTTTAAAATTGGAGAAAAATAATTTTTAGCCCACCATACCAACAGGTATGGTAGGCTATTAAGATCGGCAAAAAAAAAGTTTTTTTAATTTCACTCAAAATGAGTTATTTGGGTCATAAATGACCTAAATACAAAATATTTTCATGGTGTCTGTCTATCTCTCTGTCTGTCTGTCTGTCTGTCTGTAATACGATAACTCAGAAACCGTTAAACCGATTTAAACTAAATTTGGCACAAAAATACTGTGGCACCCGAGAATCTGGCCATTAGTTTTTGGTGGGGGTGGGGGGTTGGTAAGGGTGTATGGGAGGGGGTTAAAAATTTAAAAAAATCGTAACTCCAAAATTACAGTAGCTAGCGAAACGCGGTTTTCAATTTACGATTAGGAATAATATTTGCAACAAAATTTGTAATACCATCAAAATCAGTCAAAGTCGCAGTTTTTGAGATAAAAAAAAATTGCTTTTTATTAACATATTTTAGTATGGGCGGCTATACATGCCTCCCGGCGCCAATTTTTAGAAATAGTTTTGGAATGGGTGTCTAAAAATTTTCTATCCTTTTTTATCTTTCTATAATTGATCTTAATTCTTGACAAGTTTTATATCAATTTTTAGTGAATGAAGCCTGGAATGAAGTCTAAAGATTTGTATCGCCAAAATTATCATCGATTGTCATTCCCCAGCCGGTTCCAAATTCTCCCAGGCAGCAGGATGCGCCGTATTACATAACAATATGTATATAAATATCGCTTACTTCCTACCACCAGCATCCTTTCTGCCGAACTTTTTCTATTACCACTAAGAATAATCTCCAACCTACCTCCTTTCAAATGGGTGATATGTTCAGATTCACTAAATGCATTACTATGCCTAAACGAATTATCACCAAAACATCCTCTAGCCGTTAAATCGCTCGACTTGCATCACAAGAATAATCTCCAACCTACCTCCTTTCAAATGGGTGATATGTTCAGATTCACTAAATGCATTACAATGCATCACCAAAACATCCTCTAGCCGTTAAATCGCTCGACTTGCATCACTCTTCAATATCTAAAGATTCAACTGTGGATCTAGTATGGATTCCTAGCCATGTGGGTATAAGGGGTAATGAAGATGCTGATAAGATTGCTAAGACTGCGGCAAATTATGGAGATTTTATACCACTTGCATTTTCTATCTCTGAACTTAAATTTCTACATATGTCCACAATAAAAAGTGTTATCCAGGCAGAGTGGGAAGTGACCGGAGATTCAAATAAGCTATATGAATGTAAACCTTAATTCTTTCAAGTTTCTGTAGCTCGGTCACTGTCCAGAAGTGAGGAAGTCATTTGGAATCGGCTCAGGTTAGGTCACTGCTATTTCTCATATTCTTTCCTTTTAAAAGGCGATCCCCCGCCTAACTGCTCTCATTGTGACAACCAATTAACAGTGTATCACCTCCTAATAGAATGTCCCTCCTTCAATAACTTGACTGAAATAACAATAATTTAACTTTAATTTGATCAATGCCGCTAAATGGCCCAGCAGCTGATGCGGCTTCTATAAAATCCTTCTTCTTCTTCTTCGTCGTCTTTGGCACAATTTTTTTTATATTTCATACAGTATTTTTCCGTTCTTTATTCAAAAAATTTTATATTTGCGAATTTCTGTAGCTCCTGATAACAAACTTCTTTAAAAAATAAATAAACTCTGATAATCCGTTACCGTCGCCGAGTCCTTTTGTTTCTTTTGACCCTGCTGAACGGGAATGGTGCGTTACATCTCCTAAATGAGACATTTTAATTGATTGGTTTGATCCTGGAACTGGCGGCCGATCGAGCAGGAATTGTCTAATAGGCTTTCTATTAAGTTTAGCGTCTTTTTTATGAGGTTTTTGTATTGAAATGAAGCTGTTAAGTTGACGAGTTAGTGTGGGAAAAATATATCGTACTCGAAGACATGTTACGTCAGTTTACTGCTGCAATAGAACAGCAAACCGCGTGTTTATTGCGCTTTTAATGTTAATTATTAACTGAATAATTTATTTGATTTTAGAATTGTTTATTAAATTTACAAATTAACTTGGAAGAAAAATCTTATTGAGCATTTTCTTTCCAATAATAAAAGTAATATTTTATATACTCTCTACAGGGTGAGGTACAAAAAAACTTCCTATAAATGTATATCCTAAAATGCTTAGTTTCAGAGATACACGGTGTAGAATTTTCATTTTTATTTTGATTTGTTCCAGATAATTTCCGAAGTAACGTCGATATTTGGATGAAAATTGGTGTCTGGGAGTTTTTTACTTGAGAAATTTGATTTTGATGTCAATATGACTCCTATTTGTAGGGGGCGCCACCTGCATGTGTTTTAACTGTTTTGAAGAGTAATAACTTTTCGTCTGTACCTGTATAAAGCCACTGGGTAAACAAATATACATCTCCGTGATTTTTTACTTAAAAAATGTCTCATGGTAAAAATCGCTACGGGCAACCATTCTCAAGATATTTAGAATGGAAATAGTAAATACATGTCATTATTGACAAAAAATAAACATGTTGAGTAGATAGTAATTTGACTGAAATAATAAATTTGGGAAATTTTTATTATTTTTAAATTAATCATAAATTTTTCTTCGAAAACAGTTTCTGTTGAACTTTTAGCACAAAAACATTTCAAATTTACGATTTCAGTCTAATAACTATTTAGCCAACATGTATAATTTATGTCAATGATGACAGGTATTGATAATTTCGATTCTAAATATCTCGAGAACCATTACTTTTAGCGATTTTTACCTGGAGACCATTTTTACGTAAAAAGCATCGTAAATGTGTATTTTTTTATTCAGTAGTTTTATACAGGTACGGACAAAAAGTTATTACTCTTCAAACCAGTTAAAAATATGTAGGTAGCGTCTTCTACAAGTAGGTGTAATATTGACATTAAAATCAAATTTCTCACATCAAAAAACTCCAGATACCAATTTTCATCCAAATATTGACGTTACTTCAGAAATTACTTGAAATAAATCGAAATAATAGTGAAACTCCTACATTCTACACCCTGTATCCCCAAAACTAAGCATTCTAGAACATACATTTATACGAATTTTTTCAGTCATTTTTATCTGCAGAATATGCTGCCGAAGTTTCCGGAATACAATTCGGACCACCCTGTATATAATTATTTGTTTTTTTTTGGCTCAATATTTAAGATCGAATTGAAAAAAAGCATCTAGCCTAAATCTTTAAAGAGATGCAGATATTATGTTTAACGTTTGCTCAGCAGTTAAACGACTATACCATAACGTGGTATACTAATGCTTCCCAAACCAAAGCAGGAACAATAGATAGAAATATTTAGGCCGAAAACTAAATACTCCGAACCAATAAGCAGCTACCAAATATCCTTCAATTAGAAATCTACGCCATCGAAAGATGCTCACAGCTTAGATAGAAAACTTTATCGTAAACAAGAAATAGCCATCGTATCCGATTGTGAAGCAGGCTTAAGAGCGATAAACTCAGTAACCATCAATTCGAAGTTGGTCAAAGAATGCTTAGAGAAGCTGAATAAATTAGGCAAAGAAAATAAAGTGCTCCTACTTTGGGTGCCAGCCCACCAAGGGATAGAAGGTAATGAAAAGCAAACGATCTAGCTAGAAAAGGAGCGAACACTCCGCTAACTGGACCAGAACCGTTCTGCTTCCCGGTTGGAAACCGACTTAAAGAAATCAAAAACCTGGAAAACTCCATCCGTAACCTGGAATGAGAACCCTCCAAAGGCCTAAGACACTCGAAGAAATTTTCAAAACTTACGACCGAAAAAAATCACAGATTTTTCTTGATTTAAGTAAGGACAATTCTCGGATTGTCACGGGTTTTTTAACAGGACACTGTCTCCTCACAAGGACCACCTCAGTAGATTGAAACTAATGAACAACGGCGAATGCAGTTTTTCTGGGACAAAATGGAGAAACACCAAAACAGCTCATAACTGAGTGCCCCGAGACGACAACCATTCGTGCGATAAACTTTGGTACGACTGATATCGGTGATAGAGAACTAACCTCTGTAAAACCGTCTCAGATACTGGCGTTTGTCAAAGCCCAAAGACTGTTTGATGAGTTATAATTCAAGGAAGGGGAGCGCTAGATCTGTAAGGTCACGGTGATTAACTTCCCCCCTCCCATACAATCTACAAGCTACATATTATACTATTACAGTACGTCTGCTGGATCTGTGTCTATGAAAGGAATACGGACAAAAAACATTTAAGTAAACAGCAATATATTTTATACGTCGACTTGACGAGTACGTCACCGCAAATCGCTCCGCCCACTCATTTTATTGGCTACTTGCAAATTTGTCGAATTTTTATTGATGGGACGTGTCGTCTAATTTTTTACGAAAAACATGGAGAGAATATCGTTTCCTCTCTCACGGATACCCCGTAGCTACAGAACGGACAGACGTACTGTATGTACTCTTTGATATCTTACTTTTTTAAGGATTGGTTATCACGATGCAAAAACCTTTAAATAGAATAGCGAGAAAAACATTTTACAATAAAAGAATACTCAAGTAAATCTTAAACATAAAACCAGAATGCTTAAACAAAAGAGCGGCGTGGTTCATTCACCATTTCACAAACCACATTAAATTTATTTACCCATTACTCGCATCTCCAAACACACACACACACACACATGTATATTACGTATTATGTTGTACGTCTGTGTGGCTAGGACTGAGGATAACCGGAAAATGTCTCGAAACGTATACTTTCATTGTTTAAACACGACATTGTATGGTCTTTTTAAAACTTTTACGACCTCTTCGTTTCGAAGGGTAATGCTTTTTCGCGAAATTTTATGTCGATGGCCTGGTTTAATTTTGCTTGCTAGAAACCGCTCCAATAAAATTCGTTTTATTTCTTTTTTTCTAAGAACGAGACAGTAATTAACTTTCGTTGTTAATTTTGTCAGGCTTCGTAGTTTTAGAATTATTGGCATTATTTGGGAGATTGTAAATATACTCATTGTGGTTAGTCACTTCCAGAGCTGCAACAAGTCAGTTTAAAAAAGACTGAAGTCTTAAGTCACCTCTAAAATCAAAATGATTTAAACCTTAAGTCAATTTCAACATAAAGTTTAAATTATTTAAATCTTTAGTTTTATAAAGAGTTAAATAATTTGATTTCAAGTCAAGTCATTTTCGCAAAGACTTAAATCAATATAACGTATTTAAGTCGTCTTAATGACTTAAGTCTATATTTTTGATTTAAATCATGATGATCTGCGAGTTAAGTCGGAAAATGAGTTAAATCAAAATAATTACCGTCAAGTCAAAACAGCCAAAATTCAATTTAAGCACCTATTTATTAATATTAATATAAATTTTCTTGTATTACCGATTGCCGATTTCCTTATTACTTATGTTACTAATTTATTGTAGGTACAAGTAGGAATAAAACCACAGAAAATAAAACTAAAATACAAACAAAAAAATATGCTCGAAGAGCCCAAACTTTTCATGATACGAGATTTTGACGACATTTCGAGCACTCCATCATTAATGGCAAAAAAATTGTCCGATTTAGATGAAATTTGGTGTGTCGATAGATTGGACCAAGGCCAACTTGACCGTGTACGACACATGCCATTGTGACAGTTAGTTTTGACGTAAGAAACGTCAAAAGTTGATGTCGTAACTATCCTAGCCTAACTAAATTTGGTGGGTAGGCTATGTGAGCGATAATGCACGCAGTTCCATCCTGCAAATGTGGATACGACGTTTCGTTTACATCTTAATCAGAGTGGGACTAAGGAATTTATATTCAAGAAAAATGTCTGTCGATTTCGGGATAATTGGGGACGGGGTACAAGATGACGCCCTCTATGTTTCGAACCGGTGACGATGCCTCTAAATGTCCAAAATCATCAGGATTTTTCTTAAATATGAGTCAATTGGAACCAAACTCGGCACGTAAATAGTGGTACCCGAATAGAGTCCTCAGACGGACTGACGGACAAACGGACAGACGATCATTTGTTACAAATGTTGTGAAAATGAATCGAATTATATTTATTATTTTTTAAATTATTACTTTTTCAACATTTCAAACTACACTTTTTCAAACATGTGCGTCAAATCCCTAAATTTAATAGCTGTCAGTACATTGTGCACACAGTTTTTTTTATAATTCAACCCTCCTAGGCGGTGAATTCTATTTTTTCTGATTTCTAATGAATCTAATAAATTCTATCTTATTATTGGAATAAGATAGACTGGATTGTAATTATATTTTATGATTGGTTGCGAAGGCGGTGAAATCAAAGCATAAAATTTCCAAAGAAATTTAGTTTTTGTTTACATTTTAAAAATCTGTTGTAATTCTTTATAATTTTAATTTTATTCTTTGCGTTTAATAATCATATGTAAAACAATTAAGTATTTTCATTAAAAAAAAACTTTTGAAGACGTAATAAATAAATCTTAAAACAAAAATTTGTAGAAATTGGAGAGGTAACAAGACAAGTGTTTGCTGGTTAGCTATAACAGTTTGTAATTTCTATTAATTATACAAAAAAATTAATGCCTGTATATTTTGTCAAATATTACGAAAATTATTACATAATTAAAAATAATGGTACGACTTTTTTTATTAGAATATCAAAATGTTGTAATACAAATTAAAATATTTTGAAAATGTTAGATAAATAAAATGTGGGCGTTTTGTTAATTTCCAGTGATTAAATCACAAATGATGACGGTCTTAAAACTTCATTAAAGCAGCATATGTGTGTCATTCTAGGTATATGTAGAAACCGTAATAAAGAGTTTTTATGATATTAACCAAAACGAATATACAATCAGCAAACTAACTAGAATTAGTTTTAAACTAGCTGCTCTGTTGGTGTCAAATTTGTAACAAAGACTTAAAAAAAACATGTCGCCAAAGCCGCCTGTTGATAAAACGATTTTTACAAATTATTGACGTTTAAAAACCACAATGCATAACTTCATTACATTGTTAGAATCGCAATGAATTTATCTACATATTTAGATGTTAGATAAATATAATGTGGCGCCTATAATAAAACATAAAGTTGATGATGGTAGTCAAAAGACGAAACGTCAGATGATAAATCTAAAAACACTGTTGTGTGGCTGGAAAAAAAACTATGAAAATGTGCTTTTGGTTTTGGCACACCTTGTCAAATATAACGTCAGAAAAAAATAAAAATCTCTGGAACTATTCAGAATTCTAAATTATTCTAAACAGCATTATTATTAGGCATATCAATAGACAACTTTGTCCTAATTTGACCATCCTCCTATATCTTATAGTTCTCGAGTTCCCAATGGTAAAGATCAAATTTGAATGACCCTGTATACATCAAATTCAATCAACAAAACAACTATCAGGGATAATAAGATAAGAAACACTTCAAGAATCGAAGAATTTATAAATAATCTATACTAATATATAAAATCCTTAAGAGACTGACATACTGATTAATCACGATCCTGCTCAAACCACTCAACGTAAGAAGCTCAATTTTGGCATACAGGTTGATTCTAGGGTGTAGAGGTTCGATAAGAAGGGATTTTTCGAAATTCCAGTTCCAAGAGGGTGAAACCACCCTCAAATATTACAATATTTTTATTTAAAAAACGGTTAAGTTTCCGAAAAACGCTTAAACACGTATATTTTATTTTGTTTTTTTACATATTTTAAGATTTTTTAAAAATGTATACAGGGTGTTTCAAAAAATCTGGTCATTGATTAATCACGATCCTACTTAAACCGCTTGACGTAAAAAGCTGATTTTTGGAAAACAGATTGACTTTAGGGTGTAGAGGTTCCATAAGAAGGGATTTTTCGAAACTCGAATTCTAAAGGGGTGAAACTATCCCTCAAATATTAAAATATTTTTTATTTAAAAACCGGTGAGTTTTTCGGAAAAACTCTTATATTTTATTTTGTTGTTTTACATATTTTAAGATTTTCATAAATTTATACAGGGTGTTTCATAAAATATGACCATTGAGTAATCACGATTCTGCTTAAACTGCTTGACGTTTAAAGCTGATTTTTGGCAAACGGATTGACTGTGGGGAATATAAGTTCGATAAGGAGGGGTTTCATCTCAAATTCCAAGAGGGTGAAAACGCCCCTCAAATATTACAATATTTGTTATTTATAAAACGGTTAGTCTTTCGGGAAAACGCTTGGACAAGCATAATTTATTTGTTTTTTTTACATATTTTGAAATTTTTTTAAAATCATACAGGGTGTTCCAAAAAGTTGGGTAATTTCTTAACCACGATTCTGTTTAAACTGCTTGGCGTAAAAGCTTATTTTTGGCAAACGGATTTTTCAAAAGTCAAATTCCAACGAGATGAAACTACCCCTCAAATATTACCAAGTTATATAATAATATAGCCATATTGTTTTTTCTCATGCTGACATAAATGTGAGAAAATTTTATCCAGTTTGTATGTTAATGGAAATTCTTGCTTTGCTTTATCATCACCATTATAAATGATTAATTCGAGGCGAACGAAGTCGCTGGTACACGCTAGTATTATTATAAATTGATTTTACATAATTTCAAATGAATATTATGTTCGTATTTTTTGAGTTTAGCTAAATACATTTTCCAATCTCAATATTTCTTATTCAAAAATACCAAAAACACCACAATATAACTAGATCTCTCTTAAAAACACCATTTTCTTTGTGTCAGAAGCACAGAAGAACTCATAATAAGCCTTTTTATAACTGTAAACTATTTCTGGTTACTGTTAATATATTAAATAAATTCCGCTTCATAATGAAGCAAATCATTAAAGAACTAGTCTGGGAAGTTATTGTTATTATGTAAAAGAAAAAAGCGAGAAGGAAACACATTACAGCAATATTTAGTTTACAAGGAAGAAAGCTGATATTTAGTTTGCATGCGTGTCGTTAAATAAAAAAGATAAGTCATTGAAAAGGGAAAATGCCAACGGAAATTGCTTTGAGTTTTCTTTTGTTCGAGACCTTTACACCAGAAGAAAAAAGCAAGTCAGTAATTATAATAAAATTTCAATTAAGTCCAATAAAGATTTTTGAATTTTTAATTATTATTGTTAGTCCAAATTGACAACATACGATTAGGATCATTAGGAATTTCAATAAAGTAATAACATACCGTATGATCGAGAAAAAACGGCGTCAAAGGCGGCTGGGGAATGACTATCGATGCTATTTTTGACGAGGTCGAACTCTGCTCAAAGTTAATTAACTTTATTTTGATTTTTTTAGTTAATTAAAATTCTTTTTCTTTTCACTTTAAAGATCTTCAAAAAAATTAAATTTTAATTAAAATGAATACTAAATGTAGAAAATCTAGAAGACAATAGTAAGTTTCCGGATACAGAAATCTATATCCAAAAAATATTTTTTTCTGATAATTTGAACTATACCAGTTTTAATTAATAAAAAATCTATATTAGGTAAATCCAGTAAATCGTAATTAATACTAAATGCGTCTTTAAAAGTAAAGAAGAGAAAAATCAAAAAGGCTCTAACCTAACAATCGCCCGTCCCAGTTCCAGGCATTTCGATAACTCGTTAACAAAAATCAGATTATTCTACTGTTAAAATGTATGGATTATCCTTTTGTAATTGTCTAATACACACTAGACCCTTCAGATTTAGTAAAACTGTAGCTGTAAACCAGTTATGTGTGTTCATTACTATACATGGAAGAAGTATTGTGTTTATCAACAAGGTTAATTGTAGGCCTTTAAATTTTGCTTAATATGGTCATATTTTGTAATATTCAACTCATAATTGTTGATACTTCTGGTGGATGATGTTCAATTTTATACATGTATAAAATATAAACACACTAAATTGAAGTACTAGAAACGGTAAGGTGGGATATTTTTACGAATCTTATTATTACTTTTTTACTTATAGAATATCTACAGCTGTGTATAACCTCTAAGAAACAAATTAAATGAACAAAAACTATGTCCAAGAAATAGTCTATTGTATAGAGGATTTAAGGAAAACCTTAAAATGTTTGTACAATTTGTTTTTGAATTTCTTCTAGGTTTCTGCATCTTCGGTCAGTGAAAGTAGAAATATCATCAGCAGTTTTTTCAGTCCATAAGATTCAACATTTAAAAATACAGGGATACTTAATCATTAATTACTCTTAATTATTCTTTTTTGAGATATAGGCACTATAGGCAGCAAAATATTAGCCTTATAATCCCGGAAGCTGTGGCCAATAAATTAAATGATAAATAATTGTAAATTGTTTATACATATATAAATCACTTGTTTTAAAATAAAAAATTGGCATTTTAAATTTTATATTGTATTTATTTATTAAATGATAAAATTAAAATATTTATATACTACATGATCTAACACTGTAAGTCTTAGTTTCTTTGGTTTGGTTTACTGTTTGCCGAGTACTATGGGTATAGTTCATTAAATTAATAGATTCTTTTCTTATGATTGACATATGCATATTAATTGTTTTCTTAAGTTATGTTACAATGAAACTCACTTTATAAACAGTATAATATAGGTATTTATTTTCTTTCGAATGGTATTACAAAATATGTTTTACTGTGAACCCTACTAATTAATATACTATGCCTGGTTCAAGAGTCTAAATCTGTACTTATTACATTATCATTTAATTTAATAACAAACCTAAAATATTTGTCTGCGACTTACTAAAAAAAACAATTATGATTTTCGAAAGTGATTAATACAGCTTTTTGTAAAATTATACATTACTTCTTGATGTATGTATTATATTAATTCATTTATTTACTTAAATTGTTCCAATGTGTATATTATTTCCTACAATCTACCAGTAGTTACGTTAAAAGTTAAGTATGTAAATAAATGACTTAGGAGCCTAAAATTATTGAGATTAAATAACGTAATATATAAGTAAATAAAATTGACAATACACCAATAACATATTTTAGCAATAACCATTGATTCCTGCATGGAACTTTGTGATTACAGCATCACCAATTTTGTTTTCATTAAATCCTCTATGCAATAGAGTATTTCTTGGACACAGTTTTGTTCATTTAATTAATATGCTTCTTGGAAAACAGAAACTTGGGCATACACAGGAACAGATACTCTATAAGTAAAGAATTAATAATACAGGGATTTCGTAAAAATTACTGTCTCACCTTATTGTTTCTAGTACTTCAATTTGGTTTGTTTATAATTTACATATGTATAAATTGAATATAATCCACCAGAAGTATCAACAATTATGAGTTGAATATTGTAAAATATGACCATATTCAGCAAAATTTAAAAGCCTACAATTAATTTTGTCGATAAACACGATACTTTTTTCATCGACTAACGGATTATTTACTGGTATTAAACACACATTTTTATTTACAGCTACAATCAATGCAATATTAGTAAATCTGAACGGTCGAGTGTGTATGAAACAATAATAAAAGGCTAATCCGTACATTTTAACAGCACAATAATCAAAAATTTTGTCTAAATGTCTCGGTCGGAGGGGTCGGGGGCTTGTCGGACGACGAGATTTAGTTAGGTTAGAGTCTTACTGGCCTTACTCTTCTTTATTTTGAAAAAGGCGTTTACTGCATTGAGGATGATTTAATATCGATTTTTTATTGAGTAGAACTGGTGCAGATCGAAACATTTGAAAAAACATTTTTTTGGAAATAGATATGTATCTGGAAACTTTCTATTCTTTTCTGGTTTTCCTATATAAGGTATTAATTTTTGACAAATTTTATGTCAGTTCTCAGTAACTAACGTCTAGAGTTCTAACTCGTCAAAAATAGCATCGATAGTCATTCCCCAGCCGCCTTTGACGCCGTTTTTTCTCGATCATACGGTATATTAACGTACGAAGATAAAACAGATGTTTTGAAACGTGCATTCTTCTTTTATTGCTGTAAACTTCCGGACTTTTCTACGACAGTAACAAAATAATTGTGTTCTTTTTTATTCCTTCCATTCTTTGTATTCTCTTTTATTTTCCTTTATAAACTCAATTACGTAATGATTTTCTAACATTTAGTTTCTATCTGTTAAACGGCATGTTGAAATGTTAATTAATTCCTATTAATGATTGCTATTGGTGAATTAGACGGTTAGTTTGTTAAACAAATTGTTAGTGTGATTTGGTAAATAGCGAAGTATATTTACTTTCATCTCATGTTAAGAGCACATCTGCTTATGTAATTTTACCTGAAACCAATTCAAGAAAAATTAAAATACAATGCTGACTCAGAATTAGTATAGGGATATGTTTTAAAATTAAATATAAATAATAATATACAGGGTGGTAGGAATTGTTAATCGGGAAACTACGGCAATATATTCCACAGATAAAAATAAGTAAAAAAATCGTGTAAATGTATGTCATAAAATGCTTCGTTTTGGAGATATAGGGTGTAGATATTTCATTTTTATTTCGATTTTTTCCAAATAAATTTCTGAACTAAGGTCGATATTTGAATAAAAGTTGATGTTTGGGTGGTGCTTGACATGAGAAAATCGAGTTCGGTATTAGTATGACTCCCACATAAGGGGGGCGCAACCTACATGTTTTAACTCTTTTGAAGAGCAATACCTTTGATGATGAAATAAGAAGATGCGCAATCTTATGGGCAATTTCGTGGTACAAAACCGCCGCTAGTCAACCTGTCCGAGATTTAGTTTAGCTCTTTGCCGCTACGCGCTTATTGTCGTTTACAGCGCAGCGGATATAGAATACTGTATCGTAATTCTGCTTTCAGTCGACAGAGTGACTGGTTGCCGGAGACAGTGTTGCCAGAACTACGGATTCATCCGTAGATTTACGAATTTTGGGTACAGTACGTTAATAATACGAATTTTCTCTTATTAAACATTTTAATATAATATTATATAATTAAACAACGCGTCAGACTTGGGTTGGAAATGGAGATCGCTGTTATTTTATATGTAAAGTATTATGGTAAATGCCGAAGTAGCAAAAAAAGAAATTCTAAAAGGATTGAATTATTTTATAACAGTGGAATAGCGTTGTCTTAAGGACTGCTTGATTTTATTAAGCGTTTGGTTTCGAACATTCTGTTTTTTAATAAAAGCTGTCATATTAAACTATTTTCTAGTGGTTTTTACAACGTATCCTATAACGCATCAAACAATAATTTCTTTTAGTATGATATAACACTTAATAAGACAATGCGATATGATAACAAACATATTATTTTATTAGACTCTTATACCCACCATGTAAGAGTTCTATAATATTCATATAACTAGTAGTCACAAGATCATATAATAGTTACTTAAAGTTACGTATTGCTGATTACAAATAACCAATAATAATGTAATACCGGAATGTGATTTTATAAAATATTTAGGGATTACAATCGACAAACATCTTAAATGGAATATTCCTTATTAATAATGTAACTAAAAATTGCGAGGATTGTTGCCGAAATTTAATTATTTGAAAAGTTTTTTGACGTCAAACAGCTTAGAATCCTCTACTCATCCCTTGTACAATCTCATTTGACATATGGAATTCTAGGGTGGGATGGTGCGGCTGAATGTCATTTAAAAGGCTTGTATTCTGTTCAAAAGTGGTTCATAAAAATTATTTACAATAAAGAAACTTTCTCTTCAGAGCGTTCTACTCTTTAAGCAGGCGCATCTACTGGATATACATCAGCTATACTGCCTAGATGTTTTAAAATTAATTTATCAGGGGAAAATATCTATTGAATATGTTGACCATGAATATGAAACTAGACATAAAGCGTTTTATCCTAGTTTATGCTATAAAACTGTTGGATAAAGATCTTCAAAGTTTTTTGCACCTCGATTATATAACATCTTACCAACCTTCCCACAAGGGAGGTTAAAGAGTTACTCCTGGGTTTAAAAGAGTGTATGCAAATGGATGGATTTGATCAGGGTAGAGATGTATTTAATGACCCTAGTTAACTGAGAATATACAAAATAAATTTTCAATAGTGCCAGTGAACATTATATATTGTCAAAATTAAATTGTGTTCCTTTCCACATACAAGTGATTCTATTACTTTGTGGTAATTCTTTTAACGTTTATTTCGATTCTTAAAGAGTTGTAATTTTAGTCTTAGTTCAAATTGTACCAAGAAAATGTGTATTAGATATATTAGCATATTATTATGTTGTGTGTACCCTACTATTTTGCATCTGTTGAAATTTCAAGGAAAATGTTTAATAAACATTATTATTATTATATTATTAATCCTCAGAAAAATAACACAACCATCAAAATAAAACATTAATTCACCACAGTACACTAAAACACTTTAGTTTAAACATTAAAGCGTGTTTCGCTAACCATGTTTTTGATGCATGATGCAGATATTAACATCAAACTATTTAATTTATTAAAGAAATTGAGGTGTTTATATAAGACACTCGGTACTCGGTTGACTGGACCGAGCGTGACAAAATCAGTCCAGGGTAGGACTAAATGCAGGAGACTCGAGAAAGAACTGGAAGTAAATGGATCAACATCTCTGTTCACATTTATTATTTACAGTTTATAATTTAAAAGAGTGTCGTATGACTACCTAGCTAAGTGAAGTAAAATAAACGTAAAATGAGTATATAGGGTAAAAGGCAATCTGACAATACGTTTATTTCGATTCGTAGGTATTTCGTCCCGTAATTGACGATCCGATACGACTCGGTTTACAGATTTTGGGTATTTATGTCTTTAACCTCAACAGAAATTCTTTGTCTTGTTCCATTTAACTTCGAAACAGAGATCGTTCGAGAGCAGTTCCTCTTAAAAAATTCCCCATGCCATCTACGCGGATCGTCGAGAACCCTCTTTAAATAGTATTGATTCATTAGCGGCCACTAGAAAAGCCGGAACGGTATAGGTACGACTCTTGGCCGATTCGAATTATGATTTGATATGATTTTTAAGACAGACATTTTTGTTTATTACCTTAACATTGAAACTTGACTTTACCGAAAGGTTATCCTATGAATTGTATTAAAAGAGTAGAGTAGAAAAAATAGTGTGCTGGGTTGGCGTTGGTTCCTATGTAATTTGACAAATAAATAGAAAACTGTTTCTTTAGTTGTCAGTTTTGAGTCAATATTTTTAATTCTTTTTTCGTGTCGATTGCTGATTGAATTGCAGCCAGAAGTAAGCTCAAAATGAAATAAAGTAAAATTACCAACAGATATTCAGGCCCAGGCGACAAACATAATATCAAACTACTACTTCCATTTAGAGCCTGATAACATGAAAATAGATACAAAATTATCAAAAATGGAAGCAATTAAAAACGTGCGAGAAAAAAAAAAGTTTTAAAAAAAAAAAAAAAAAAACATATTTTTTTCTGAAAAATCTAGAAAATACAACCGTCCAGTTTATGGTCGTACTATTCAATGCTAAAAAGTACAATACTGATCAATGGAAACATTGATATTTCAAGGTTAAGGATAAGCTATACCATTTAAATTTCCGTAGTAGTATAGTAACATCTAAACTTTGTAGATATAGCATGAATGAATACAAATGTGATGATGATTCTTTGTAATTTTGAATATTTTTTTTTTTTTTTTTTTTTAAAATTTTTAACCCTATCCCATGATTTAAATTATCCCATTTAATTCAGGGTTAAAAAATTACTATTTTATCCACTATTTTGATAGATATAGGGAGCAGACAACGAGTTGCACTGAAAAAAGGAATCTTTCAGTCCAGGAAATAGATATGACTGTGACCCAAAGATTGGCGCTTTTCAATGGGGCCAAGAACGACGTTTCTTTGCCCAAAGCATTAACTATCTTTTCATAAGCTTTAAAAAATGCTGAGGAATAGAAGAATCTATCTGTCCAAAGTATTTCCTCTTCACAAAATGAATATACAAAGAAGTTCTTGCTACAAGGAACAATGTCTCTTTGATTCATGCAAAAATTCTTGATTGAAAGGGACATTTCTTGATTAAAGAGACACTTTTCTTAAACCAATATCGAATACTATTGACTCAACTAAAATTTATTTTGATCTAGGAGAAGTCTATATACGTAGCTTTAGGCATATTACAGGGTATATTATTTTCCTGATAAATTTAGGTTTTTTCCTGGTCTGTTGAGTAATAGAGTGATATTATTTTCCTCGATTCGATAAGTAGTTATTTCTGCTTCTTCCTCCTTTGATTTTTGGGGTGGTTCATCACTCTACAAATTACAAAAGATGTTACATCACGATTAATCAAAGTAAAACAAATAAATTAGCCAAAATTATAAGTTTGGTCACATTTTGAGATTTTTAATGCAACTGACTTGAAAATCCACAAAATTTTTGTAATTGTTTGCTTATTTATTATTCTTGGCTGTCCTATAGTCACGTACATTATCTGACAAGTTACATTAGGTAAAATGTCTCTTACCTTTCAAATTATAGCAAATAAATGCTCTAATTTCCATTTTTCCAGAAACTCCTTTAAAGAATCCATATATCCCTAAAATTTGTCCATAAAAAATGACAAATGCATGTATGGTGATCACCAATTTGTTACACGATATGCGCTTAAAAAGCAGATTTGTAAAATTCCAAGTGGAAAATTACCAAACAACAACAACCCACGTGCATTACTATGATGTTACGACCTATGAAATGCGACATGCCACTGATCGGACTGCCGACTGATTGTATGTACAGTCCTTCGTCATCGTCTTTTGCATTGTCGTTATTATTTTTTCATCAAAAGAGTATTTAGCTATTGGAAAAATGGCCCTGTTTCTTGAATGAAGTACTTCCTAGCGTATTTTTTTCTTATTATCTTAAAACAAAGTGACTTGCACTTGATTGAATGAAAATAGATTCAGAGAAATTTTCCGAATATTTTCAAGAGAACCAGTTTTCTTGAGTTAAAGAGAGTTTTCTTCAGGCCAAAATATTTTCTTTTACGATAAAATAAATTCTCTTGCCACTAAATTTTTTCCAAAGAACGATGACGACTTTAGTTCAAGTCTTTTTTATCAGTGTATGGAAAAACAATAAAAAAACAACTTTTTTTTTTTATTTATTTAATAAATATTTAAGTTTATTATTAAAATTATATTAAAATTTATAAATTTTTTTTTTTTTTTTTTTTTTTTAATAAAATTTCAAAATAAATTTTAGCAACGTTTATAATAGGTTTTAGCATATGTAGTTAAATGCTTATTCCTATATATCCATTTCCCGCATCTATGTTTATAGGAACTTTTTTCCTTATTTTTACGAGCAATCAATGAAAATTACTAATTCAATTACTTTGACCAAGTTAATGACATTAAAATGTTTTAAAAGGTTGCTATTATAATCTTTAGTTAATTTAATTCTTTTTCATCACTGCACATGCTTATACATTAAGCACAAGACAGAATTATAAGGAGACAAAACCTCCGCATCACCCACAACCACTTTATTTCCTCTTGTAGAATAAAGAGACAGAAGAGATGAGATTAGACTTAAATTAAGGGAGATATAAAATTGTGTTTATCCCATCAAGGAGATCGAAATCGACAAAATATCAAGAGACAACTTTTAAAAAAAATAAACGTCTTAGACAGTTTTGCTAACAAGAGAAAAAAGTTAGTGGGGCATATATTTTTTCTTAATTTCGATATCTATTTGATTTTGTGATGTTCTTCTCCACAGTTCTTCGTTGTTAATTTGATTGGGCCAGAAAATTCTCAATATTCTTCGGAGACACGTGCTAACAAACACCTACAGGCGATCCATGAGATCACGTGTAACCTTCCATATTTCGCATCGATACAGGAAAGCAGAGTGCCATGGGTGTGTTAAAAACAATAAGTTTTAATCCTTCTAAAAAAATGTTTAATCGTCTAATGTTTTTCATGTCTTGTCCTGGCCTGTTAAAAGATGCCCAAATCGTATTTTTAATCATATCTCAATATTTTCAAATGGAACCATGGTGGATTTCAGATAATGGTGGCTCATTAGCATATTTGGGAAAAGCATTTTTTACAAATAATTTGATACCAAATACTTGGTATTTCAAGTCAAATTGTCGTTATGAACCGCATATTATAATTTCAAATAAACATCTGCGAAAATGTCAAAAATTGACAAATTATATGCCATTCTATTCAGAGTGCCGTTTTTTTTTAAATAAAGTAAAAAAATACCGAGGATGTCTTTTTAAAATCAAAAGTTGTAGTAATTTCCGGTGAAACAGGAAGTGACTGAAAACAATTGAATACGTCAATCAATCCTTATTTATGTCATATAATATGTACTAACATTCCCAATCTCGTTTTTTATCTGAAAAAATAAAATAATTATAGGTGTGAGCCACTTTTAAGAAATACCCGGTATTTAAGGAAAACGTATCAACATATCTAACTGAATTAATTTATTAAAAAAGTCGAAACTAGACTTGCCTAAAAAAAGAAGGAAATTTGCCACTCCCATATAGAATGAAACCAACATACAAAACACGTATCTAAACAATTGTGCCATTAGCAAACGAAATAAGGGAAGTGGAGGATATAATCTTAACAAGAGCACATCGCTTTGTTGCCATGTTTCCGTCGTGTAAAACACGAACCGTTCCGTAACTAACGAGCTCAAAAGTTAGTCGCGGTCGCCATTTTACGTGACCTGCCTCCAAACGCACATCTTTTCACACCGAGATGTGGGATTTATTAGACTGTGTGATACCTGCATAGATAGACTATTTTCACAACATGTAATCTGTAAACAATATAAGTGACGGTTTAGTATCATCACTTTAAAGCATTTAAATAAAATTTGGAAGCTTTAAAACCAAATCAAATAATAGGTATTAAAATCCCAAGAATATTATGCGCTTATTTCTGCGCTGTAAGTGTTGGATCTGGGGCATCTGC
Organism: Sitophilus oryzae; assembly: GCF_002938485.1. Taxonomy (NCBI): domain Eukaryota; kingdom Metazoa; phylum Arthropoda; class Insecta; order Coleoptera; family Curculionidae; genus Sitophilus; species Sitophilus oryzae. The sequence goes on along the minus strand of NW_022146968.1, from coordinate 135,729 downwards.
ATTAATAATGGACACTTAGCTTATAACTTACTATAATATTGCTGTGCGCATCTCACTTGTACGCTGATAGTATTGTATTGCCTGTTTAACCCAAGAGTAGAGGGAGATGGCCGATGCTGCATCAGGACACTGATAAAAAGATAGACTTGAACCAAAGTCATCATCGTTCTTGAAAAAAAAATTAGTGGCAACAGAATTTATTTTAGCGTGAAAGAAAATATTTTTCCTGAAGAAAAACTCTCTTAACTCAAGAAAACTTGAAAAATTCGAAAATTTCTCTTGAATCTATTTTCATTCAACCAAGTGCAAGTTACTTTGTTTTAAGATAATAACAAAAATACGCTAGGAAGTACTTCATTCAAGAAACATGGCCATTTTTCCAATAGCTAAATACTCTTTTGATGAAAAATAATAAAGACACGCAAAGACGATGACGAAGGACGGTATATACAATCAGTCGGCAGTCCGATCAGTCTCACGTAGCATTTCATAGGTCGCACATCATAGTACGCACGGATTTTATTGCTTGGAATTTTCCACTTGGAATTTTGCATAATTTGCTTTTTAAACGCATATCGTATAACAAATTATTGATCGTTATTAACATGCATTTGTCATTTTTTATGGACAAATTTTAGGATATATGGATTCTTTAAAGGAGTTTCTAAAAAAATGGAAATTAGAGCATTTATTTGCTATATTTGAAGGTAAGAGACATTTACCTAATACACCTGTATAGATAATGCATGCGTGACTATAGACAGAATAAGAATATAGGTATCCATTTTTTATGCAAATAATTACAAAAATTTTAGAATTTCAAGTCGTCGTATTAAAAAAATCAAAATGTGACCAAAGCTTATAATTTTAATAATTTGTTTGCTTTACTTTGATTAATCGTGATGTAACATTTTTTTGTAATTTGTAGAGTGATGAACCACCCCAAAAAATACCAAGGAGTGAAGAAGCAGCAAATAACTGCCTACTATCGAAGAAAATAATATCACTTTACTTACTACCAGACTAGGAAAACCTAAATTTATCAGAAAATAATATACCTCGTAATATGCCTGTATATGATGTATAGACTTCTCTTAGATCAAAATAAATTTTAGTTGAGTCAATGGTATTCGCTATTGGTTTAAGAAAAGTGTCTCTTTAATCAAGAAATGTCCCTTTTCAATCAAGAATTTTTGCATGAATCAAAGAGACTATTGTTCTTGTAGAAGTAGCTAATGACATTAAAATGTTTTAAAGGTTGCTATTATAATCTTTAGTTAATTTAATTCTTTTCATCACTGCACATGCTTATACATTAAGCACAAGACAGGGAATTATGGAGACAAACCTCACACATCACCTGACCACTACATTCCTCTTGTAGGAATAAAGACAGAGAGATAGAGATTAGACTTAAATTAAGGGAGATATAAAATTGTGTTTATCCCATCAAGGAGATCGAAATCGACAAAATATCAAGAGACAACTTTTAAAAAAAATAAACGTCTTAGACAGTTTTGCTAACAAGAGAAAAAAGTTAGTGGGGCATATATTTTTTCTTAATTTCGATATCTATTTGATTTTTTGTGATGTTCTTCTCCACAGTTCTTCGTTGTTAATTTGATTGGGCCAGAAAATTCTCAATATTCTTCGGAGACACGTGCTAACAAACACCTACAGGCGATCCATGAGATCACGTGTAACCTTCCATATTTCGCATCGATACAGGAAAGCAGAGTGCCATGGGTGTGTTAAAAACAATAAGTTTTAATCCTTCTAAAAAAATGTTTAATCGTCTAATGTTTTTCATGTCTTAGGATATATGGATTCTTTAAAGGAGTTTCTAAAAAAATGGAAATTAGAGCATTTATTTGCTATATTTGAAGGTAAGAGACATTTACCTAATGTAGCTGTATAGATAATCCATGCGTGACTATAGATAGAATAAGAATATCGATTTTTTTATGCAAATAATTACAAAAATTTTAGAATTTCAAGTCGTCGTATTAAAAAAAACAAAATGTGATCAAAGCTTATAATTTTAATAATTTGTTTGCTTTACTTTGATTAATCGTGATGATGTAACATTTTTTTGTAATTTGTAGAGTGATGAACCACACCAAAAATACCAAGGAGTGAAGAAGGAGAAATAACTACCTACTATCGAGGAAAATAATATCACTTTACTTACTACAGACTAGGAAAACCTAAATTTATCAGAAAATAATATACCACGTAATATGCCTGTATATGATGTATAGACTTCTCTTAGATCAAAATAAATTTTAGTTGAGTCAATGGTATTCGCTATTGGTTTAAGAAAAGTGTCTCTTTAATCAAGAAATGTCCCTTTTCAATCAAGAATTTTTGCATGAATCAAAGAGACTATTGTTCTTGTAGCAAGAACTTCTTTGCATATTAATTTTGGGTCAAGAGTGAAATACTTTGGATAGATAGATTCTTCTATTAATTCTCTAAAGTAATTTTTTAAAGCTTATGAAAAGATAGTTAATGCTTTGGGCAAAGAAACGTCGTTCTTGGCCCTATTGAAAAGCGCCAATCTTTTGGGTCAAAGTCATATTCATTTCGACTGAGAGATGCTTTTTTTTCAGTGGAGGAGAGTAAACAGGTTTAAACAAGAAACAACCGCATTATCACATAAATAAACGGGTTAACTTAAAACAACAGACCTGTTAATTTTTTGTTCAAACCCGTTTATTTCTGTTTTATTGCGGTTGTATTTTGTTTAAACCGGTTTACTTTTGTTTATATGTATTTTACATGTTCCTAGTTCATTTACGTCACTTCTGGATCCTTGCTCCTCCTGATGCAGAATCGGCCATCTCACTCTACTTCTAAGTTGAGTTGAAAGGCCTTCAGGTCAAAGTAAGTATCTGGCTGCCAACTTACTTGGATGCTAGAAATCCTCCCAACTCGACTTTGATAAAACAGTTGATACCATACAAACAGTGTAAAAGTTAGACTGGTATAATATCTATATATAAGTGTATTTATAGAGGGTGAGTCTTAAATAAGTGCAAATATTTTTAAGGGTAGTACATTTCGACCCAAGAAACATGATTTTTTTGGAAAATTTGGAATGTTTTGAATTTTTTTTTAGTTTTTAGTTATAAAACATAATTTTTTGATAATATGGCAACATAGGTAGTAGATTAAATTTACAAGAAAGAAAACCCAGAAAAGTTCCTGTGGTTCTAAAAATTTAAGCAAAAAATTGTTTTTTTTTGGAAATTTTCAAAGTAAAATATCTCGGTTATTTCCAATAACTAAAGAATGTAACGCCCCTATACGGGCTGCAGCAGAATTTGTGACCTTAGACGCCTTTTCTTTTGGTGGCAAACAATGATGAGTCATCAGCTGGTCACCAACAACAATTTTAGCAATTTTTAATAGTTTGTGTGTAGTGAACTTTGTATAAACTTTATTACAATGCTGATGAGTTGTTCAGCTTTCAAATGTAAAAGCAGCAGTGAAAAGAAAGAGCCAAGAGTTACGTTTCATAGGTAAATAAACAGTCCGCTCCACCTTTTTAGCGTTTTCTTAAGTTTTCTTATTGAATTCGATAATTATTTTTCTGGTATTATATGTACTTGATGTGTGCTATACGTCTATACTAGTTTTGTACCTTTTGTTAACATCTCTAATATTTTTTTTTAATATTAATTTTAATACGTTTTTTTCGTAATTAATTAGTACGATGCCACCACCGACACCATAAGCGTAGCCAAAACATTTATCAAAAATATAAATATCCCTTCAACTAGCTAAGTTAAGACAAAATTTATGGCCACGGCACTGTTTGGTGCCATGGTAACAATTTGCTCTCGGGTGTTATTTGTCCTTGAATTCTTTAGTCATTGGTTATTTCGGAGTTATGTGAAAAACGGTAAAGAGAAAATATGGCTCTTTCATAGAGATCTACCAGCCCTGAAAATATTTGCAGTTATTTAAGACTCGCCCTGTAGAGCGGTACACGGTTGACTTGGTCCAAGTAGACAAAGACGATGGCGGCAAACAAAAGTGAAAAATTAACTCATCCACGTGTGATTTATGAACTGTTTTAGCGGCAATGAGCGAGAATACGATAGTAGAAGTGGTTTGAGTGTCGAGGAAGTTGTTAAAAGCTAGTGTTGTTAATGTTCGGTGTTTTTATTGCAGGAATTTTTATCGTTGTAATTTGGGAGAACATGTCACTCATATTGTTCTATTTTTTTTATTATTGTGGTGCTCGTTTAATGTGTTAGATATTATATGATACCGGAAGTAATGTCTCTGTTTACCTGACACATTTCGCTTTTTACATTTTTTTTTTCTCTAAGATAGTTTAATTTTAATCATTAACCTCTTTTCTTATTATAAATATATGTAAATATGAAGACTAAATAGCGCGTTTTTTACAAATTTTGAGGATCCTACACACTTCGTAATGTTAAATATACTTGAATAAATATAATATATGTTGTCGAATACATCTTTGCTCAATTTTTTTTAAAGGCCTTATTATTATACAGGGTCAGTCTTAAATAAGTGCAAATATTTTCAGGGCTGCTAGATCTCCATAAATGAAACATATTTTCTCTTTACCGTTTTTCAAATAAATCTAAAATAACCCAGATATTTTACTTTTAAAATTTCCAAAAAACTCATATTTTGCTAAAATTTTGCTTAATTAATCTACTACCTATGTTGCCATATTATAAATAAATTACATTTTTTAACTAAACAAAATCAAAAAAACTTTTTAAAAAGTTTCAAATTTTCAATCGTGTTTCTGGGGTCGAATTATACTACCCCTAAAAATATTTGCACTTATTTAAGACTCGCCCTGTATATTCAAATTCTTACAAATCTTACTGCACATTTCAATGTAAAAAATTCCATTAAAACTTATGAGTTTCTTAATGACTATACGATGTTTTAAAATCTTCTATTCTATTCTATTTATTCAGCCTTTTTCGGTCCATCGTTGGACATAGGCCTCCCCCAATACCTTCCACTCTTCTCTCTCTGTCCCCGTGCTCATCCATCTCGTGCCTGCATGTTTCCTCAGATCGTCCACCCATCTCATCTGAAAGGCCTCTCTTCTCCAATGGCCTTCAGTTTACGATGCATTTGTTCCATCGATCATCCTTCTGTCTGATATTGTGACCGGCAAACTTCCATCTCAATTTTGCTACATCACTTCTAACATCCCTTACTTTTGTTTTACCTCTGATCCACTCATTCCTTTTCCTATCTGCCAGCCTTACATGTAGCATTTGTCTTTCCATGGATCTTTGAGCTTTATCCATGAGCTTTATCCATGAGACCTTATCCATGTTTGATTTTGTTAGTGTCCAGGTCTGTGATCCGTAAGTAAGTACAGGGAGTACACATTGATTATATACTTTGGTTTTGAGGTACTGTGGATATCTTTTGTTTTTTAATATGTAACTTTATTTTCCAAATGCTGCCCAGGCCAATCTTACTCGTCTCTTTATTTCAACTGTTTAGTTTTCTTTTTCACTTTAATCATTTGTCCCAGATATATATATACTCTTCAACTTGTTCTATTTTTTCTTGATTTATTCTGGTTGTTATGTTTTCATCTGTGTTTGTTATGATTTTAGTTTTAGTGTAGTTCATATTTAGGCTTATTCTTCTAGCTTTCATTCTAAAACCTTAGAACAAGAAAATTATATACTTTGATTGTTTGTTTTTCGATTCATTGCAATAGATCCTTTTGTTGCAGATATTAGCTTTTGAAGAATACAGTAAGTAGGCTTTACAGTAATTTTAACATTAAAGGAGTACGTTGTCAGTTACTCTAGCAAAGATGGTTTTAAGTCCAGAAGTTGTATTCGCATTCTTTGATTTTTTTGATGAGACGTATATTGGAGAGACTAAACATCCTCTACATATACGACTTGACTAACACAAAAAATACGCAAAGAGGTGAATCAACATCTGCAAAATAAAATGGTCGGAAGCCCAAGTTGTCCACAAAAAAACCAAAAGCGCAAATTTAAAGAGGCCGTATTCATTTCTAACAATAATAAAATCTTTAGCAATCCAAGTATGGACATTTTTACAATATGGCAACCACACTCATAAAACGTTCCGATGCAGATATTCTTAGTGAACAATCTCATTCTCGACTGCACCCAACTAATTCACGGGTGAATATTCGGCTCTATAAGTTCAGTAGTTTTAGGATTTGGTTTGGTTGTAGTTGTTAGTGGTACTTCTGACCGAAGCGTAGGTTAAGCAAAAA